>NC_090933.1:1269495900-1269804150 GCF_040938575.1 Ambystoma mexicanum | reverse complement strand
GACACCTCTACGTGCCAACGCTCGAGGGCCTTCTTTGAATTGTGTAAGCAATACCTTTTTGCCCACAGTATTTTTAATTTGAAGAAAGGGTTTGTGTTGGCTTCTCAGCGATGTGGCCGCTCTGGTACAGACAACTGGATTTATTGGTCTGGTGACGAAAGGCAGGACAATGGACGGTGTCTTTCAGCAGCAGTCTCAAGTGAGGACCTGGAGCATGACTTTCAGCAACGTTTTTGGTTCACTCTGCAGTTTTGGCACCTTTTCAGTAGCACCAACAAAGGACACGGATCGCCCGGTCAATCTTCTTCGCTTCCTGCAGTCCCACACTCTGGTGAGCGGGTCTGGGTAAGTTGGAGTGTCCTTACGGGCTCAGTACATATTTGGACGGATTCAGCCTTTCCACGACGATGCACTCGAAATGGGTAGCAGGTCTCCAGGTATTGGGTTCTGCAGCTCTGGACGTTCTTAGGACCTTGGGGGATAGCTTGTTTCAGAGTAGCTCGTTTCAAAGTTTTTCTTGGGACTGGTTGTTTCCACCGACCAAAGGGAAGGCGTCCCTCTTTGGAGCTCTTCGGTCGCATAGAAAACAGGGTCAGGACAGCAGCGGTCGCTTCACTGTCTTGCAAAGGGTCTGCAGGAGTCTATGGTCGTCATCTTCTCCAGCTACTTCGGTTTCCAGTGGTCGACTTGCTTTACACTCCAGAAGCCACACTTTTTATACAGTTCCAGCACACACGCCTCTGCAATCTCTCAGCATTTTACAGAAAGGTGCGTTTGGCTGTCCAATCAGGACAGTCAGACCCCCACCTCCCCCTTCCAGAATGGTAGAAGGGCTAACAAAGAACGGCCATGCTAGTAATGATGAAAAAAGAAGAGAGGTCCCCAAGGTGGTACTTGGGTGCCCCTATTGTGCAGTACCGTAGCTATGGAGAAGCTATGGACATAGCCTACAGTATAAAAAATACCAAACTGCCACCAGCCATAACTAGGTGATTGTCTATGTGACTAAAAAGTCACAGGAGCAGAGAGAAGGGGGATACTAAGTATCCCTTTGGCACTCCACTGAAGGTGGTGTGTGCCAATATCTCAGACTATACAGTTTTCACCTAGTTATGGCTGGTGGCAGTTTTGTATTTTTTATACTGTAGGCTATGTCCATAGCTTCTCCATAGCTACGGTACTGCACAATAGGGGCACCCAAGTAGCAACCTTCTTTTTTCACCATTACTAGCGTGGCCGTTCTTTAAGAACTGTAGGAAAATAATAGCAACACTGTCCATAAGGAGCTGTGTGCTGCAGTAGTACAATACAGCCGGTCAGATAGCACAGCGAGTAGAGCGCTTGCTTTGACATCCGTGCAGAGCCTGCTGACGCAGGTTCGAATCCCGGCAGGGCCAAACGAGGTCGATAAATGAGTACCACACACCGTTGGTCATAATAAGCAGCGCTCAGATACCTGAGGGTTCGTAGCGCTATATAAATGCTACATTATTATTATTTAAGAGCTATAGAGCAGATAGACCATAGTACAGGTAGATTTACAAAGAATAGAGTTCCAAAAGACAGAGCCCAAAAGAATGAATGAGTGGGGGAAGGCTCCACTTGGAGGATTAACAGAAAAAGGTAGGAGAGGGGATGAAACACAATAATGATAAATCTCCCTAACAAGCACTAGGAGCACCGCTTCCGATTGAGGAGCTGAGGGCAGTGATTTGCACATTGCCCATGAGCAAGACGCCGGGGGGAAGACTGCCTTCCGGTCGAGTTTTATAAGGAATTTGTGGATGAGATGGCCCCGAGGCTGCTGCAGACCTTTGAGGAGGCATATGAGGCAGGACGACTACCCCATAGCATGGAAGAATCTATTATCATCCCAATCCTGAAGCCAGGGAAAGCGGGGCGGTATTGCGAATCGTATCACCCAATATCTTTGATTAATCAGGAGAGCAGGATCCTCACGGTGGTCCTGGTGGAGAGACTGAAGGGGGTGATAGGGGCATTGATCCACCCAGACCAGGTGGGATATGTCCCGGGGAGGGAAACGTCAGAGAACCTGAGAAGGCTTCACAGACGCAGAGGTGGTCGGAGGGTAGCGCATTGGTGGCATTGGATGCAGTTAAAGCATTCGACTCAGTTAGGTGGGAGTGGTTGTATGCCTCCTTGGAAAGCTTTGGGGTAGGAGAGAAGTTTATGAGGTAGGTTTGGATGATTTATTCCACGCAGGTAGCATAGATGCAGACAGGCAAATATGTATCTGGGCAGTTCTCTATACGAAGAGGCACGGAACAGGGCTGCCCACTGTCCCCCATGCTGTATGTCCTGGCCCTGGAGCCCTATGCAGTGTTTTTGAGGAAGGAGTTCAGGGAGACAGGGCTCCTGGTGGATGGGGTATACCATGTGGTCTCATTATATGCAGATGACATGCTATTATATGTGTGCAGCCCAGAAGATAACCTAGCGTCTAGACAACTTTGTGATACTGTCAGGAATATCGACCAGTAGGACGATATCCTGCATATTACCATTAGCAGGATGGGTTGGGAGGAGGAATCAAGGCTTCCACACTTAGGGCTGCAGTGTAGGGCACAGACATTCAGATACCTAGGGGATAACATTTACTACGATATAAAGATGGCTCATCAGGAGAATACGCTGCGGGATAAAACCGGGTTATTGAGTTCTATCAAGTTTTAGGAGAAGTTACCTCTCTCGGTGATGGGCAGAATTGCACTACTGAAAATGGTTGTCCTCCCCAGTTCCTGAATATTCCGCATCTCATACCGAAATCCTTCGTTAAGGAGTCGAGTACAATAATTGGGGGCTTCAAATGGGGATCTGGTAGGCGCAGGGTGGCCCTGGAAACCTTGGACCTGATTCATGGAAGTGTTTTATAATGGTGCAATGCCATAGTTTAACGTTCTGTGAATCAGGCCCTTTATGTAGGGACTATGAAGGAGGGGTGCAGCTCACGCACTTCGAATTATATTATTTAGCAGGACAACTGCAACGCGTAGCAGGGTAGTTGGCGGAAAGACAGTGGAGCACACACTCCTGCGAGCAGGGACGGCGCTCCATTTACTGAAGGAGGTGCTGTGGTTGGGGAGGGACAGAATTAGACCCCCCCTCATCTCTTAGAGTTGGGTAGGAAGAATCGGACCAGGACAAAGGCACTACTAAATTTAGGAGAACCCTACTCTCCTGACATACCCCAGGCGGCAATTTATGGTGGAGACACTGCAGACCTAGCACTGTTCAGGTCACAATGGGAAGGAAAAAGGTCTAGTGGCGGTTGGGGATCTGCTCTCCCCACATGGGGTTATGGAGTTTCAAGAGATAGAAGGGTTTGGAGTATAGAGAGGACAGTTTTTAACGTACTCCAATATAGTAAATGAGGTACGTAGGAGAAGGCAGGGCTTCCAGAGTCTTCTGGAGGAGGATAGCATACTTGGGCTGCTGTATGACATTTCAGAGCGAGGACATGGTGTGTCCAGATTGTACAAGAGGCTGCTAGCAGCATTACCGACGGATAATCACAAAGGGAGGCGCAAATGGGAGTTGGATATAGGTAGAGAGATCACAGAACCAGAATGGTCTAGAGGCGCTGTTATATCTGAAAAAGGTCTCAAGGAATGTGCTTCATAGGATCTATATGACTCCACATCTTATCTCACAATTCCCGGGCTTAACGGTGAGGGTGTGCCCAAGGTGTGGTGAGGGCGGGGCAGACATGAAGCACATGTTCTGGACGTGCTGGGTAATTCGGGGGTTCCGACGAGAGATGGAACTAAGGCTTAGGAAAGGAGGGGTAACAAAATATGTCTGGTCACGGGAGGCTTGTTTACTTGGGGTGTTCACGCGCTGCAAGAGTGCTAAACCAGTGAATAGATTGATAGACCTAGCCTGGGTGTTAGCAAAAAGGAGGATCGCTATGGCATGGAAATCACAGGCAGGTCCACGCATAGAAAGGTGGTGTGAAGATCTGCGACATTGGTCCATGCCCGAAGCTTCAGTGTGGCATGAGGCTATACAGAGCGGAAAGAGGGAAAGTTCGGAGAATGTGGTGGCCTGGAATGCTTTGGTGCATGCATTGTTTAACTCGCCAGACTATCAACCCCCCCCCCCCGAACACCTGGTTAGGAGCGGCGGAATGGAGGAGTGGTAGGATTTAGGGGAGATGGCTGAAGGGTACAGAAAACAGGATGTGCAGGACCGGAAAGACGTGCCCTGGTGGAACTCCTGTGGACTATAAACCGTGGGTTACTAGTTTGTTTTGGTTAATTTAGGGGGGATTGGTCACATTGGGGGAGGGTGGTTGATAAAATGTGTAGATACGGCATACTAATTGTGATGCTGTACTGTGATGAAACCTATGCAAAAGAAGACATTTAAAAAAAAGGTTATTCCAAAAGATAAAATGATATCCTTTGGTGAGGCTTCAGGAATACCATATTTCCAGATAGAAGTACTGACAGCAACACATAACTGAACAGTCTGTAATCTAAGCTCCAATCAACCAGTCTGGGTCCCGTTAGAACTAGCCCTGCACATGTTGCAGGGGCACATCAGGCACAAGCACTCAGCACGGTGGAGATATCTTAGGTGGTCAATGTTAAATGTGCAAGGCTTTTAATCAAACAGAAAAAAACAGTTATAATCCTTTATTCAAATTCTGCTTTATGCCGCAAAATGGCAGCTGTGCATTACAAATACAGCTATCCATATGAAACATTGGAAAATGGTAGTGACCAGGTTTTCTGGCAAGCCAGTGACTAAAGCCCCAGGCCTGGAGGGATGGGTCCCCCGCATCATGCCACTTTTAGAGTGGAAGCTGGATAGATCAGGCCACATGGACCATGGGGTCTTCTTTACTGGGTTTCTGGTCAGCATTCCCGTATTTTGTAGGAGTCCTGTCCTTCCTAGAAGTAGATGCCATCCTCCCTCTCAATCGGATTCATCCCCCGTCTAACATACACCTGTGACACCTGTGGGACATCTTGGAGCAAGTGGGGAACACTTCCACAGCGTGGCTGTCTGGTAAGTTTCTATCCAATTATAAAGAGTGTTTGGAGGTTGCAGATATTCACAGTTTATGAATATCCATGAAGTGCCCATGAAAAAGAAAAACTGTACCTCCCTGAAGGCAATCAGAATTTTGGGAGCCCCCTCCCAGTCTGGCAATATTCAGCTATTTCTAACGGCTGATAGTCAAAGCGCGGGTCCTTTGAGAAAGGAAAGCATATTTAGTGATGAGGGTGCTATGAAGCGACTGGTGATACTGCTGGGCACAAGAGGATACAAACTTCTGGAGTTGTGGTAATGTACACATCGCTAGCTTTTGAAAGGTCCACCTCTGGCGCCAATTAAATACATAGGGCCTCATTACACGTTGTGCGGTAGGGAAATAACGTTACCGGTAAGGGAATACCGGTAAAGGTAAATCCCAGTGCTAATTACGACCCTGCTTACCGCTATTAGCGGCACAGCTAAGTACGGTGCCACTAATAGCGGCTAGCCCGCGGGCACGCGACCCCCTATCCCGTAAATAGCGCCATGCCTCTAATAGCACACCATCACAAGCCATGCGGATGTGCTAATAGCGGCATGGAAAAGCCCCCAAAACCCCTTACCGGCATGGCGCTAATACCGGCATCGCAAACCACCCGTTAAAAGAACTGAGCAGTGTTCCCACCGGCCACAGGTGGACACAATCAGCACAGGTGGAGGAAATGGAGACTGTGGCAGCACAAAAGGAGCACACCACACCCATTCACACACCCCTTCCCACACCTAGATGGTTCCAATACTAGCAGCATTACATGGGCTGGAGGACATGAATGCAGTGCAGCACCAACAACAACAGGCAGCACAGAGGAGACGCAGGAGGAGGAGGGCAAGACAGGCGCAGCAAGCACCATCAGGGCACCTACGCACACCACAGAGTCTGCCACCAATCCCCAGGATTCGAGCCAGTCCATTCAATGTAACCCCTGAGCAGATACACACCCTGTACCGCCTGGACCGGGATACCATCCCCACCATTGTTGACATGAATCACAACGACATAGTGAGCCACATAGACATCCGTACTGCCACCCCCCGCTACTTAAGGTGGTGACTGTACCCCACTTCCTGGCCACAGGCACCTACCAGCATACAGTGGGGCAGATGCATGGCAAATCACAACCAGTATTCTCACGCACGCTGAACCAGGTACTCGATGCCCTCCTGAAGCATGCACCTGCACACATATCCATGCCACGAACTGGCCACAGATGTACACCAATGTCCATCAGGGAATGCCGCAATGTACTTGAGAAGAACCGACATGCAGGTATAAGCTCCACAACATTGAGAACAATCCAGGTCTATGAATATCACACATCCATCCACATTGCACATCATGCCACACCACTAAATACACAAATCAGCAACATGGCGTCAAGTTGGTAATACAGTATTAGCGCAGCACAACATTAATACAGAAATGTGCCCTTGAATGCATGCAAAGGGATCCCCCCTAGCCATAGCATTGAACCACACACCTATTGCACCATGGAATTGAAGCTACGCGGCATGGCAACATCAATGTTGGCATGGCAGGATACTAGCAGTGTGGTACCAAATATGCCTGGGCTCAGGGACACCCAAGACATGGCCTCACCCAGGACATGTCAACTGCTGTCGAAGGCATGAATGGTGCATGTCCAATTGCAGGGTATAGCACACCTTTGCACATTGCAGTCACACAGATCGTCTGCATGCATGCTGGTAGTCGTGGATTTCTATCTGAATGCAAAGTATAATTGTGTGACATGTACATGCCGGTCCAGAGGTGAACAGTGACAGGTATCCATTCTTCCCCCCATACAGACGATGCCGGCTATCCCCTGTACAGGTGGCTCCTTACCCCTGTACGGAACCCACAGAACCGGCACAAAGAGGACTACAATCGTGCACATACCCATACCCGTGTCGTTATTGAGCAGACATTTGGCCTTTTGAAGACACAGGTTTAGGTGCATAAGCAGGTCGGGTGGCACTCTCCTGTACGGCCATGAGAAGGTGGCCAAGATCACCATGGCATGTGTCATGCTGCACAATATGCGTATCAGACGGAATGTGCCACTGCCTCCTGACGTTCAAATGTAACCACCTGATGAGGATGATGATGGTGATGAGGACAGAGGTGACGGGGATGCAGGTCGTGCAAGAGGCGATGGCCAGGAGGGACGTGATGTGAGACAGCATCTGATCAACCAGATATTCTGAGTTACATGGTTTCACCCTGTACGATGGATATGGGTGGTAATGCACTGGTGTCTGTGTTGAAGCGCACAATGGACCCTGACACCAATAAAGTACACATACACAATGAAGAAGTCCAAGCCTGTCTTTTGATTATTCACCAGTGTATTAAGGATTTTAAAGAAGTATATGTGCATGTCCCCAAACATCCCACCACCATGCCCCCCCTCCCCCCACAACAGTCCCATAACACCCTTCCCCCCTCCCCCACAACAGTCCCATAACACCCTTCCCCCCCTCCCCCCACAACAGTCCCTTATGTGTCTTGCACAATGTTGTTGTGAAGCTGCAGACGTGGTGCGTTGACCCTGCAGTCCCTATTCCCCATTGCCACCACCAGCATGAGGAGGCTGGCTTGACGTGCGCCTGGTGGTGCGCGTGGAGCGGCGGAGGGGGCTTGTCTGCCTCGAACTGGCGGATGAAGATGATGTGGCTGGCAGTCCCGGTGGTGGTGGTGGGAACTGGCGGTCCATTGCGTCCGCAATCCGCGTGAGGACCTGCCTGAGTTGGCACATCTCCCCACACAGCCTGTTTGTGCAGGCTTCAATTGCCTCCCTTGATTGCCTGGCAGTCTCTGCCATCTCCCCCCTGAGACGGGCAGCCTCTTCGACATGTTGCCCAACCAGCACAGTTATCTCCTGTTGGCGCTGCCTGATGCTGGCCAGGTCAAGGTCACTGTGGCGTTCCCGTGGTGTGGCTGCTGCGCCTTCCTCAGCAAGCTGGACATCTGGTGAAGCCACCGGTGGGCTACTGAACCCTCCCATGTTGTCCTCGCCGAACTGGCCATTGACACTGGACCCAGGTGTCTGCGGTAGATTTGCTTCGAGGGTTCCGTGGGGGGTTGGGGTGTGCATGCCCATGGGCAAATCTATCGGCTCATCCACATCCGAGAGCGGCGCTGTGGCTGCCGCCTCTCCTGTGGAACTTGTTGCAGCAGAGGGTGGGCCCTCCGTGGCTGGATTCTGTGGTGTCACTTCAGAAGGTGGGCCAGTTGTTGCTGGTGTGCACAGTGGTGCTCCGCTGATTTTTGGCACTCGGCATGGGAAATCTTCTCCCTTTACCCCTTGATGATGTGGGGGTGTCCCTTGTGTCCTGTGGCCTTGCTTTTTTACTGATGGGGGTGCCGGAGTTGCAGTGCCAGGTTCATCACTGTCTGTATCTGAGCCTGTCGGGACAAAGAGGGGGATGGCATTGGTGACGGTTCAATGTACTTCATGCACAATACATTTTTCTATCAGTTGTGAGCATTGGGACTTCATTGGTAGGGATGCAGGTGATGTAATCGTTGAGTGGGTCATCCATGCATGGTTCTGTGTGGCAGTTGTCTCTGGTGATGCGTGCACGTGTGTGTTTTTGGGTTTGGCATTGACATGTCCAGGGTTGTATGCATGTATGGATGTTTGCGCATACATGAGATGAATCTGGGCTCACATTTGGGGGGCGACTCAGCATTCACAGTGCATACTTTCATGTGTACACTCACCTCCAT
Source organism: Ambystoma mexicanum (assembly GCF_040938575.1). Classification (NCBI taxonomy): domain Eukaryota; kingdom Metazoa; phylum Chordata; class Amphibia; order Caudata; family Ambystomatidae; genus Ambystoma; species Ambystoma mexicanum. Next base: position 1,269,795,356 of record NC_090933.1, on the reverse strand, counting down.
CAGATGTAGTTGCCACACCATGCTCCATGGTCCCGACTCCCTCAATCGATTCTACTCCAATCATGTTGGCGCAGGTCTCCTCCCACTCTTAATTTCATCGGCGATTCAGATCCACCTGCAGTGGCTATGTTGTGGTTTGCAGACAGGATGCTTCTGACCCGGAGGCAGAGATCATCCCACCGCTTTCGGCACTCTCGGACAGTGCGGGTGGTGGTGCCCACTGCACTCACTTTCAGGGCAACCTCTGCCCAGATTGCCTTCTTGCAGATAAGGGTCTCCCGACGCATGTCACACGCAAATACCACGTCGGCATTCGCTGCTAGGGTCTCTGTGAGCATTGTTCGCTCCTCGGTGGAAAACTTCTCCTTCCGCTGGCGGTCGGTTGTTTTTTTGATAGCCTTCGGCATGGCGAGGGTGTCCTTGTGGCTTTCCAATGGCGAAGTACTCAAAACAGGTCCAGGGGGCAGAGGATGGCAATGGATTGTGTTTTTAAAGATGGCGCCGTGCTCTTTCCCGTTCCTGTGCGATGACGCTATTTCCGGTTCCGCTATTTGCGTGTAGAGTGAGGGCGGAAGTGCTATCAGCACTTTCGCCGATGCCGGTAAGGGACTTTTTGGGGTCTTTTTTACGGCATGGCGGTAGGGTCATTACCGGCATGGCACTATGCTCGTGTCTGCGTACTCGCAATGTTACGCTATTAGCGTCCTCTTGCCAAAGCGGACACGTTAATAGCGCCATGCCGGTAAATGTCGATTTTTACCGCGCAACATGTAATGAGTCCCATAGTGTTGCAGTGGCAGTTCAGGTTAGAGATGGACTCCTCAGAATACCAATATCACTTTTGATTAGTTGATTTGTTACAACCTGTTTGTCTGAGGGAGCAACCAGAGTACTCTGGCCCTTTTGGTTGCCAGAGCACTACTGTCCAATGCTTCTGCCTCTTTGTGTTGGGCTCACGCATTGTCAGGACGGGAAGAGGCCTGTACAGCCTGCAACTCCGCTGTTCCCGGACATTGCTGGTTCTTTGGTTTTCTATAGTTGGTTGACGTCCCGTACCTGCAGATATGGGGTAGTAGAGTTCTTAGTAAAGTGTAAGAGCCTGAAGAACTTCCTTACCATTTCTTTTGGTTAGGCAGCGTCTTCTGTGATTCAGATCTCGTCTCCAGTAACAAGGTAAGGATGCAAATAGTTAAATTTTGCAGACAGAGTGATACACCTCTGCTTCCAATCGCAGAGTTGCCTTCATTAAAGTTTTAGTAGCCAACCATTTGTCACAGGAGTGGATTTAGACATTGAATCCAAACACCAGTCCAAAATAAATCAAAACTCGTTTAAGAAACTGCAGCCCTTGCTCACCGTGGCAGACAGTTGTCATGCTCATATATAGAGATATCCCCATCCCCACGTACTCCCTCGTAGACACAAAGTCCGCCCATTGAACTTGGTATTGGATGAACACACTGGTTCCTGGTAAGGAATCCCATAAACAATAGCAGGCTTAAACCCACTAACAAAAAAATAAAAAAAATAAAAGGCTGTCACCAACCAGTGGAACACGGGCAGTTCGCTCTGGAAATGGACTTGCACCTGGAAACAGGCTGCTTTAGAGCACCCCGACCCTAGATAACGTTTCTCAGGGGTGCACATCGGTAGCCAAGTACTTTATGAAGCCTCATCAGGTAGAAATCAGGTAAACCAGACCAGGGAAAAATCAAAGATACGCTGGGCCTCATGCCAGAGCAATAGGATGGAGCATTCAGTCTCACATGATTCCCAACCAATTAATTGAATGAAAAGAGTACTGGTCAACATATCCGTGTACCACTGAACACAATCTGTTGTGAGCAAAGAAAAACAATCTTGTAGCTGCATTCTTGCACCAGGTGTTCCTCAACAAGGAACTACTCAGCTAATATTAAACCTCGAGACATGTTATGTTCATCCCAAATCAACCAAAGTGTGATCAAAAGGATAGGTGATTCAGTGGCACAGCTACCTTTGTGGTAGGCCACTGCAGTGGTACCAGAGCAAAAGCTAAACACAAATTCCCCAACAACACCGAATTTCTAGGACTGCTGTGTGGTTGGAAGACAATTATATAGAATATAGGCTGGCTTTCCAAATGTCAGAGAATAGAAAGAAGGATTTAGGAGCAGAACATTTCTAAGTAATACTCCTAGTGTGTCCCTTGTGGAGCTATGGCCTCATCCGGACTGTCCTGGCCCTCTTTTGTGGGCCCTGAGTTTGCATAGGCATGAAAAGTAGCTCAAAGGAAGGAAGCCCACAGGAGGCAGAGACCAACCAGGTGTATCCATTGTTGCTGTGCTACTATTGTGCTTGAAAATGATCACATGTACAAGTAGAGAACATTGTGTTTAACCGTTCAGGTCTTTCTGGTATACATTTGTATATTGTGACCCTTGCCATGGGCCCACGGTGGTGCGGCCACAGTTTAATAGTCCCCGCGGAGTCAGGGCAGAGTCTGAGGAGCTGTGGAGAGCGGAGTGGAGAGTCTGTTTTCCCTGCCTATCGGTTGCTGAGGGTGTGTCTGCATACACCTACCTACAAAGACTCACTCCCCCCGTGGAGCGGGCGCAGAGTCAGGGCAGAGTCTGAGGAGTCAGAGGATCAGAGGAGTGGAGGCGTGTGGCCTTCTTGGCTTGAAACCCATCCTGTGGTCATAGCCCCGACGCGAGAATGCGTGAAACTCGCGCTCAACGAAAACTGACCTCTCCAAGATCTACAATAAAGACTGCATCGGGTGACAGACCTGGGGACCCTGCAGTACACGTATTGTCGCCTGATGCTCGAGGTACGGCTTGTGCGGGATCAGCCTCAGCTCTATCAAGCACGTCTTTACCTGCACGGTCTGCATCTATGACAGAGGTGAGCATTTCCCAATGCAATCATTGCACTGCACACAGCAGTTGTACCGGTATCAGCAACCGTGTGGAAATATTTCAAAATGCCGTTACCTGTGTGCATTCATCTGTGCCTGCTGCTTTGCTGAGTGTTGGCGGGGTCTGCCGGTCCTGTGGGCCTGCTGTGTGTGCCGACGTTGTTGGCAGCGGTGTGGCTGGCGAGGTCGCTGCCTCTGATGGTCCCGTCCTCGCTGGCTGCCTGGAGCTGTCCGGGACTGGAGCCGTCGCTCCGTGTGACGCTGACTCTGTTGGGCGGGAAGAGGGGTTGAGTTTGCCAGGCACAGAGGGCGATGACTCACGGCTGCCCGGCTTGAGTGCAATGGTCCGTGAACCAGGCGGTGTCTGCTCTGCGGATGCCGTGGCTGCATCGACTGATTCGCAGTCGTGCCCTGAGAATTCTCCTAAGTCCTCAGGAACAATTAGTGAACCTGTTAAAGGCCAGACAAATACAATCTCTGAGTCACCTCGGTCTCGATTCTATAGTGCCTTGGCCTCACCTGGGAGCTTTGACATTTGTCCAGTTTATAATAGCAAAGAGGCCTTTTCATTGGAAGACCCAGTCGGTCATCCTAGTGGTGATATATGTGGTTCCAAGGAGCCCGAGGGTCTTGCAGTACGACAAACAGAAGAGAGTGTTACTGAACCATGCATGAATGAGATCGGGGGTGGCGCCCTGCCTCATTTTTTATCGAGTGTTGCCATCCACAAACCCACATCAGGATACGGAAGAAGAAACTCATTGGATGTGGCCAACAAACTGCTACTTGATCTCACTCGTTTAAATAAAGAAAGAGCTGTTAAAAATAACAAATGGTGATTTGGTGGGGCAGCCTTTCGGAAAAAATCTTGCTGATCCAGGGGTGTGTCCTTCTATTAAGCAGACCACCTTGCTTACTTTAAAGTCTAGCTCACTACACAAACGAAGGAGGATTGGCGGGAGTGTTTCACCCAATCTGAGCTGCTCCCAGAACAAAAAACTCAAAATGAGCTCTATAGAGACCAACAACTTAATGGGATCACCAGAAACAGCCTCGGCACCAAGGCCAGTGACTGAAGATACTTGTTGTACAATGGATTCTTCATCTGACCAAACCTCAACGGACTCATCCATAATGGAACGGCCGTATCCTAAGATAAGACGCCCGGCACACCGTGGTAGGCGATTGCCACCTCTTGACTCTAAAAATGTGGATGGCCCAGGAAATGTCCAATATACTAAGGATCTACAAACAACCATAATTTCCTCCATGGCCATTTCCACCGCCCCTTTCATCAAATTGTATGAGAACCTTAATGACAACATAAAAGAGCTTTCTGCGGTGGTTATTGCGATGAACATCAAATTGGAGACCATGGAAAACAAAAACTTCCACTGTAAGGAAGTTCTACAAGAGTTACATAAAAAAACAGACTGGGCGCTTGAAACACTTTCAGAATATGCTAAAAATGCAAACCTAGACAAAAAACTTCTAGCTGAAGTAGCCAAAGAAGCGCTGGGTCTTTTCCAACAACAAAAAAAAGAACATGGTTACGAGGGGGTAGTTTCCCCGTATGTTGTATCCCAGGCGAATCAGACACGTGTTTTGCCAGCTTCCTTATGCAGCACCGAGGGATGTATTCAAACTAATCCACCGGAGATTGCTGCTACTAACATCAGTATTACTGCTACCAACACATCCCGCGGATCCGCTCATGCGCAAAAAGAGCCAACATTAAACAACAACGGAGCGCTTGAGTCCTCTGTGACTCAGGTTATTACTGCAAATTCGATAGATCTCACTTTGAGACCTGAGAAAACGGCGAAAGCCAAGAGTCCGTCTACACAACCGCAGGTTGATATCATCGCGACAGAGGGTGGCCAGCCTAACATTCCGTTAGCAGTTGCTCTAAAAGAGAGCCTGGCGGTTACGAACCTAGCTCTACAAAATCCCCAAGAGGCATCAACTTCGAAGCCGATCCATAATCAAGAGCCGCCTTGTTCTCAACCGCAACTGACGTCCCCACCTGCGAGGGCAATTCCTTTGCCTGCCATACATGACTTTTTCAAGAAACCGATGGCTGCACAAAAGCCTCTTGCAGCCAACAAGCAAATTACAGGTGGTTTACTTAAAAAAACTAAAAACCAACCTGCAAGAAAAGCGAGAAAAGGAACGGATTCTCGAAAATTCCTACGTAACATCAAAACCGTCAACTTAACCGTCAACGGCACCTTCAATAAAGAAACCTCGATTGGGAAAAAGCCGGATGCAAGTACCTTAGAATCTATGCCGGTAAACTTCAAAGAGACATCAAACTGTGGCAGTGATGACTACGATGATCTAATGAACATGTCTATGTATGAGGACGAAGAACCTACTGTTAGCGACATGGCAGTGGCATCGCTGCAGAGTGCTCCGAAACCAGGCTCTGCTGCGCTTGCCCACCCTGACCCTGACGGGCCCGTTAACACACCGCAGGAAAAAGTTAAGAGTCCACGTACCTCATCTCTGAAGTCGAGTCAACCTCTGCCTATCACTGAGAAAGCGTTCAAGGGAGCGGCTAGAATCTGCCAACTGATTAAACCACCTTCTCGGCAAAAGATAGATGAGGTATTGCAGAGCCCACGTTTTGTGACACTAGATGACAAAAGACGGATGCTTGATGCCAAACTGCGCACAAAGGGATCGACACTTTGCGAGTCCGACATTTTGTCCACGGCCAATGAGTTACAAGCCTCATTATGTGTCAAACAGGATGTATCTATTGGGGCCCACACAGTGAGCAACTTTGGGTATAAGCCGCCTATCCTTACAGACAGAAGCCAAAAGCAAACAGAATGGCTCAACCGCTCAAACAAATTTTCTCAAAAACCAATGGAAAAGAAGAGAACACATCAACCATCGACGCGGCAAGCACCACATCGTCTAACATTGGAATCGTCGGATGACCGGATATTAAATCGATTCAATGTGATGCGGCTGTGTCAGCTGATTCCCAGCCTACGTGCAATAACTTCTGAAGATCTTAAAATTGTTGAATTCCCGAACGAAAAAAAAACTGATGCTGTAATTTTACACTTACACTCTAAGATCATAGCAGATACATTACTGGATGCTGGACCGGTGATGATGTCCCTAGGTTTTGACATAACCAACACCGAAGGAGGTGTCCTGCCTGTTGATCCGAAAGAGAGATCACGCAGTAGATCGCCGAACAAAGTGAATCGAAGTTCGGCTAATGATCTGGAAAACAACACCGAGAAACAACCGAAGGAACGTCTTGTGCCTAGCCCTCCTAAAAACTGGGATTCAGTAGTCCCCCCACATGGGGGTGACTTGATAAGAATTATAGTTAACGGAATGGTTAGCCCACCGACTACAGGAGACAACGAGAGGAACGCTCCCACTATAACAAACAAATGTGACGATTGGTCCTGGTTGGCCAAAACCTTAAACACAGAACCGTTGAAATAATGCCAGGAATCGGGAAGCTCCACTACATGCACTATAGGCTCTTGGAACACTAGAGGCTTTATACATCTATTTGAAACACCTTGGGCCTCAAAACTGGATATTCTGTGTTTACAAGAAACATGGCTCTCTAAAAGTCCATTGTTGGAAGGATTCGAAATAGCTATCAATCCAGCTATAAAACAAACAAAGGGTAGACCGATGGCTGGCCTCCTCTTGGCTGTGAGGAAGGGTGTTGGCCTTCGGATCCTGAATTCCTCTAACCCTTCACCTTCAATTCAGGTCTCCACCGTCGGTGTCTATCAGAAAGATCTAAACAAGGAAGCTTGTCTATACATCATCAACTTATATTGGAATCATAGACACAATGAAGAGCTTACCTTCATCGATCTTGTAACAACTCTGATAGACGACTTACTCACAAAGGAGCAACCGTTAGATTTGATCGTATGTGGTGACCTGAACATCGTTTGTATACCAGACTACGCTCAAAGTGGCAGAGACAACAGAGGAAACTGCAAACGCGAGCAAGCTGCGGCTCAATGGTGTTTGGAGTTAGATCTTAGAGGCTTGCATATGCTCAATGGACAAACGGTCAGTGATATTCCGGCCTGCCCTACGTGGAGAAGAGCTGACCAAAAATCGGTCATCGACTATATATTTGTGACTGAAAACATCCACAAGAGAACCATGAAATTTGAAGTCATTAAAATGCAACACAGTGACCATGATATGGTAAAATTGTCTTTCCTTCGTCCCTGTTCGGGCGAGCAGAATTGTTGGCCATTTGCGGTGTGCACTGGGACCGGTAGAATACGTCTAAACCTTTTGGACACTGAAGTAGCAGCCATTTATAATGCCTTTCAACACACTGCTAATTCTCTGGAATACCAAAATCTCCTGTCCAGCTTTGAAGAACACAAACGAAACCTAAAACACGTCGAGTTTCGCCCAAAGCATAAATTCGACGTGTCTATTCTTCAACGCAAAAGAGAGATGAGACAAGAAATAAGAAAAATAAAAGGTCCGTACACCAACAATATGAGAGAGAGCAAAAGAGTAATCAAGGCCAAATATCGAAATTGGCTTAAATCACATGCAGTGATTATGCTACAAAATGATTCAGAAGCGATGCTGCATAAGATGGCTGGTAAAAACTCAGCAGCATACTGGAAACTGTTAAACAACACTATGGCTCAACAACAAGCCCTGCAGGCAAATGCAGTTACTGAAGCTGAGTGGTCGACGTTCTACACAAATCTCTTTTGCAGAGACAAACCTGTACCACATTGGGTACCCTTGACGTCGAATAAGTGGGATTTGGTGTTTGACAGAAGCGACATCTTGGATATAATCAAGAATGTGCACGACTCCAGAGCGCCTGGCCCGGATGGCCTAACTAACTACACACTGAAAAAAAAAACAGCCTTATGGGCAGATTTCTGCGTTATTCTGTTTGCTCGGGTCATTGCGAGCCGATCAACCCCCAAGTCTTGGAAAAGTGCCGTGGTGGTCCCAATCTTCAAAAAGGGAGACCGCTTAAATCCAAAAAACTATCGGCCCATAGCGCTTCTCGACGTGTTGGGGAAGATTTACGCCACCCTTCTGCAACATAAACTGTTAAAATGGGCGACAGACAATAATCATTTAGACCCCAGACAAGCGGGGTTTGTAAAGGGAGTCGGCTGCGGCCTGAACTTGTTGGTATTGAACCTCTTAAAGATGGAGGCAATCAGCACCAACACCAGGATCTATCTGGCTCTGATTGACCTGTCCTATGCGTTCGATAGCATAGACAGAGAGCTGTTATGGAAGAAACTCATTAGATGGAATAGCCCTCCAAGCCTAGTGGAAGCCATCCATGAACTACACACAGATACCACTATTAAGATCCGCATGGACACTAAAGGCACGTTATCCGCTCCGATCATTACACAGAAAGGTGTGAAACAAGGCTGCCCTTTGGCAGCCATTATTTTTAATCTCTTTATATCTGACATAAAAGAGGCATTTAATGGTACAACAATGTTTCCTCCGAAATTACATGGATCGCCTATCAACTATCTGGTCTATGCGGATGATCTTATTCTGTTTGATCTGACCCCCATAGGTCTTCAGCGGAAACTAAACTGTCTTGACACCTATACTACAGATAACGGCCTTAGAATCAACAAACAAAAATGTGAAATCTTAATCCTGGAGAAACTGCAAGGGTGTAGCTCTCGACAAAAGAAGACCAGATGGTATCTTGGTAACGAGCAACTTCAGATCGTAAAACACTCGACATATCTGGGCATGAAGATCAGTGCCAGTAAAAATGACGCACCATGGGCAGAATTGGCAAAGAGCAAATGCCGTCAGATGGCTTGTCAAGCGATCCTAATTAACAAAAAATTTGGAAAACCAGTAATTGAATTTTTCCAACAAAAAGTGGTACCAGCATTAATTTATGGCGGTGAAAACGCGTTTGGCTGTTCATGTGAACTGTGGAACTCACTCGAGAACATATTTTGGACGCGAGTTCTACAGCTTCCCAGGGGCACCTCGACGGTCTGTATCCGCTATGAACTGGGCCTCATCTCGATAAATGCAAGAGTCACCTGGAACCTATTGAGTTTGTTTAGGAAAACAATGACAAAAGATCCAGCGATCCAATTTAAAATACTCCACAAGCCGGATACTGCCAAACAATACACGATTCTCTTTCAGTGGAATCTCCTCTGTCAAACAATTCTAAAGGAGTTTGATATTTCCACTATAATGTTAACTGAGAATCCTGAGTTGGCAAAGACAAAAATCTGGAGATCTGACTGGATCAAAACTTGCGATTTAAGAGCCAAATCAAGCCTAATGCAAGAGGTCCCAGGAGAAGCTAAAGCATACCATCAGAGACACAATTATCTAACCCTCCTGCCAGATCAGCATGTAAGATCCCTATACATGCGCTTCAGGTTAAACATGCTAGAAACAAAAGAGCATATGAGCAGTTGGGTGAAGTGTGCGGATGCTGATCTAAGGTGTAGATTCTGCAGCAAAAACAAGGAAACTTTAAAACATCTAACGCTGTATTGTGAAACATTTCAACATCAAAGACAAATCCACTTTGGAGCGCTGATTAATGAGCATCGATGTATGAAGGTTGACGATTGGTGGGCAGCTTTATTTGAGGGATCCAACAGAGCAGTCTTATTTGCACTAATAAACCTTCTTCGTGCAGTAAAAGGAGGTCTGGACGACCAAAAAGTAAATCTAATGAAACCAAAGAGATGAAATCTCTAGTAGCTCATGGACCTAACCCTAACATGACTTGATGGATGTGCTAACAAGCTGCCAAAACGATAAATGGGGGAGGGATGGAGGGAGAGAAAAAAGAGAATTTATATGTGATGTAGTCTTGTGTTTGTTTTGGTTGACTTTGCTGTTTTTTTTTTAAAGGTTGAACAAACCAATAAAATAAAAAAAATAAAAAATAGTCCCCTTGGGGGTGGTGCATCGTGGGAGGATCACATGGGGAGGGGAACCACTTATGAGACAGAGGATGACATCTCAGGCAGAACGTGATACACACCCAACTTTTTACCACCTCCCTCACACCCATACCCTGTTAAGGGTAACAGCCCCACAAACCTCAATACATCTGTGTATGGTAGACCATTCTACATTGCTACCTTATACCGAGGCGAGGAAGAGTAGGGACTAGCCATGTGAGACCCATTGCAAAACTGAGATGAGGAAGAGCATCTGCAACCCAGTAGAGAACAACCATAATGATACTAGGACGAAGAAGAGGCGCATAGTGCTGAAGATAACCCAGCAGAACCAATGGGAACAGACTAGTCATTATGGATGTTGTGCGAGTATAAAGACAGATGAAGGACTCACAAGTTCGTCGAGTCCTCTGAGGAGGAACCGCAAAGGCGAACACAGGAACGCATGAGGAAGCAGGCAGACCGGGACGCCGAGAGGGGATTAGGCCGGTGCGAAACAGCTCTGGTGTGGACAGACTGCTTGGGGAATCGAGAGTAAGAAGTTCCAGGCGTCACTGAGGTCCGGAAAGCGTGGGACGCAGGAGCCACGGTAGCCGGAGGAGACTTTGCACTGTGGAGCAGCAGCAGACCAAAAGAAGGTGCTGAGGGGTTGGGGTAGCCCCACAGGAGATCGCAGGTGTCCAAAAAACCGGAGGACCACCGCAGACCCAGAGAAAAGGTATGCAGGTGGAAGGGGAGGCGCCGGGACCCCAAACAAGTGGTGGAGAGGCGGGATGAAAGAATGAAGCCCAGAAGTAAGGGTCTGGGAACCTAATGTAAAGAAGAGAACCTTTGCAGAGTGGAGAAGCATTCTCGTTGCTCATAGTCAAAGTACCTGGCAGGAGAGTACACCAGGTCAACTATGCATCAAGGACATAAGGTGTGGGTCTGGGATCCGGACTCATCAAAGCACTTCAGTATATTCTTGTTCCTCTTCATAGTTACAGTACCTGGTAGGAAAGTAAACCGAGGTGGACTGTGTCTAGAGAACGAGGAAGAGAAGCACCATACCTCTTTTTCACTACACAACCTGGCAAGGAAGAGTGCCATGTCGACCAACCGGTGTCTGGGACCTACAACTAAAGAAGCAGAAGAAACCAGGTGGTGGGAGTCATCCCCTCTGGTGTTGTGGAACACTGGGAAGAAACCAAGGGCAGGGAGTCACCCCCTCTGGTGTTGTGGAACACTGGGAAGAAACCAAGGGGCGGGAGTCATCCCAGCTGATGTTGTTGGACCTTGAGAGACAAAATCCAAGGAAGGGAAATCCTCCACCTGGCCAGTTTTAAAGAAACCTTACCCTCTGTCCAGAAGAAGAGATCATTCTTCTGGCCCTAGCAGAGACTCTTACGATTAGTTGTTTTCAAGTGTTGGGGAAAGAAGTAGGAGATGACACGACAGTGGACACTTATTATTTTGGAAATTCTGAGAGATTCCTTAGTTAATAATTTGAGGCAGGAAACCCCCTCTCAGTATTTGGGATTGGTAAGTTTTTTCCCTTGTTTGGGTACAATAAACGTTTGTAGCAATCATCAAGCCACCTTTGTGTCCATCACTTACTTTTGCACCCTTACAATATCCAGGTTATTTTGTTATCCAGGTTATTTTGTGGCCATTAGATCTGAATAGTGAGAGTTGGTGAAGGAGAGGGGCATTCTTCATGTGGGCATTCTGTGCTGCAACATTATAGAGGACACGTCACTCACTCAAAATGCCAGTTGGATATTGTGAACAGAATACAAGGATGGCTAGAAATTGCTTCTGCTGTTGGAATAAAAGCACAGATTACACTGCAAGACCTGTTAAACAGGGGAGAAACGGTATGTGTCGATGTGCCTGAATGGTCAGCACTGAGCTTAGTGTCCAAGTGGTCCACCACAAAGGGGGAGGCTAGTACTGAACAACTGTACATTGGAGCATTAAATACCTCTTCTTCTTCATCATCATCATCATCTTCGTCAACTTCTGTGATCCCATCTTCTTCTGCACTCTCAGATCTACTCAGCTTCATCCATAAATCGAGGGCATAATGAGCAGTTAAGAGAAATTGACAAAGAAGGACTGCTATCTTGCAACTTAAGTCGCCAGAACTAAGTAGCTGCAGGTGTGCGCAGTCTACACTTGTCTGGCGCCATCCACATAATTAAAAACCAAAAAGAGAGCAAATGAAAGAACTAATAGGAGCACAAAAAAGCAAGACGGGGCTAGAAAAGGCCAGAAGAGTCTTAAGAGGAAAGGATAGCCATTTGAAGGGGAGGGAATCAGAGTAACAAGGCAAGATATTGAGTGAAAGAGAGAAGGAAAAAAAAGAGATGAAACAATGAAACGAACAGAAGCGTTACAGCAAATAATAGAAAATGGAAGACAGCAAATAATGAGACAGCAGGGAAAGTTTAGAGTAGAGGTTTATGGAGACAGAGATGGAGGTACGCAATACAGAAGAAAAAAGTTTGAAGAAACAGAAGAGTAAAGAAACAACATAAACTGGAGAGAGGGTGGGAGAGAGAGCGCAACAGAGATGATTTAACAGAGCTAGAATCGTTATTTTGAAGGTTGGCGGCAGTTTACGCTGCATAGTCTGAAGAGGTGGATGGATGACAAATCTTTTGGGAGGTACATTGTAACTCATGTACTCCCTGTCGAGGTGTATTGTAGCTGATCCATACTCTGGGAGGGAGATGCCGGTTTATACGTCTGGAAGGGGAATGGAAGTCTCAAGCATACCCTAGAGAAAGTGATGGGAATTTAAGTAAACTATGCGGAGGGGGTTAGTAGCTCATGCACGGTTTAGGAGAGATCGATGGTTGCTTATGCATACTCTGGGTGGTTGATGGCTTCTCAAACATCCTCTGGGTTGGTGGATGGTATCTTGTACATATTTTGAGGAGGTTGGTAGATAGGTTGTGCATACTATAATGGAGGTTGTTGTATGCCTACAAATACTCTGGGAGGTGGGAGTATTGCTCATGCACAGATGCATGGAATATGATTGCAGCTCATGGATACTGCGGCAGGTACATGGTGGCTCGTATAACCCGTAGTGTAGGTAGGTGTAAGGTATAGTATACATTATATCATGTGAGGGATAGTAGCTCATGCAGCAGGGCGTGATGGCTGCTCAAGAATATTTTATTTTATTGGAAGCAGTAGAAGTTGTTTTAATTCAAAAACAAGGGTAGCAATTCCATTTTGTGTACTTTACAATAGAACGATGGGAAGACTACCTCTGAACATTTAGTACTGTTTCAAAGTGGCCAATGTTTAACATACGCGGGTTGGGTGAGTGTGGGTGGGAGGGGCCAAGACCCAAAACTGGGAAGAAAAGGGAACCCGGTTCTAGCCTTGTGCTTGAAGTGGGTGAGAGAAATCCCAAACCCAGCCTAGGAGTAGGAAGGGGAAGGTCAGGATTAGGAGCCCTGCCGAGACGTGGGGGGAGCGGTAACCTAGCCCATGGGTTGGGGAAGGGAGTCCAGCCTGGAGGCACCTGGAATGGAGGGTGGTGGGGGGTGCAGACCTAGTCTGGGGGCGAAGCGGTAAGGAAAGAATATGGAGCCCAGTTCCAGTCTATTGCTTGGAAGGCTGTGGGAGTGGGAGGGGGTGGGGGGGTAAGGAGAGAAGAGAATCCACACCAAGCCCAGAGGCACAATGGTGAAGGGAGTAAGAGACTAGTTCAAGCATGGTAGTAGGAGAGGGAGAGAGAGAGTGCCCAGAACCAGCCAGGAGGCTAGAGGAGTAAGTTAGAGACCAGTTCAGTCGTAGCATAGCTAGAGCAATTACCTACTAAAGTCCAAGTGGCATAAACTGCTAGATGTCATTAGGATTCTGGAAAGGGGTGAGAAAGGTGGGATCTGGACCAGATACAAAAATTAAACATCACACAGTCCCAAGATTTTAAAGAATCTGGCCTACATTGAAATGCCATTGCAAAAGAGTGAGGCAACAAGGATAACAAGCCTTGTAAGTACAACATACTAGGGATATTTGAATAAATGCAAAAGAAGTTCCTAGGGAGTGCCCATTGAACATCCTGTATTGTACATTAGGTTTAAGAGTCTTGCAAATGGCACAGTGGTCACTCCAACACTCTGCCACCTGCACTGAGACACACAAGCTTCGCACACAAAAGGATATTTTTAGGACAAGGATTAGTACAAGGAAGCCCAAAGCCGGCATGTAGATCCCGATTGACACAAAGCGTGACAGAGAAGGAAGGAGATAGAAGAAATAGGATTGGTGAAGTCGCTCCAGCAGGTTGTTCAGCTTCCGGAAAATTCCTTCCAGGGTTCTGCAATGATCAGAGAAAAGATGAAAAATCAGGCCATGTTGGCAGTGCGTATCCTGAAAGAGCCCTAATCATTAGCTGCATCTAAAAGTTCACTCTGGTTTCCATGTCAACATGTTTCTAGCTGGCAGAAAACCTTATTACATACAACAACTGATGCACTCGATGGGAAGCAAGACATTAGGGGCTCATTATAAGTTTGGCGGTCTGAAAATTAAGTGCCAGTAATAAACTTTACCAGCACTTTTCTGGACCGGCAAACTACAAGTTTGGCAGTGGGGTAGCTTGATTTACCTTCAGCAAAGGGCTGGAGGTAAATCAGGCAGCCCAACAGCAATAAACAGCTAGTAATACTAGCAGCCCCCCGATGGAATTCTATGGACTCCATGGAATGGGGATTTACCTACTGTTGCCGGCACCTGTAACCTGCCAGTATGACTGGCAGATTAGGTGCCGGCAGTGGTATTACCGTTTGGTGAAATCCTGCCAGATTTACCGCCAGGATACCACCAAACCTGTAATGAGCTCCATGGAGGACCATTCTGAAATATTTATTTTCCATCCAGGTTTACGATCAAAGCAGATCTTGAAAATAAAGGAAGCAGAGGTAGTACCAACTCTTGCAACTGGACTGCATGTGTTCAATAAGCAAGGAGATATTAGCTCTGTCTTTTAGGAGCAAGATTCCCTACTCAGGGGTGGAGGTCAAGTGGTATACCGATAATTTATCAGAGACTGCTCCATAAAGGCAAACCCAAGAGTTGGGTTTATTTTTCTTCAAGAGCCTGCTCTGAATCCATTTTGTATATGCATAATCACTGCACACACAGGAGATGCAGAATAGCCTCAGTTTTGTATGTGTAACGGCCTCAATAAAAACATATATACGTTTTGGAAAAGTGTAGACAAGTTTTTAAATATAATAGATGTTAGTCTACACATGTAGCATTTTATTTTGCATTTGATCAGGAAAAATGGCTAATGGGGTGTTCTGCACATCATGAATTGTTAACAAATATTCTCAATTAAAAAACAGAGCAAAGACAGAACAGCTTTATCTTCTAATCTAGAAAATGTGTATGTAGCGTCAACACGCACGCAGGCTTCAGGGCGCTCACATGACTAACAACAAACAAAAAACACAGAATCTTGAAGGGTTACTAATGCTTAGGCAAAAAGAGAGGTGAATGGGCACATAAGGAACTCTGCTGCCATTGCTTTCGATAATGTACATGTCTTTAACAGAACATAACCACTGCAGGCTTTTAGGCTTGTTTCCAAGCGATAACCAGAAGCAGAGATCCTGGGAGTCTGCCCTGGAGACATGGTCACGCATAGGTCTTAACTATGAAGAACAAGCAGTGCCCCCAGTTTGTTTCTATGTAGGACTGTCAACCTTTAGAGAGATGTGGCCTCATTACGAGTCCGGCGGTAACCGAGGCGGTAAAACCGCCTGGTTACTGCCGGACTCGTATTACCATTCCTCCTCCGTGATTCCCGGAATTACCGGGGCATTATAACCCCGGTTTCCCGGGAATCACGGAGGTGGAATGGTGTTAATCCCCATTCCCATTGAGTCCTATAGGACTCAATGGGAATGGGGATCATGGAAACACCGGCAGCATCTGGTAATGCTGCCGGTGTTTCCTCGTCCGCCTGCAGGCGGGCGGTGTTAAAACCGCCAGGTCTGACCTGGCGGGAACATCACCTCCCGCCTGCAGGAGTCGGGATCAGGCGGTCCGGAAACAACGGTGGCGGCGGGTTTACCGCCGCCGTTATTTCCGGACCGCCTGATTTGTAATGAGGTCTTCCTGCACACTGTTTTAAGCTAGGGTGTTATTTAAAAAACGTTTTCCTACAAATGAAACAGAAAAAATAACACGAAAATAAATTGTACACATTGCATTTTCACAGAATATGTACAGTGTTACATTTGCAAAAAATGCATAGCTTCCGTGTGGATAAAGGCAGACACACAAAGGTCTTGGCAGCTTGCCAATCAGGCTGGCCCTCAAAACCACAAAAACGTAGGTCCACTGACACAAAGGATGTATATCGGGCATGTCTGGGGTAGAGAACCAGACTACCTTAGTGTAAGACAATGCATTATTTACCGTAAAAGCATTTCTGATGGTTGTATCTGCTTAGATTCACATGCTGTGCATAGTCCGACATCCAGTGGTCACTGCAGAGCATTGCATTTAGTTTTTCGTAGTCGAAAAGGGGACGTCGACAAGGCGTGTCTGTAACACTATCACTATAGTGACGTGCAGTGTACCCACAATCCCTCGGAGCCTATTAGACGTGAGTGAGTACAGAAAAGAGAGATATAGAAGAAAGTTTATGTTCCTTCCATCCGAGCGGGGAGGAAGGGTGGGCGCACGTGAATCTAAGCAGATACAACCATCAGAAATGTTTTTACGGTAAGTAATGCATTGTCTTCTGATGTTTGTTAATCTGCTTAGAATCACTTGCTGTGCATAGACTAGCGAGCAGTACCCGGAGTTGGAGGCTGGTTATGAGAAGGAACAGTAGAGAAAAGATGTCTTAATACTGCTTGTCCCACCTGGGAATCAGATCTAGAGTGGGCATCTAGACAGTAGTGTTTTGTAAAGGTGTGAACAGAACTCCAGGTTGCCGCTTTGCAAATGGACTCAAGAGGGACATTTGCAATGAAAGCTATGGAAGCCCCGGTGCCGCGAGTGGAGTGTGCTCTTGGCTTGAAGGGTAGTTCTCTCTTAGCAAGAGAGAAACAGAGAGTGATGCATTGTACAATCCATCTAGAAATAGTGGATTTTGAAACTGCATCTCCTTCTCTTCCTGCTGCCACAGAGACAAAGAACTGATTAGTCTTTCTCAATGGTCTAGTTCTTTCCATATAAAACATAACGGCTCTGCGAACATCCAGTGTATGCAAGCTCTTCTCCCCTAAGTTTGAAGGATTTTGAAAGAACGTTGGTAGTTCTATTGACTGGTTGACATGGAATTTAGAGATACATTTTGGTGCAAACCTAGGATGTGTGCGTAGAACCACCTTATCCTTGTGAACGGTTATAAAGGTCTAGTACAGAGAGCGCTTGTAGTTCACTTACTCTCCTAATGGAGGTGATAGCTATTAGAAAAGCAGTCTTAAGAGCGAGGTCTTTAAGTGTTGCTTTGTGCATGGGTTCAAAGGGTGACCCCATGAGCCTGGTTAGTACCAAATTTAGGTCCGATCCGGGAGCAGGGTTAGCTATGGGAGGGTGGATCCTCTTCACTCCTTCCATGAAGGATTTAATAACTGGGACTTTCCACCATGACACTTTAAGTTGGGAAGTGGTGTATGCGGAAAGTGCAGCTAAATGGACTTTAATAGAGTTAAACACCAACCTGAGTCTAGTAGGTGAGTCAGGTACAGAACAATTTGTGTGGGAGAGCAGTGAACTCGGTTGATGCTCCTTCCTCTACACCAGATGACAAATCTCTTCTATTTGCTAGAATAACAGTGACGAGTGTTAGGCTTTCTAGCCTCCCTGAGAATGTCCATGCATCTCTGCAGGAGCTGTAAATGTCCAAATTCTATGATCTCAGGAGCCAGGCTGCTAAGTTCATGGTCTGAGGGCATGGATGTAGTGTCCTGCCCTTGTCCTGTGACAGCATGTTGTACGGGCAGGGAAGTTTCACTGGAGGAGATAGTGACATCTCCATCAAGTGAGCGAACCATGGCTGTCGGGCCCACATAGGGGCCACCAGTATCATGGTAACTTGTTCCTGGTGCATCTTGTGCACTATCTTGTTGAGAAGGGGAGTCGGGGGGGAAAAGCGTAAACAAATTTCCCTGACCATGGTATTGATAGACCGTTCCCCTTGGATTGGTTCTGGGGGTACCTGGAGGCGTAATCTTGGCATTGGGAGTTCTCCAGAGTTGCGAACAGATCTATTTCTGGGAATCCCCATTGTATGAAGACGACGAAGACAATGTCTTCGTGTAACCGCCATTCATACTCCGAGGGCAGAGGGAAGTCTCTGCCGAGTTAGTCTGCTAGCAGATTGAGTTCCCCTGTTACATGTGACAATAGGAACATGTTGTGTCTGAGAGCCCACATCCAGATGTTCTGGGACAGCTTGGACAGTCCTGGAGAGAGAGTGCCCCTTTGCTTGTTGAGGTAGTACATGGCTGTGGTGCTGTCTGTGAGGACCATCACTGTCTTCCCTTGCAGGCGTGCCTGGAAGGCTTTCAGTGCCTTGAACACAGCTAGTAGCTCCAGTAAGTTTATGTGCTTGGATGCTATGCTCGGAGTCCAAACTCTGTGAGCAGTCTGATGGGATAGGTGAACCCCCCATCCTGTGAGGGATGCGTCTGTGGTTAGAGTGGCTTCCACTGCGGGGGTGGCAAATGGTTTCCCCATAACCAGGTTTTCCTTCGACCACCACCGTAGCGAGAGAACCAAGGCTTGCAAGACCACCACTAGATCGTCCCATTGTCCGCTGGCCTGACACCACTGGCTGTTGAGCCACGCTTGCATTGGGCGCATGCGCAGGCGCGCGTGTGATACCAAATAAATACATGATGCCGTCATTCCTAGTAAGCACATTGCTTTGCGTACCGTCACCTCTCGACCGGCCACATATTGAGGGATCCGAAACAGCATGTTTTGGACCCTCTCGTTGGAGGGGAAGACGAGGCCGTCCTTTGTTCGAATTAGAGCCCCTACGAATTGTTTGATCTGGCTGGGGTCTAAGCTGGACTTCTTCTCGTTGATGGAGAAGCCCAGTTGAAACAAAAGGTCTACGGTCTTTTGGGTATTTGAGAAGCATGTTTCGTAGGAATCCCCTGTTATGAGCCAATCGTCGAGGTAAGGGTATACTGGGATGGACAACCTGCGCAGGTGGGCCGCTGCCACTGCCAGTACCTTTGTGAATACTCTCGGCGCTGATGCTATGCCGAAGGGTAGCACTCTGAACTGGTACTGTTTGCCCTCTATCATGAACCTGAGGTATTTTCTGTGCGCTGGCAACATTAAAATATCAAAGTATGCATCTTTCATGTCCAGTGTTGCCATGTAATCTCCCTGTGAAAGCAGGGGGATCACCTCCTGTAAAGTCACCATACAAAACTTTTGAGGTTTGACAAATTTGTCCGCTGGGCGCAGCTCTAGTACAGGGCGCATGGTTAAGTCCTTTTTGGGTACAAGGAAGTACACTGAATAAATACCTTCCGTTACCTGAGATAGAGGCACGACCTCTATAGCTCCTTTTTCTAGTAGTTGGTCCACTTCTTGAAGAAGGATGGCGAGGTGTTCTGGTGACATGCGTCGTCCCCTTCGGGGTCTGTACGTAGGGGAACTGTTGAATTCTATACAGTAACCTCAGGCTATGGTTGATAGTACCCAGCGGTCTGATGTTATACCCTCCCATGCTGGAAGAAAGGATGTTAACCGGCCCCCAACCGGCGATGCATGGGAGGGGACCCGAATCTTCGAGTCATTTGGTGTTGGTGGCTTGGGAACCTCTAGGGGTGGGACCCCAACCTCTTCCCTTGCCACGACGTTGTCCTCTTTGGTTGTATTGTCCACTGGTGCCTTGGTTAGAGGACCAGTTACCTGCAGAGTATTGCTGCTGCTGTTGTTGCTGCTGGCGTTGGCTTCGAAAAAAGCATCTGTTGCCATAACCACGTTTGTTGGGAGGCCTTGAAATTTGGTCTAGGGTTTTGATGGTGTCAAAATCCTCCTTTGCGGTCTCTAGTGCCTCATCCACCGCCTTCCCAAAAAGGTTGGCATTTTCTATAGGTTTGTTAATTAGAGATGCTTGTGTTTCAGGTCTAAAACATGAATTACGTAGCCATACATGGCGTTTGAGGAGGATTCCTTGGACTAGGGAACGGCCAGCCGTTTCTGCAGCATCCAGAGTATTTTAATGATGCTTTGGTTGACTAAGGTCCCTTCAGTAACCGTGGCCAGAAGGGGAGTACGTAGGGGTTCCGGTACCTCCTTGATGTCCTTACGTAGTTTGCTCCATTGTGCATCTGCGTAACTTGCCAGCAAAGAGTTGTTGTTGGCAATTCTTGCGGAAAAGACAGCCGAGGCTGTAATCCTCTTTTCTAGGGCATACCATTTTTTACCCTCTTTATCTGGTGGTGCCTCGCTGGTTGACAGCGGGACCCCTGCTCTTTTCCTTGTATTTGTCACCACTAAGGAGTCTGGCACAGAGTGGCCCCTGACGTATAACGGGTCCGATGGGGAGGGACTAAATAATTTTTCTATCCTTGGGTTGACCCCTCTTACCAACGCGGGTGTAGATAGCGAAGGAATAATTTGTCTCTTTACTGAGGCGAGGAGGGGAATCGTTTGGCTGACAGGGGGTTTCTCCTTGATGATCTTTTCTACAAAGTCTATGTCGGGAGAAATTTCCCGAGTCTCGATTTTGAAATGCGATGCTGCCTTGCGTAGTAGTGCATTAAAGGTAGGTTGATCGTCTATAGGTGACGTATTCCTAATAGGTGAGTCCTTGGGGGGGGGGGGGCAGGTTTAGGGCTTCAGGGTCTGAAAACGCTGATGGGGACTGCCACGGCTGTGAAGCGCCTTCTTCTGGGTCTCCTCCGAAGCCCCCACCACCCATATCTGGGTTATCTTCAAAACCTTCCTCTTCTAGGTTTTGTTCCCCTTCGTTGTCCAAGAATTTGTCATCCTCCTGAAAGTGGGGGTCCTCTTCAGTGAGGTCATATAAATCTACATCCTCTTGGAGGGGATTAAACAGCCTAGGGTACTTGGCCCTGGGATCCTCCTGAGGTCCCTCTCTTGATCTCTTGGGTGTTGGAAGGTTCTGAGTCTCCATAAACCTCTCCATCTTGTCCATTCAAAACTGGAGTCAGGGGGGGAAAAGGGAGGGCCTTCAGTTTGAAAACGCTTCGACCTATCCCATAACGTCGAAGAAAGGTTCCCATCGCCTTCTGAAAAGCCTTCTGGTAGGCTAGGAGGCCCTCTCGACGGAGGGGGCAGTTCCTGCCTTCCTTCTGACCTTTTCAGCGTCTCCCGGGCCTTGTGAGCGCTGATCGACGTTTCTTTCACTCTCCGTCTCTGGCTATCGGTGGAAACAATCCGCGCCAGGCTCTCGACAAATAAACTGTCCGTCGAGGGTACCTCTGGCGTTGACGTCACAGGCGTCGCTTGCTCTACGCCGACGGGCGCTCTCTGACGGTGCGCGTCGTCTGGCGGTTTAGTGATAGCGCCCTTATCTCGGGGTAGCCCAATCGCTAGTCGCGTTTGCGGTTACGAGGGGGGCTTAAGACTCTTACGGTCTGAGGAGGCCGCCGGTAGGACCTGCGTCTCCGTTGGCACTAATGCTCTCTTCGTCTTTGACGAGGAAGAGCCGTGGGTCATGTGTTTATGGGAGTGTTTTTTGTGTGCGACAGTGTCGCTGGGGTGTTCATCCCCATAAGCAGGGTGTGAGCCGAGCTTGTCGGAGCTGGAGACAGACGACTAGGAGCGTGAACGCTCCTTAGAGAGGTCTACGACTTCCGAAACGGATGTCGGGTTATCACATTCCTCATCACTTTCGGCGGCAGGTGAGGAATCAGACCTAGGCATGGCGTAGGCTGCCCACCTTTTGACCCTGCGGTCCTTTAAAGTCGTAGGCTTAAGAAGCTGACAGGCCGCACAGCCGTCTTCTTTGTGGTCGAGGGAAAAGCAACGGTTACACCGTTTATGCTTGTCTTTCCAGGTAAACGTGCCCTTGCAACGCGGGCAAACCTAAAGGGTGTCCTCTCCATAGCTGAGGGAACGATTGCATGTGATAACAACCCCGAAGGAAAGGGAGGGGAAAGGGAAAGGCATTCTCAAAGAGAAACAATAAATGTCCCACGACCCCACTCTCCCTACTGTATTTGGCTGGCGAGGCCAGGCCACGTGTTCGGCGAACGCCGAACAACCTCCTCCGTCGAAGGCACCGCCGTCGAAGATCTTGATCGGCGGTGAAACAGCTTCGCAGCTACGACGCCGAAGGAGGGATGTAAAGTATTATAATTTAATAACGACCAAAGGTTGAATAAATGTTTTTGCAATGTTTCTCGAGGAGCTCTGCGTAAAGGCAACCAATATCTGGGCGGAAAAAAACTATCTGAGGGACCTCGACGCGTGAGGGATTGTGGGTACACTGCACGTCACTATAGGGATAGTGTTACAGACACGCCTTGTCGACGTCCCCTTTTCGACTACGAAAAACAAAATGCAATACTCCGCAGTGACCACTGGATGTCGGACTATGCACAGCATGTGATTCTAAGCAGATTAACAAACATCAGAAACCATTTTTTGCCTTAGCATTCTGGCCCTTGTAGGCTTCATTGTCGCATTATAAATGAAACACCATGCATGACAAGGAATTACCAAAAACATTACAATTAGATGAACTAATCATTGCTTAGAACAACTTGGGAGCTCTGTGCAACCATCCCTGTAGGGGCATGATGGCGAGACTCTGCCGTCAAGCCTCATTCTGTGGTGGATCACAGACTGTTAGGAAAGATTTTCTTTTTGCACCTTTACCGCCATAGATTCTCATCGAATGGGACCCCCATTAGTGTTGCTAGCTTTGAACAATGTCCTGACTTTTTGCAGGCAAGTAAACCTTCTGCCATAGCAAACAAACATCCCAGATGGGGTGCCCAGCATCAGGGCTGAGTACAATGCAAAAGTGATCAAGTGGATTTCATAAGGTGTAGCTGG
This sequence comes from Ambystoma mexicanum, assembly GCF_040938575.1. NCBI lineage: Eukaryota > Metazoa > Chordata > Amphibia > Caudata > Ambystomatidae > Ambystoma > Ambystoma mexicanum. Next base: position 1,269,772,478 of record NC_090933.1, on the reverse strand, counting down.
GCACTACTTTCATGCGGTGTGAGCCGAGCTCTATATCCCGGAGTAGAGAGCTGGGAACCATATCCCGTTGAGCAGGAAGAGGGGAGCCAGTCACTCTACCCCTGGAACAGTTATACATAGCAATTTGGGTGCTATATCCATGAAACGAATTGTGGCAAATATGTGCTCCGACCGGGCACAACTATGTGCTCTGTTCCTAATTTGCATCCATCAACGTCAGGAGGAGGAGAGAATGTGAAAGAACAGCAAGTGAGCACAAATTCTCACTGCCATCGGCAAACAATAAAAGATCTGGAGAAAAACACAGCTACTAGATCTCTCCACCTAAAAAAACTGTGCTCATACTACTGAGCGTGCTGCAAACACCAACCATGACGTGCGTCTCCTAAAATGGAGAATCCGGAACAGAATAGGTTAGTCTGTGTAATGTGATGAAGCCAATGGAATCATCACGGATCCGGGGGAATGTCATGGCTTCATTGAATGAGACATGGTATCCCCCATTTGTCCATGAAGAAGACCCCCTTGATACCGAATACCCCAATGGTCTATTGCCATGTATCTATACGCCCCCAATTAGGGAAAATAGAGAAACTTTTCCCAAAATCCTTTAGACCAAACTTCCATCCCTGGTCTAAAAGGTAAAAGCTCCAAGACTACCTTTTCCAGTTCGAATTATCCTCCATATAGAACTGGCTCGTCATTTGGAACCACTGAAAGTGATTTCCCAAGTAATCTGTATCAGTTAACATCAATGAACTACATCTCCGACAATTACCCAAGTACTGGGACGAGGAGGATAGGAAACGATGCAGAGCAGAAGGCGCATCAAGCTCAATAAACTCAAATTGTTTTCAAAATGCATCTGCCCATGGGACATTTAAAGATCGAAAACCAACTGCAAGAGGCTGCTGCTGATTTGGGAGAAGCCTTTGCACCTCTCTGCGAGGCTTGTGGAACTGGGAAGCACGAACCGTTGTCGTGGAGCCAAGGGGCTTGACAGCAGAGAAGAAGGGGAACAGAGGAACGCTGCACAAGCAGGACATGCCGCAGACACGCCGGGAGCCAAGGGAAGATTCCTGGGCATTCAGCAACCAGAGAAAGCAGCGTTTCACCTACCGGAACCTGAAGCAAGACAGGCATGCTGAAGTGAAGCTGCGAGAGAAACCGGAACAATGTGAAAGCAGTCCAGAGTGAAAAGCAGGTGGCAAAGACTTGCTGCGGAAGCGCAAACAGGATCGAAGACGCGACACACAGCCGGTGGGTCGACCCAAGCAAAGTGGGGAACCCATGGAGTTCCGCGGACCGCACAAAATACAAACTGTAATCATTCAAACCGCAGAAACAGTTATGAGACAGATTACAAACCAAAGAGGCATATTGAAAATAAAGACCCCAGCCTTATACAAGTGCATGGAATTTGAATATGGGGGACCGCAGAGCAAATGTTGAATCAACCAGATATACAATACTAAAAGATATATGCAATTGTAGAAATAAAAGAGGAACTGTTACCTGGGAATATGAGAAATCCTGGCAGGCGAGTAAACCAGGCAATCACAAGTGCATAAGAAGTCCTGGCAGGGGAGCATACCAGGCAGATACAAATCTCCAGGAAGTCCCTGAACAAGGACGAACATTTGAAAGAAGAAACTACAAGACTATGAAGCTTTGTAACTAACAGGATTGCTGTGGACCAGGAAAGACACAAAGAACCGTTAGACCAAAAATCGTTGGCATTGAGGAAGAATTCAGGAGAAGGGAATCACACTCTGGAACCAAGGTTCTTTCACCTTGGAGATCTTTTATGTTGGAGCTGTTCTATTCCTCCTTGATAAACTCTTTTTGCAATCACCAGGTTAAAGACAGTTCCCTTTTCACCTTATAGTTTTGATTTGTGTAATGAGGGTCAGGATAGAACATTTGGAAACAAGGACCGTTTTGATTTTGACATCCTGACATGAACAGACCCAGGTTTTGGTTTTAGGTAGGGAAATTCCTCTTAGTCTTGGAGCAGATTCAGAGAGGCCCTTTACCAAACTTTTTTTGTGTTAATAGATGTCTTAAATCAAAAACATTGTGTCTCTGACTCCTCACAGTAACCACTAACAGTCCATTAAGTGACTTAATCAGAAAGGAGATCCGAAAACATTGGCATGTCTTAAAAACGCCTGGTTTTGAAATTCAAAAACACCTTTTTGTGCTTAAAAAAGAGTACAAACATTAAACAATGTCTTGTTAGGGGTCACCATGAAATGCAAAAAGAGAACAAAAAAAGAGACGCAACACTGGGATTTAACTCCAGTGGCAGGGCATTTAAAATGTGGTAAATGTTCAGTTTGTACCTTAACAAAACACTTTTAAGGAGATTGAAATGAATGGACAAGTGTGGAAGTTTAAACAATTTACTAACTGTAGAAGCAAAGATGTGATCTACAGCATAAAGTGCCCCTGTAATTTGGTTTACTTGGGAAAAACGCCAAAGAATATGCGAGCATTGCTCATGTGTGAAAAACAAGAGGCAGATAAGCCTTTGGTGGAAAATGTTGTATTCGAACAACACAGACCAGAAGACATAGGTCCCTCCAGAAGATTGAACAGAGAACGATTAGGAAATGTCATACCGTTAGCAAAGGACTAAATGTGACCCGCTGTTGGCGTGAGATAATGTTACTTGTATTACAGTAAATGGGTACGGTTAAGGTTGAGATATATGCAATTGCACTGCATATTTCCATTTGAAAATGGCGGCAGGTTTCACTCACAAGGTCAATGGAGACCTGTAGTGAACATGTGATGAGGGCAAGACATGCGACGGATCCTGGATGGGGAGCGTAGTCACAATAGGCAGTCTTCTAGCTTGCCTCCTGACTTAGTGGGAAGGCAAGCTTTTCAAGACGATTGAGGATACTACAGTCATGCACGAGACACCAGGATGAAAGAAAGGTAAGAGCGACACTTTCCTGACTTACAAGAGAAGTAGCTAACTTTGCCAGCAAAGATTGGTGGTATAAGGAAATGAGTCAGTGAATGCAGTGTGTTGATATGAACACCATAAGTGACTTCAGAGCTTGTTGTAAAAAAAATAAAAATAGTACACACGGCGATTGCTTGTATTGTTCCTTTGGAGCTGAAATCTGTGGGAAGCAAAAGTGAACTTATGCCCAGATGCAAGGCTCGGGCAAACTATAGTGAGAGTAGTACTAAGAAAATATAAGCTGGCACAAGATTTTTTTTTGTAACCAATTACAGTAAGTTCAATTGCAGATGAAACATGAAATAAAAAGCCTCATTAAGATAGAGGATAAAAATCAACCTTGTATTTGATTGAAGAAATTAAACGTTTTGTGAGCACAATTGATTTCATCAGAACAACATTAAGTGATTCACAGTGAGTTTGTCCCCTTTCAATAGTTTATTTTTAGATGGTTAAGAAATAAAAAAAGAGCCTCTTGTAAGAATGCATGTTTCGTTGTAGGTGCAGTTCCAAATGAGAAGCTAAATACTGAATACATATATTGAGGCAAAAGAAGGGGGAGCAACTTGTTTTGTCCTGATGAAGGCCGGATTATAGCATGTGTAAGACCCTAGCGATAAGGCGGAAGCACACCAATGTCAACATGTTTGAATTGTACATAAAACGATACGGGGTTGAAATTGTGAGGCCACATAGAGAGGAGAATTGTGTGTGTGGTCTAACAGAGCTTGAAGAGGGGCATATAAAATAGTTGAGAAAATGCCATCAATTTTTAGGAGCACCCTTTCAAGAGTAAATCTCTCTAGAACTTAAGACGTGTACAATGCTTAGACCAATGGCTCAACTGGAGCCGGGCAATCAGAGCACATTGGCATTCACTTCCCAACCCCAGCACTTCTTCACATTTTGTATTGCTTGGTTTTGGGGAACTGTTTGAAAACAGAACAGAGGTGGTCTAAAAACTGTTTAAATATTTGAAAACAAATTTGTTTGATAATGATCAATAACATATATATTTCTTACTGTAGATGGGTGTGGACAGTTTGTAAAGATTTTGACTATCCCGGTGCAGGGAGGTGTATGTTCAAACCAGACTCTACCAAGTCCTCAACAACAGAATTTGGTTTTCTAATCAGCTTTCTACTTTCTAATTCAGGTTTATTTCTTCTAAGTGTATTTAAGGAAACATCACAAGGATTTACTAGAAAAGCGGAAGGCAGTTAATTTAAGTTATTCACAGATTTCCTCTCACTGTACCTCTTGGAGTTAGGATGATTTTTTAACTTTTATAAGGTTCAGACGGGCTTTCCTTTCTTAAGATGTTTAGGGATTTTACATTAGCTTTATCCACATTAAGATGTTCAATTTGTGGATCAGACAATCAGACAAATCATAACGACAATAAGCCATTACATGCCTTGTAGCTTGTAAAAGGTTCTTTGCTTCTAGAGGCAAATATTGCGTCTCATCCCACAGGATCTCCTCACTACCCTGAGCCTTGTCTCCTCCCAGGTGATAATTCTGCAGAGCACCATACCTAAGGTCAGGAAGCGTCTGCCTTTCCCAGGCCACCTGGAAGGAGACTTAAGGCAGGGGTTTAGTGAGGAATCTGCAGGATTCATCACAAAGCTCTCAATCCTGTGCAGAGCCAAACCCTTTATCCCAGCCTGAGATTCATAATCCAGGCCCTGGTGCTTACTCTCTCACCATGATGGTGACAACACCCTCCTGGCAGGTGTCCCAACTCAAGTCTGGCCCTTCTGAAGGATGTTCAGCATGCCCCAGCATAGTTCATCAGAGGATTGAAGAAATTAGGCCGTGTCCCCCATTCTCAAGGAATCACACTGGTCACCCCTGCACACAACCTGCATCGCCTACAAGGCTGCCTGCATGACCCACAACGTTCTAAAGTCCAAGAAGCTATCATACTTAAGCAACAAGATCACCATCTCAGAAGGACAAGGCAACACTAGGAGCCATTCTATCACCTGGCTGTAAACCACAAAATCAAGAATGAGCAGACCAGAAAACAAGCATTATCCCGGCATGCTCCCATGCTCCGGAGCAACCTTCTTGCTAACATCAGGATGGCTCCCGTCCCCTCCTGAAATTCAGGAAGGAAGTGAACATCTTGCACGTTTAGGAACACTTTACGATAAAAGAGAACCATAGACGTCCTACTATGTACCGCACTCTATTGCGTTCCAGCTAGGGCATTCCAGCAAGGGTCGGGCTATATAAACCACTTAAATACATATTTACAAAGGGAGTGGAAAGACCTGGAGGGAGAGAAAGAGAAGATAGAGGTGAAAAGACATTGAGAGAGATAGAGAGGAGACTGGGACAAAGAAAGGAGTGTAAGAGTAAGAGAGGAGAAAGGAAAGACGTGTGATGGCAGGTGAAAAACAAGCAACATGGAAATGGAGAAGTAAAGCTGGAGGACGAAATAAGGAAAGAAATGAGTAGAGGAGGGTGAAAGCCATAGAGATTCTGAGAAGGAGAAGGTTGGGAGATAATAAATGAAGCATAAGGATGTAGAGCAATAGAGACTGAAGGAAGGAATGGGTAAAAGACTATAAACACAACACAAAAGAGGTGATGGCTAGAAGGTTTAAAATTAATCTTAGCCTCTGGCATTGCTCTGGGCAACCCTCCAGAGCATCGTACTTCACCTGCTGCCAAGCCGTTACACAAAAGGGGAAATACCATATGCAAATCAGGCTTGGTCCCAAACCAAAAGGAGCAGTGCAGCCTGAACTGCTTAGTCACATTCCTTCTGCACGAGACTCCCGAAACATATTTCAGCCTTGTTGTGCCTCTTCAATGAGGAGGTTGGGAGAGAATAAGTGAAGCGAAAGGAGGTAGAGAGATAAAGAGACTGAAAGAAAGAATGGTTTAAAGACGATTAACAACATACAAGGAAGAAATTGAGAGAGAAGTAAGGAGGTTGGGTAAGGAGCAGAGGAGGGATGGGAAAGGAGATTAGCACAAGGACCACTGTGCAGAAACTACTGGAGGAGAGAAAGGAGGCTAGAAGGAAGACAGTATAAGAAGACTGGAAGGCAGAAGTGGCATTTCAGAGGGCTCAAGCCTTGCAGGGAGCTGAGGAGGAGGTGACCAGTTTAGGGAGTGAGGTGACCAGTTAGAGAGGCAAGGAGACCTGAGGGGTCTATGCCCAACAAGATGTTCCCTAATCTATTGATTACAGAGACTGTGGCAAAGTCATCCAAAGGCACTTTGGTACCTGTGACTCGTCATACTGGGGCCTAGCAAGGACTGGCAGCACCCCACAAAGATCTTCGGGCTAGGAACAACATGCACATGGCCCAGTGAGCCCCAAAGGGAAGCATTGGCTCCTGGGGATCCGTATTCTAACCAGGAGCCTAGGAGGGTGACTGCTGATTACAGTGAGACACCTAGGAGCAAAGATCACAGGGGGACACATGGCAACGTTCAAGTGGGAAGATACAAACAGGAAACGTGCAGGAAGACAAGATATGGGTTGACACACTGCAAATAGCATGAATGAATTACATCATAAATCCCCAAGCTAGGTCTTCACTCACTTGCCAATGGTGCTCATGTCATACTTGTACTGTCTGAAGCTATTTATCCCACGCACAGTGATGGCCTCGATGTGGTAGCGCAGGAAAAGGCCATGGTCTCCTTGGGGTCTCCCCGATCCCTGCTTCAGCACCATCAGCATCATGGTCTGTAGGCTATGTATGTAGGCAGGAAAATTATCCCAGTCATTTCGTTGCAGCTGCAGGAGGAAGAGGTGACGATACAAGAGTTTTATTAACTGACAAAATGTGCTCCTTTTTTTAGGAGTTGAAGAACTACCATAATGAGAACAAATAAACAGAAGAGATAGGAGGTGTGTGTGTGAATGTGCATAAGAGAGCAAGAGAGATGGAAAGAAGAGGGTATTTGTGAGAATACGGAAGAGCGGGAGCGAGCACGAAGTGTGAGGGGTTGAGAGTGTGCAAGGTGGCGTGTAAGTGTTTGTCAGAGTGTGTGTGCTAGCTCAATTGATTGAGCGAGAGTGGGGGATGGGGAGTGCATACTGGCATTTCTATACTTTTAAGCATCTGGCCTTAAACGCTCTGAGCAAAATCTTTTAGGATCCCCAATATTATGGGCATCTCTATAGGTGCTTTCATGCCTTATCTGTGCAGATGTTCACTATGATGGTCTTTCACTGGCTGCGTTGGTGCGCTGTACCTCCTTTCAAGCAGGAAGGTCACTCTTCAAAGGAGCGGGAAATCCCTCATCCTTGCAGTCTTTTGGTGTGTCCCATTCAGTCTCTGTCTAGCCCTTCCACACCCCAGCCAATGTGTTCCCCAAACGTCCCTCTTTCCCCACTCTCACCTCAACATCGACCTCCCTGCATCATGCCCCCTTCCTGTGTGACTCTTCTTCCCACACCCCCTCGCAACCTAAACATACTTAGAGACGTTGCGCCACATTAGCAGGAAAGTAAAGACCCACGCTAATGTAGCACATTAAAGATATGCTACGATATATGTAAAATAGGAGAATCATACAACTCCAGAATTCGTTTAGGAAAGAACAGGAAGTTGTGAATTAGAACACAACATTGTTATACATGTGCCCTCTATTTTCCTATTTTAGTCAGAACCTAATTTTGTCATCTTCCACAAAAGATCATCTTTTTGGGGGGAAAACGTGAACAACTGAAATGTCTTGGGGGCAAGTCCTAGAAGAAAGCACTCTATCTGTAGCAGATTAAGGTTATTGTAATCTGCCTTTTTGTCTGATCTCCACTGCTCTTCCCCGCTTGCTCCCAATTCGTTATGGAATCCCTTTTTCAGAGTCTCATGGTTGACCAGCCCTAACCTCTATCATAAGGCACCCAATTCAAAGCCCCTTCTTTAAGATCTACCAGCCAAACAGGAGCCATAGGTCTGCATAAAAGGACTACCTTACAATATTCAAATTAAAGAGATTTACGGTAATCACACCTAAGAACTGGAATGAACTGGCAAAAGTCCTGAGAATTGACAGATTCAAGACATCCCTAAAGACCTTTCTTTTTTTAATATTGCTTTTTTCTAACATAACTGTCAATGCCCGTACGCATCGGTTTTTGCAGCATTAGAAACCCTTTAGCTTCAGTCTTTGCAACGGACAAAACCATTAAAGCTGTACTTGATGAACCTTTTATTTTTTTTAGCAACTCATTCCCAGAAGGGCGTATATCTGAAGACCCACAGGCATTAATGACATATTTGTTCAACGTTAATAATTTACTGTACTGTACACTGATTGGTTATTGGACACCAACCAGCCATCTTGGATTACCATGCATTTTACCCTTTAAAATCTGCAGTTTGAAGTGGCTTTGCTGCAATATGGCATGTATGGCATGTTGGCAAAATATGGCAAAAACAATAGGTAAATAAATAAGACATGGTAAAAAGGACAAGCCAATAATTGTTTTCACCTTTCCTTGGATGGTGCACAGAAGACTGTTTTTTTGACAGAAAGCATTGAAGAGGTTCACCAAATCAAGGTTTGGGAGTTGCCCATTGAGCCCTTCCACTGCAATATCAAAGCTGGTGATCACGTCGCTGCTCATCTCTAGCGAGACCGCAGCCTGAATTGCACCAGCTCGGCCCATCATCACAGATGAAGTCACATCTAGGAGGTATCAGAAAGAAGAACAAGTTACTTTCTTACCTGGTAACGTTCTTTCGATGGGATGGTCCGACGACGTATTCCATATCTATGACATGTAATCACCACAGCTGTGCTGCTTCGGAAACTTTTTTCGACGTCTGCGTCCTGGTCGATGACGTCGATGCGCCGTCGTCGAAGACCACGTCCGACGTCATCCGATGTGATAAGTAGGACACACGACGCCCGTAGCCTCAGTTGTAGTTTTTTCCCCCAGAACGTGTGACATTAGTCAACTGCCAGTCAGACACAAAGCCTTGCGGAACGTAAGCTGCAATCGCAAAAGAAATTCTGCAGCGGGGAAGGCAGGGCGGGAGCGATATGGAATACGTCGTCGGACCATCCCATCGAAAGAACGTTACCAGGTAAGAAAGTAACTTGTTCTTCGAGGGGATTGGGTCCTCCGACGTATTCCATATCTATGACAGACTCCCAAAGCAGTACCAGAGCAAGGAGGAGGGAAAGAATTTAGAATCAAAATTTAGAATTGCCAATCAAATAGCAGAGCAAAGGACCGCCTTGCCAAAGGCCAGATCCTGTCCTCGGATGGAATCGAGGGAATAGTGACGTACAAATGTATGTACCGAAGCCCAGGTGGCTGCATCACAGATGTTGCGAATAGGAACACCCCTCTGCAGGGCAGTAGATGCAGCCATACCCCTGGTAGAATGGGCCCGCAAGCCAGCCGGTGGGTCCTTACCCGCCAAGCGGTAACACTCCGAGATGGCCAAAATAATCCAGCGAGACAAAGTCTGTTTCGTCACAGCTTGCCCCAAACGCTTTCCAGCGTAACCAATAAAGAGTTGATTGTCCACTCTGACATGGAACATGCGTGAAACATAAAAGCTTAAAGCTCTCCTAGGATCAAGCCTATGGAGCCTCTCCTCTTCCTTACCAGGATGCGGAGGAGGATAGAATGCCGGAAGAACAACCTTCTGGGCCAAATGAAATTCCGTCACTACCTTCGGAAGAAAAGAAGGACGAACTCTAAGGACAACCCTGTCCTTGTGAAATACAGTGAAGGGTGGCTTAACTGAAAGTGCCTTTAACTCACTCACTCTGCGAGCGGAAGTAAACCCAACTAAAAACACAGTTGTCAGAGTTAACAGCCTCAAAGGGCAAGAATGTAAAGGCTCAAACGGAGCACCCATAAGAAACTTAAGAACAAGGTTTAAATCCCAACCGGGCACCAGGAAAGGTGACGGAGGGAACACATTAGTGAGCCCTTTCAGAAACTGTGAAATTAAGGGATTTTAAAGTAAGAACACTCTTCAGACGAGCGCTTAAAGATGGACAGCGCCGCCAGGTAACCTTTAATGGTACCCACTTGCAAGCCCCTGTGGGCCAAAGAAAGTAAAAAAGGACAGAACCATGGGGATGTCACATGCAAAAGGATCCACAGTCTGAACTCTGCACCAGTCGCAGAACTTACGCCAACGGCAACGGTACAGAGACTTTGTTGCTGGCTTTCGGGCCGAAAGCAACACCTCCATCACGTCTTCAGGGAGGTCCCAATCCTTATACCTCAACCTTCCAGAAGCCAAGCGTGAAGGTTGAGGGATCTGACCTCTGGATGGAGAACCTGACCCCCCTCCCGTGAGAGCAGATCGTCTCGGTAGGGAAGACGACGTGGAGGGCAGATGGACCGAACTTCCGTAACCTCTGCAGCACTTGCCCGATGACGGAGACTGGAGGAAACGCGTACAGCAGCGGGAATGACCACTCCACCACGAACGCGTCTCCTAAGGCTCCTTTTGGAGGAAATTCCCGCGAGCAAAACCTTTCGCACTTCCGGTTGACACTGGAGGCGAAGAGATCCACTTGAGGGGTCCCCCAAAGGGCGAAGATCTCCAGGAGAATCTCCTGAGCCAACTCCCACTTGTGAGAGATTGCGCTCTGCCTGCTCAGAGCATCCGCCGTCACGTTTTCATCTCCGGCCAGATGAACTGCCGAGATCGAAACTTCCTGCTGGATGGCCCAGAACTCGAGCTGCATCGCCTCCCTGCACAGAGGAAGTGACCCTGCCCCCCCCCCTTTTTGTTGAGATAGTGCATGGCCACTGTGTTGTCCGTCAGGATCAGGACATTCTTTCCTCGCACAGTCGGCAGAAAAGCCTTCAGGGCTAGCCTGACGGCTCTCAGCTCCAACAGATTGATATGGAGTCTGGACTACGACGGAGACCAACGACCGCTGACTGTCAGCCCGTTGGCATGAGCTCCCCATCCCGTGAGGGATGCATCCGTCACGATCGTCACCTCCGGCCAGGGAAGCCAAAATGGAGCCCCCTTCATCAAGTTGCCTTCGACGGCCCACCACAGAAGGTCCCGGGCGACCGAGGGCGGCACCTGAACCGGGTCCGACATCCTGCCGGAGGACTGCGACCATTGCGTCTTGAGTGCCCACTGCAAAGATCTCATCCGCATGCGAGCCTCTGGCACCAGAAGAATGCAGGATGCCATGAGGCCGAGCAACCTCAAGAACTCGAACGCTGGGAGCATCTGGGCATGCTGAAACTTGTGCACCATCTGCTGAATGTGAAGAGCCCTCACCTGGGGCGGAAAACACTGCCCCAGGGAAGTGTCGAGCACTGCTCCGATGTACTGGAGCCGCTGTGTTTGCGACAAATGGGACTTCTTTAAATTGAGGGAGAAGCCCAGCCTGTTAAGGGAGTGGCAGGTGACGGACAGATGATCCAGGACTTGCTCGGGAGAGCTCCCCCTGATCAACCAATCGTCCAGGTAGGGGTAGACGTGAATCCCCCCTTGCCTGAGATGCGGTGCCACCACCACCATGAGCTTGGTGAAAACCCTCGGGGTGGAGGTCAATCCGAACGACAGGACCCGAAACTGAAAGTGCGAGTCGCCAACCGCGAACCTCAGATACTTCTTGTACTTGGGATGGATCGGCACATGGAAGTAAGCATCCTTGAGGTCGAGTGACACCAACTGGTCCTGAAGCTGAAGGGCCTGGAGGACTTGAGAGAGAGTAACCATCTTGAACTTGTCCTTCCTGAGGAGTTTGTTCAAACCGCGCAAGTCCATGATGGGTCTCAATCCCCCGTCTTTCTTCGAAATCAAAAAATAAGGGGAATACCATCCCTTGTTCCTCTCCGCTACAGGCACCAGTTCTATGGCGCCTTTCTCCAGCAGGGCTTGAATTTCCTGCGCAAGGAGCGTATCCGGACTCTGCAAAGAGAGGTTCCCCAGTGGATTGTCACGAAGCCTGTGCCGAAAGGGAAGACAGTAGCCGTGGGTTATGATCTCCAGAACCCACACATCTGAAGTAATGGCTTGCCACTCTACAAGATGCTGCGCCAGCCTTCCCCCAACCGGCGAACCATGGGACATGGCCTGATGACTGAGTGGGAGCGGCTGCGGCGTTACCTGAGGGCAAAGAGGCAACTGCCCAAGCGGCCTTGGCACCACAGGTACCCTGTCGTCCACCTCTGGTACCCCTGCGTTGGCCTCTTTGACTGCCAGTTCCTCTCGCTTTACTGAAGGACGAGTAATAGCGAAAGGAACCACCCCTCCACTGCTGTCCCCTAGGACGAAAAGGCGGAGGTTGGCGAACTGCAGCGCCCAACGACTTTGCTGCAGCTTTTGAGGTCTGCAACCTCTCAAGGCTCTCGTCAGCCTTGCTGCCAAAAAGGTGTTCACCGTCAAAGGGCATGTTGAGGAGCCGGGACTGCACATCAGGAGCAAACCCCGACTTCCGCAACCACGCAAACCTGCGTATCACGGTGCTCGCCGCCATGGACCTACTGACGCATTCAGCTAAGTCCAAACCCGACTGAACGGACTCACACATGGCATCCTTACCATCCTGGACCATAGCAAGGAAACCATCCCGTTCGTCCCCTTCGGGAATATGTTCAGCCGCTAACGCAACACAGTTCCACAGAGTGTGTGTGAAACGAGACAAGGCACAAATGGAGTTGGCCGCCTGAAGCGCCATACCACCAGAAGAAAACACTTTCTTCGCCCAGCCATCAAAACGTTTGTCGTCCCTATCAGGAGGGATGTTAGGGTACGACTCCTGCTTTGCCGGGGCCGTGGCCGCCTGGACCACCAAACTCTCCGGAGTGGGGTGCCTGGTCAAGTAGCAGGGGTCGCTACTGGCTGGACGGTATTTTCGCGACAAGGCTCTGCCCACCGCCGGGAGACTCTCCGGAGCAGTCCAATCCGCCGCCACCCTTCTCTGTAAAGCCATATGGAACGGCAGTACCGGGTCAGTTGGGGGACCAACATCAAGGATGTCCGTTAGATCATCCTGCACAAACTCCCCTGGGGGAGCAGACCATCCCAAGTACTCAGAAACCCTAGCCATAAGGCGCCGGTACGTGGAATCGGCATGAGAGCCAGGCTCAGGCCTACAAAACTCCACCTCCGGAGAGGTGTCCAGTCCACTGGCATCATGCAGTGACTGCCTCAAATCGTCAAACTGACTATGGCCCGAGACAATTTCATCTGGAACCTGACTAGGAACCAGGCCATCAGAATCCTCATCCGCCCCTGAAATATATTCCAGGTGGCGAAAAGAAGGCACCCGAGAGTGCTTGCTCTTAACCAGAGCCTTCCTAGGGGGTTCCCCGTGCCACGGGGTACCTCCGACACGAAAGGCGTCGAGCAAATCGGCGCCGGCGTCGAGAGAACAGGCATCGGCGCCGAGAGGATCGGCGTCGACGCCGAGGAAATTGGCGTCAACTTCAGATGCAGCGCCGCCAGCATTGGCGGCGTCGACACAGCCCTCGAAGCCAGAGCCCCGAGCGTGTCCTTCGACGACCTGAGCGTCGACGGCTTCGACGACTTCCTTGAAGCCGGAGCATCGAGAAAGCCTGTCGACGCCCTCGACGCCTCAGACGTCGATGTCTTCCTCGAAGACCTCACAGGTGCACACGGTCTCGAAAGCGTCGAGGACCGGGACCTGGAACGGGTACGTCGAGAACGAGTCTCCTTGTCCGAACGGGACCTCTCCCGTGACTCGTGCGGTGTCTCTCGACCTCTCACGACCGACCCCACTCGGGGGCGCGGACGGCTTAGTACCCTGCGACTCGCCAGCATTTTCTTCCCGAAGGAAGCCCATTCCTCTGGCGTCGCACGGCTGGTGGGGTAAGCGACGTGCCGGGCAGAGTCCTCCGAAGAGGACCTGGAAGACGACCGGTGTCGGCGCTTCGGAGAATGCATCGAAGAGGCTGAGGAGTGGCGAGACCGACTCCTAGAAGGAGACCCACGAGGCTTCCGACAATGACGCAGAGAGTCACCTCTCGAATCATCCGTCGAAAGCCCCGCAGACTTCGACTCCCGACCTACCGACAACTTCTTCTTACGTTCGCGTAAGGCTTTGGACGTGAGCGACTGGCAGTCGATAGTCATCCGTGTCGTGGGCCTCCCCGAGGCACCAGAGGCAGGCGTCGTGCGAGTCCGTCACCAACATCTTGGACCCACACTCCCCGCACTTCTTGAAGCCCGGACGCGGGGTCGAAGACGCAGTGGAAGACATCTTCACACGAAGGATTTTCACAAAAACGAACAAGTTCGAAGAACCGAGAAGAACAGAACTCCAAAGAGTCGAGGTGTTAACCGAGATACACGAAGCAACACGTTCGCGGAAAAAACGGAACTGAGGCTACGGGCATCGTGCGTCCTACTTATCACATCGGATGACGTCGGACGTGGTCCTCGACGACGGCGCATCGATGCAGGACGCAGAAAAAAGTTTCCGAAGCAGCACAGCTGTGGTGATTACATGTCATAGATATGGAATACGTTGGAGGACCCAATCCCCTCGAAATTAAGGCTCATTCTGCACATAAGGTACAACTAAAAAACAGACCTAATGAAGACATGAAATCGGATACGTGTTAATTCCTTTGAAAGCACAACCAATCATTGGCATCAAAGCTTAGCTTTCCACAGGACAAGATACACCTATCAAGTGCTGCTAGTTCAGCCTTTTCCTCACTTGGATTCACTGGCAAGAGCAATATGTAGACCTGGTGAGGGCTCCAGTATAAAGCACTTTTCACCTAGAAGTGTTCGATAAGCACTAGGATTACTGCCATAAGCCCATCTTCATTCAATACTACTTTCCCCACACCCCAATTACATTCAAGTCTACTGTGCAAACTACTTATCCCAGTCTATTATTAACCTCTGCTCTTAGTTACAGATAGGAATGTTATGTTACCATTGGTTTTATATGACATATGGCACGAACACGCCCTTTACCTGTTATGTTGACGTCGTGGTAGCCTTCCAACCAGGCCTCCATGCCAATTAGGTCATGCTCGTTCACCAGGAAGATTATGTCTTTGGCCCAGTAAATCTGACCTGGAATAAAAAATGTAATAAGGGCTTGTTAGGCAGAATTCCATTTTGTGGGTTTGCACCCCCTAACTTTGTGGGTCCCCTAAATGATTTCCTGTCTTTCATGGATTTAAGACCTTCTTTTTGTAACAAGTGGGCATTCTACTGAATTCCTCCTATCGCTGCAAACCTTTTTCTGGAATGCCTCCCTAAATAGCCTATGTGGCTATCAGGGCAGGTCTGCTTTTTAAGCACCCCATTTTCATCCCTGGGTGATTCTATCACTTTGTGTGTTGTGGCGTAGGCCGTTGCCTTCATTGTGGGACAATTTCCTTCCTGGCTGCCTGTACCTTCCTGCTACCCTGGGCAGACCTGGGACACATGCTGGGTCCTGCAGGCCTCATGTCTTAGTCATCGCTACTGCATTGCTCTTCGCCTGGTCGGTCATCTCTCCAGGAGTCATATTTGTAAGGCCTTCATCACCTGTGTGCTGCGTTCAAATTACACCACCCAGACACCCCCCCACCCGCCCCAACTGCCGCTAGACAAACCCCAACCCGACACCTAAACTCACTGCGAGTACCTGTCCCTGGGACCTGGGAGTCTTGCTCACGTAGTTGGTTCCATTCTCAAAGGTCACATGGGTCCGGGAACAGTGGGGATTAGAAGCCTTTCCGCACCCCTTCTACCGTTGATCTCCATTTACTGAAGTGTGCCTTGAGCTCCCTCTGGCAGGGTTACATGTCTTTATAACAATCCCTTTTATGTAGAATACACATATACCATAAATTTAACAACGAAAAAATAATTTTTATTTTTGTTTTGGGGGGACGGGTTCACCAAACCCCCCCCGTTTCCCACCACAACCTTTCCCTACTAGATTTAGCCCTTTACCCCACCCCACACACATTCTCGTTATATTGTCTGTTATAAAAGTTTTGTTATATGTGCATGTCTACATCTAATTTTCGTTATAAAGACTGTATACCTCTGCAATCAGCTTTTCTTTGTCTGCTAAGTTTTCTACCCTGGCCAGTAAATCATCTTTGGGGTGGGGGGGGTGCAGCAGGAGTCTGGGGGTGGTTGTCACTTGGGTTCCCTTCCTTCCTAGCTGGTTACCTATCCGGCTGCACCGAGGGGTAAAGGCAAAACTTATCCAACATGTCCGAATAACGGCAGCAAGCCTATGGGATTTGTCTCATTCCTATGGGAGTCACTTTTGGAAACGCCTAAAAAGGGACTATAAAAAGTACTTTGCTGGACTGAGACATTTTCCCTGGTCCCACCGTGGGGCCCCAGACTTTCTCACACAGAAAATAGAATTTTAGCTAGTAGTGGTTGTTTTAAATACAAATTAGAATAATAAATCACTGCAGTTCATGGTTGCCAACAGGATATAATGAGATCTATGTAAACGGTTGTGATTACATTGTTGCCAATTACTCTATGGGATGTACTGGCCAGTATTATGAATCCAATGTTCTCTGCCTGCTGGCACTTTGGCCAGTTTCCTATATTGTTTTACCATTTCCTCCTTCGTTTCTATGAACCTAGTCCACTACGTTTCGTGTGAGGTGGAGTCTATACATTATCCTTATACTATGTTGGTAGGCACCAACAGTGAAGATATGGAGTCTTAGGTTGTGATCTGCATTTCTTGTCCCACCGGATGTGGAAACATACCAGCCACTGGATTCCACTGGAAAATCACAGCCCCAATTGAATCCTTATAGGTGCAGGGATCCCATTTGTGAGGAGGCAGAATACTAGAAGGGCAAACGTATATAGAAGCTGTTGTGTGCCCTAGACATGCATGTACAGGTTAGGGCATGTTGAGTGATTGGACAATGGGGTTGCGTCAATATTAGCGTTGGAAGACAATTACATTAAGCAGGCATAATATATTTAAAATTACTTATTTAACAATGTATTTTTATTTAATGCAATGCATTTCATTAAATAAATACCCATTGGAAAACCATTGATCCAACTAAGTGGACACCCAGTTCTCCCACTAAGTATAGGTTTCTTATCTTCCTTCACCCGAGGGCTGTTGAAAATACTTCCCTAAGAGCATTCCCTCTGTAGAGCTGATCACGATTATAAAAGGGTCAAGAAGAGCAGTGAGACATTGGAAGGGGCGGGCATCCCTTTTCCTAAGCCTCTTACTGGAGGAATCTGGAGCCGACAGCAGCTTCCTGGATTTAATCCTCTGTACTGCACTTGCTCCCTTCTCAGACAGAGCCTTGCTGTGCAACAGCAATAAAGCCAAATTGCTCCTGACCCAGCACGTCTCATCTAAATTCCACCTTTTCTTAGGAGCAAAACCAATGGTTCAATAAAGAAGACAATAGTGTCTGCTCCATCATGTGATTGTCCTTCAGTGCTAAAGAGAGTCAGGGGTGACATGCTGTTGTCGGCGCGATTCATCATGTATAAGGCATCTGGCCTCTCTTTCTTGGGCCATTCACAGCAGATACCCACTTTGGTGACACACTTCTTTGTAGAACCTGCAAATATTTTATAACTGCAAGACTTGTATAACCTGACGTTATATCTACATCTAAGGAACAAACCCCCAACCCTTGAGTAACATAGGCAGAATGTGTGTAAACTGGGCGTAGCTCTGCTGTCTATGGTGGGATTGTGTAACATCTGCAGAATTCTGGGATTGCTCTGCTGTAAAAGGTCTGACTCTGTATGAAATATGTCCCCGGGTAATAGATCTACATGTTTATTGTGTAAAGCTCAGACTGCAAAGTAAAGTCTCTTGGTGCCGTAGCAGTAACTGACATGACAACCTTTGGTTGCATATTGGCTAAGAGGCAAAGCCTTGAGCCCTGTGGTGAGGTTGCAGGATGAAGGGAGGCGATATCTGTCCTGCAACGATAGGCTCAGTATAAGGCACATTGGTCATGTTCTGCATCCGCAAAGGGGTAGGACCCGACATCTCACCATTGGGTTCCAGCCAACACAAACTATACTCGCAAGGAGGTAGTTGGGGGTTCATGTTCCTTTGAGTATAGTGCATGTGGGAGGTTGAAGAGCACAATATAAACGATTTGTGTAAGGTTCTCTATAAGCTGCAAGTCTAGATAATATATCTAGTGTGCTCGATTACCTCGAAAGTAGGAAGCTAGGGCAAGAAGCAGGCCCAGCGCTTGGTTATTGCGAGATCCCTCGCTGATTGGAACACTCAGCACCAGAGACTCTGTGCTAGCTGCTCGCGGAGCTCGCAGAATTCCATAGACATTGGTTCCTTTCACAAGCTGTAGCGAGGAGACAAGACACAAAGAACATTAGTGGCACCGAGAGATAACTCAATAGTCTCATGCCCAAGAAGTATTTGCAAATTATGATATTGAAAAACAAAATTGAGGTGTGCCAGTGTGGTGAGGCGCTGGGTTAGAACTAAATTCGAAAAGACAAACTAGAGTCAATGCGACCCTTACAAACCAAATAAGATTGAGTTGCTGCACGAAAGAGGGACCAGCAGTCACCTCAAAAACTGCTAATAGATACAAACACCTGAAAAATGTCACCTCTAAATGATTGCGCAGCCCTAAGCGAATGGTAAATGTCCTATTCAAATTGAATGTGTAACTGGACAACAAATACAGTGAAACAAAGAGTCCAAAGCAATAGATTCTTCAGTCAAAAAAACGCTGTTGAAACAGATTTTATGAGTTGATGCAAAAACAAGACTGCCGACATGTGTTTCGACCCAAAACCACGGGTCCTTTTCAAGGCAAGACGTATGTTATTCAAACTGAGTTGGAAAACCCAAGCCCTCCTTAGGGGCAGATATATGGGCCAATTCTAAAGTAGGTGATTCTCCTCAAGAATATAAACGGCAAATAACTGAAGCAGTCTCCGTTACTGATACATTGTGGTACATTCCCAGAACATGGGAGTTTGTTCAAAGGTTGCAACTGTAAGTTCAGGGGCTGGTTCCCCACTGTGGCCAGAGTCCAAACGCTTCATGAACTGCACAAAACTGATTTCGTGCTATTAAGCTATTAACGGACTCCCTGAGAGAATCTGTGCCCGGAATTGATCTAATAGGATTTTTCAATCTCCTTAACAAATTTACAATAACCCTTGATATAATTATCTTTTTAAAAGTTCACTGTGTTAGGAAAATGCCTGGAAGTTTCAATTTCTTTTAAACAAAAGCAACACTTCCTCAAATTGTAAGGTATATTATACCAAGCTCCTATATTTTCACCTGTTTTCAATAAGTTCAATCATAGTCTCATAATAAACATGCAAAGATGCCTACTACTAGTTTTAGTAATATAAATGACATTGCAACAGCACTTCTAAGGGTTATCCAAATGCTCTACAACAAGAATGAGGCTGTGGTCAGGTGGAATCTTGATGGGAGCACCACTAAAGTACTTTACTTTAATTAAATTTATATAGCGCAACAATGGACCCAGAGGCATGAGGGTGCCGACAAAAAACGTAAACCAGAGAACTAGAGGCAATCACACAGAGGCCGGTGGGGCAGGGGGGAATCTCTAAATTATGCAAATAGCCATGTTTTCAGCTTTCCTCAAGTTTGGTACTCGAGCCTAAGGTCGAGCAGGAGACCGTTCCACGCCGAAGGTGCTGCCACTGAGAAGTTCCCCCTTTCGGTCTTCTTAGATCTGCATCTGGAGATAGCTAATAGTTTGAGATTGTTTGATCTGAGGACTCTACTAGCGGCCTTGTTCACAATCAATTCCCTCAGGTAGCCTGGCATAGTGTCCCGTGTACACTTAAAAGTGATCATGAGGAGGCGGAAACAAATTTGTGCCTCCACTGGCAACCAGTGCAGGGCTCTTCTTGCCTCAGAAATGTGATCACGTCTCAAGAGGCCCATTACCAACCTCACGGCTCCATTCTGAATCACTTGAAGTCTACTGGTTTCTGCTTTACGAATGCCTGTCAGGAAGCAAAATCCAATTTTGCGCCTACTATGGCTCTAGCTAGAATTTCTGCGTTAGCCTGCATGACGAGGGGGCGCAGATGGGCGAATAGTTTCAGATAGTATGCTGCCGCTGAAACCATAGTATGCCCTTAGTTTCTCTTTTACCCCCCTTGGTCTCCCTTTCCCTCCCACTGCCATGGTTTCTCTTTTATCCCCTTGATATAAAGTAATGGGGTGAAGATGAGCGTACGACAGGGATGCGTCCTAGGACCAAAGCTATTCTGTCTCTTTATAAAATGAAAGGATGCAGTCCAACACCTTCTTGTAGCACAGTTAAGTATTTATTCCAAGCAAGATAAACACAGAAAAGACCCCCATAAGACCCCCAACCTCCTCAAATAGCTCCCTGCTCCAACTGCCACCCTTCATCCATAAACATTCCTCTGGAGAACACTGACAATGACATTCCTATTAAACATTCCATCGCCAATATCTCCCAGTCTTACAGAGCTTTACACAACACACACCCGTCCCCCAATGGACAAAATATTTACACATTATTTTACAAACACATTTCTTTAAGATCTACAATACAATATTTTAAGTATTTTATAAAACCTGTAAAATAGCATCTTAGCCACACAAGCCTAGTACTTCGGGTCGTTAACCTATTTTAACCACCCTTTACATGTTCCACACTTACCCACTCTGCAGCATAACAGCGCCTTTTAGCACCTGAGACACCTGAACCGGTTCAAAGTACAAGTCACCCTTCCTCTTCACTACTCCTTTCTTCACTCATACCCCAATCTCCAACCTCTACCACACCTGCTCGCCTGGGACATCTTTCATTCACTTCCCTCACCCATCTCTCCTTCCTCGCATCCATTTTTCTCCTTATTTCATCCACCTCACCCACTCCTTTCCCTGGCCCTTTCCAGCCATGCCGCAGACACCAATGTGGAACAAGTTACTTACCTGTAACTGTTATTCTCCAGCATGGGGTCTGGCATGGTTAAAATGCTCATGAATATTCCCTGACGTCAGGCTGGGAATCCTTGGTAAAGAAAAAAACAGTTTAAGTTTTGTTTCTGAACTTTCTACCAATAACCAATCACTGGTCTGGGTTATACTGCCCCCAGCCAATGACTGCCCTCTACCTAAGCCCCTCCTCTGGCAGCCATCTTCAGATTTGGTAGCACGTAAAGTGGCAGTAGGACCAAGAGAAGAGCCACAGAGGGGTCAGAGGGAGGGTTTGCATGTGAATCCATGCCAGACCCATGCTGGAGAACAACAGTTACAGGTAAGTAACTTGTTCCTTCTCCAGCATGGGGTCTGGCATGGATTCACATGCTCATGAATACAAGAATACATAGCAGTACACACATGCACAACCATGGGAGGTGGCAAGGCTCAACATTAAGCATTTCAACAACTCAACATTAAGCATCTCTCACCTCCTCACCAGGCTCACCTTCAGGCGAACAGGTTGCGCAGCACTGACTGGCTGACTCTGGACTCCTCCCTGGAATCCCGGTCGACGCAGTAGAATCTCGTGAAGGTGTGCGTCTGCAGATGTCCAGCAGGGGCACACCAGACAGGAATGCCGTGGTAGCAGCGACAGTGCAACCGGTGACAGTGCATGATGCAGCCGGAGAGCCATCTGGAAATGGAAGCCTTCGAGAGGGCCTTCCCCTGGTTCAAGTTCACAGGTCCAAAATTCACAAACAGCTGTGATGTCTTCCGAAGACTTTGTGCGGTCTACGTAGAACTTCAGCGCTCTAGCCACATCCAGCGAGTGCAAAGTCCTCTCAGCCGGCGATGAAGGCGATGGGAAGAAAACAGGTAACACCAAGGGCTCGTTGAGATGGAAGTCCGATGGCACCTTGGGCATGAAAGAGGGGTGTGTCCTCAGCACTACCCTTGTCTCGTGGAATGTCAGATATGGAGGTTTACAGGAGACGGCCTGGATCTCTCCCACTCGTCGTGCGGAGGTGATGGCCACAAGAAACGCTGTCTTCTATGACAGGAACTTCAACTGTGCCAAAAGCAGAGGCTCGAATGGCGGCCCCATGAGCCTGGTCAGCACCACGTTGAGCTCCCACGCCGCGGCCAGAGCCCTCGCCAGCGGGAACGAGCGGAACAGTCCTTTCATGAACTTCTTCACCAGGCGATGAGACCACAGAGATGACCGCCCCGGAGTTCTGGTGTAGCGGGAGATAGCCACCAGATGGATCTTGATGGAGGCATGCGCCAGCCCCGCTTTGGCCAGCGATAGCAAGTACGGCAGCACTTGAGGGGCCGTAATCCGCAGAGGGTTAATCTTCTGTGCGCGGCACCAGACAGAGAACCTTTTCCATTTGTGCGGGATATCGTACCCTCTGAACTTTAGTGCTGCAGGAGCCAGGCCTGCAGGTTCAGTGATTCTGGTTCAGGGTGGAGGATGGCACCTCCTTCCCTGGCGAGAAGATCCGCGTCCGTTGGTATTTTGACCGGGGGGAACACGGACATGTCCAGAAGGTCCGGGAATCAGATCTGCCTCGGCCACGCCGGTGCGACGAGGATCATCCTGCACCGGGACCGTCTGAGTTGACTGATGTGTCGCAGCAGCAATGGCAACGGAGGGAACGCATACAGGAACAGGCCGTCCCAGGGGAATGAGAAGGCATCGCCCATGCTCGCCGGCTGGGGAAACCTGCTGGCGAATCGCCAGCACTTTGTGTTCGTCGCCGTCGCGAACAGATCCATCTGGGGATTGCCCCATCGTTGAAAGAAGCATATCCACTTGATCCTGCCAGAGTTCCCACTCGAGGCACGAGCGCAGCTCCCTGCTGAGAGAGTCGGCGATGGTGTTATTTACTCCTGTCAGGTGGAAGGGTACCAGGAACATCCCCTGGGCCACAGCCCAGTGCCACAGATCCTGCGCTTCCTTGGAAAGGGCTGGTGGTCTGGTGCCCCCTTGCTTCCGGATGTAAAACATCGTGGTGGTGTTGTCGGTGAAGACCCTCACCACCTTGCCCTTGAGGGACGGGAGGAACGACCTCAGGGCACAGAACACGGCTCGGAGCTCCAGGACGTTGATGTGTAGTCACCCCTCCTCCGGGAGCCAAAGGACTCTTGCGTGGAGATCTCTGGTGTGCGCTCCCCATCCTTCCAGGGAGGCGTCCGTCATCACCGTCTCCTGATGTGTCGGGGTCTGGAAGTCCATACCTGCCGCTAGATGCGCGCGGTTGCCCCTCCACCGGATTGCTTGGCGGAACGTCTCGTTGAGGGAGATCTTGTCTTCGAAACTGCCTGCTGCTTGCATCCAACGGGCGTCGAGGAACTCCTGCAGTGGCCGCATCCGCAACCTGCAAAGGCGCATGAGGTAGATGCAGGATGACATCATGCCGAGTAGGGACTTGATGGACCTCACCCTGGCTATTTCCATGGTCAACAGCCGTTGTACCTTGCCCAGGATGGCCTTCGTCCTTTCCTCCGACAGCGAAGCCAATCGCGCCACTGTGTCGAGTCTGGCTCCAAGGAACAGGGCATCTTGCAATGGTACCAAGTGGGATTTCGTGAAGTTGATCAAGAATCCCAGATCCGTGAGCAGTTGGACGGTCTTCGCTGCGTGATTGACGACGAGTACCATTGACTTTGCACGGATGAGCCAGTCGTCCAGGTAGGGGTAAACGTGGATCCCCTACAGGCGCAGCCGAGCCACCACCGGTGCCAGGCACTTGGTGAAGACCCTGGGCGCAGACTTCAATCCGAAGGGAAGGGCCTTGAACTGATAAGTGTTGTCCTTGGACCACGAATCGTAGGAACTTTCGATGTCCTTTGAGTATGGGGATGTGGAAGTAGGCCTCCTCCAAGTCCAGCCTTCCTCTAGCTGTCCCAGGACGTGTTGAAGGGTGACCATCTGGAATTTCTGGGACTTGATGTATTTGTTTAGACGACGAAGGTCCAGCATAGGTCGCCAACTGTTAGGGAGAATTCTCTGTAAAGGCTAATTTCCCAAACCTAGTGAGTCCCCCAGCAGCTTTGCTGGATTTTTGGGGTTTATTTTTTTCTCCTGCTAAGAGTGAGACTCTTTTTCTCCCACTCTTAGACATGATTTAAGAATGTCCTTTGACTTTGTAATGTGTTTTATGGGCTATGGGGTTGTTTACTCCATAGGGCTTCATGTGTTTTTGGTATGTGTGTTACACAGCACCCTCAGTGCAGCAACACAGGGGTGTCATAGTAACCCCCAAACATAGACTCCATACCCTGGGACTTACTACTGTCTCCCAGGGCATGTAAAGTCACCATTGGCTTTACTAGTCTCAAATTGTGAACAGAACCAGTACAAACCATCATATTATGGAAGTACTGGTAGGGGTAATTCGATTGCCCCTGGGTCTGTTTTTCAAGGGGGCACTGTCCAGTCCCCCCTTGTCGAGTTTCTGGCTGGTGGCAGTGGATACCACGCGAAATATTCCACCGGAAAATTTCCTATGGGATTTTCCCATTCATTACCACTTTTTGGTGCAATGTTAAAGACACCGCCAGGTTATTTATTTAATATTTATTCCCCGGTTGGGTCTTTTTGCCAGGACTCGGTTTTAAAATGGCGTTTGTGTTCGCCTCTGAAACTCTAACCCAAGTCGAGCCCTTTGTTCCACTTTTTGGCGGGCTTCTCCACAAAAGCCCTCCAAATGGTGCCACTCTGTCTGGGTGCACACTGGACTGAGTTGCCTTGGCAACTCAAGTCACACTCTTCTGTGATTGGCCCAGTGGTGAGCCGCCCGGCTCACCACTTAGCATGTTTGAGTGACAGCTATGCTGATGAATGGGGGTTTTGCTGCATAAAAGCAGGACTTTGAGGACTTAAACTTCAGAAGTCGCCACAGGACCTAAAGAATCCGAAGAGGGGAGAAGCTGAGCCATCTACAACGACAACACCACCGGTGGAGCCTTGCTGTACGAAACTCACCACTTTCCCCGACGACAGAGGAGATCTTCTTCCAGGAGAGTCTTCTTCCCTTTGAGCTGGTGGGACCAACCAGTTCGCCTTTTTCGCCTTCCCTGATTGTCTCGAGGTCGAATCGCCCGTGCCAAGCACCCCGGCAGCCGGATAGCCACGCTTCACCACTACCGCGAATAAAAGGGTAGTACCTTTTAACCGGGAAACTCTGCGGCTGGTTTCTTCCCTGGCAGTGCAACAACCTCCAGCTTTCCTCCACGCCGAGATCATCTCTTCCCCTGGACGAAGTGCTGACTTGCACCCGCTGCCAGGAACAACTGCCCCCGCTGGAGCTTTCTCACCATTTCAGGTACTGTGTCCCGCCTGGTCTCCCTTGCAACAGACTGTCCAAGGTGTCCCGTAAATCCTTGACTCTCTATCCTGGGGTGACCTCGGACCTGTTAACATTACCTTTCTAATGTTGATCCAACCTCTTTTGACTTTTCTGCAAAGACTGAGTGCATTTCCACTGTGTGATCTTGGGAACATTCCGCCTTGCTCTCTCCAAGAGTGGGCCTGGCCTATGAACTTTTTGCTCTACAGTAGACCCTGCCTTTCTTGACTTTCTGTGGTTTCTTAAAAGTGTTGGTACTGTGTGTTTTTCCTATTCTGCCTTTTCTCTCCCTTTTTAAACAAATTATTGGAGTGCCATCTACGGTTACACGCTCACCTCTGTTTTGCTAAATAAGTGGTGTCTTAACCTAGACTTGTCAAATAATTAATTAGGGAGGTGTATATATTTATAGTGACTGTGTTTGAACTTGCTTGACATATTAGTGCCAGTGTATTTCTACAAGTGTGTTTTTAAATAAATAATTATATACTTCTATACCAAAGCTCTGGTCAGTGTTTGCTTGTGCTACTGTATTTTTAGCCCTATTGTGTATACTCTATATACTGCATAACTCTTCTTGAGAGAAGTCCGACTGCTCAGCCACAGCTACCAGGTGAATCTGGGTGGTGCAGACTGCTACCAATTGGGTTTACTGCTAACTCCTG
Source organism: Ambystoma mexicanum (assembly GCF_040938575.1). Classification (NCBI taxonomy): domain Eukaryota; kingdom Metazoa; phylum Chordata; class Amphibia; order Caudata; family Ambystomatidae; genus Ambystoma; species Ambystoma mexicanum. Next base: position 1,269,746,592 of record NC_090933.1, on the reverse strand, counting down.
TAGACTTAAACTTTTTGCAGTGGTCCTAAGGGAACTGCACAGACAGGTTTTTGCCTAACACCAACCGCCGGTCTTCTTTCGGACGAGGAAGTACAGCGAGTACACTCCGGAGCCTCTTTGGGGCGAGTTCTATCACGCCCTTTTTCAGCATTGCTCGTACCTCCAGAAGTAGCTGTGGCACGTGGTTTTCCTTCCTGGCCACAGGTGGTAGACGGGGACACTTTCTTTGGAATTCCAGAGTGGGTCCGTGGCCAGCGCGTCCAGCACCCAACGGTCGGTGGGTTTTAAAATTATGAAAATATTTGTACTTGATTAAAAATAATCAAGTCAGAGGCCAACAGGGGGCGCAGGCAAGAGGACTGCCCGAGTGCTGAGCTCCGTCCCCTGCCTTGGAGAGAAAGGAGAACAAATTGTGCGTCTCAACACCCGACACCATGCCCGACCGGCTCCGCAGGTGTAGGAAGCGACTATCGGGGATACAGGTTAAGAGGGGTTTCGGGGGACGATTCCTGGGTGTAAAAGGAACTCATGAGAGGACACAGATTACGCTTGCCACCCTGTATGCACCTAATGTGGGCCAGTTGGGGTTTTTAAGCCAGGTATTTAAGATGATGGATGGCTGGGCGGAAGGTGCAACGATTCTGGGTGGGGACTTTAACCTGGTGACAGATCCTGCGCTGGACTGGTGTCAGCAAAGGGAGTGGGCACTTAAACGGCGACCAAGGACAACCTAGCATTTCGGGACCTACTACGAGATCACTATTGGGAGGATGTCTGGCAGAGTTTGCGACCGAGCCCGGGGGGGCTACACGTTTTTCTCACCACCACATCAGACATACATGAGGATAGACCTCCTCGTGACCCCGACAGAACGGGAGGGGTAAGTAAGGGCACCCAGGATGGAGGTGATTACATGGTCAGATCACACGCTGATGAGGGCGACCTGGCAGCTCCCTGAACCCCACCGAGGTTTGAGATGGACGTGCAATGACACCTTGCTGAGGTACTGTTTTCAGGGACTTCTTGGGGAAGGAGATACAGGTGTATTTTGAAACCAACGAGAATGGGGAGACGGCCATGGCAAGGGTCTGGGAGGCAGCTAAAGCCACTTTCAAGGAGCTACTTATTACCGAGGGGTCTCGCAAAAAGAGAGAAAGGGGGCTAATCAAAAACAGGCTCCGAGAAGAACTGAGAACGCTGCGGTCCCAGCTAACCAAGTGGGATGAAGATTGGGAGGGGCTTCTGGGCGAGATGTTAGATAAGAGACAGGAACTTCACACAGTGCTGATAGGGGGAAGTGGTCAAGAAGACTAGGTTCACTCGGCAGAGAAACTATGAAAGGGGGGACACAGTGGGGACTCTCCTGGCAAACAGGGCTAGGGCCCACATGGTGGAAAGGAGAATAGAACGAGTGTAGGGCACTGGGGGACATGCCGTGAAAGGGATGGAAGACATTGCGACCTGTTTGGCAGGTTACTTTAGGGACTTTTATGCCAAACCACAGCAGCAGGACCTTGGGGAAGTCCAGCAATACCTAGTTGAACGAGGCCTCCCCAAGCGAACAAGGGCAGAAGGTGAGGCCCTAGAGGGAAAGATAACCATGGAAGAGGTGCTGCGAGCCATTCAAAGACTGAAAACAGGAAAAGCCCCTGGGGACGATGGATTCACAACCAATTTTTATAAACAATATCAAGCCCCACCGGCAACACCCCTAGCTAAACTGTTTAACTCAATGGTGGGAAAAGGCACGATACCTCTGACGTTTCTACAGGCCCTAATAGCGGTTATCCCGAAACCAGGGAAGGATCCAACTAATTGTGCCTCATACAGGCCTATTTCCCTCCTTAACGTTGATGCCAAGATCTTTGCCAGAATCCTTGCGTCACGTCTGGAATCCTGCCTTAGCCGATTGATCTACCCCGACCAGACAGGCTTCGTTCTCCATAGACAGGCAACAGATAACATGCGAAAAACGCTTTACGTTCTCAACGCCCCGGTGGTGAAGGAAGAGGATGCACGGTTACTGGCCATCGATGCCGGGAAGACGTTCGATCGGGTGAGCTGGGCTTTTATGAGGGAGGTCTTTGCAGCCCTAGGGATGGGCCCAAGGTGGACCGGCTGGATGACGGCCCTATACTCAAAGCCAACGGACAAGGTGGTGGTCAATGGGATCAACTTACAGACCTTCCCCCTACAGTGAGGCACGTGCCAGGGGTGCCCACTCTCCCCGTTGATCTATGCACTAGTTGGAGCCATGGGCGAAGACGATCAGGAATAGTGAAGGGATTAGTGGGGTCAAGGTGGGTAGAGGGGTGGACTGCTAGTCTTTTTGCGGATGACGCCGTGCTCTATATCACTAGACCGTCTCACTCGGTTCCACCCTTGCTGAAAAGTTTGGAGCAATACGAGAGGCTATCGGTGTTTAAAGAAAATCTGGGAATGTGGGCAAACACATTCGACAGACGAGAAAATGGGAGAGATAATGGCCGGCTACTACCACGCCTTGTATAAATCCGAAGGCCCCCAAACGATAGTGCAGGAGAGATTTCTGGATAGCATCTGTATTCCTCGAATCTCGGAGGAGGACAGAGACCTCTTGGACAGGGAAATACAAGCTGAAGAGGTCCCAAAGCGATAAGAAAGCTCCCAAAAGGAAAGGCGCCGGGCCCAGATGGCTACACCGACACCTTCTACAAGATGATCCGGGATCTACTAGCTCCCAGGCTAGCGGAACTTTACAACAGCTTTAGGGAGACAGGAGCGACAACCAAGTCGATGAATGAAGCCAAATTAGTGGTCTTTCCAAAGCCAGGGGAGGACCCGGCCCTTCCGGGTCCTATAGGCCTATAGCCTTGATGAATATCGATGCTAAACTCTACACCAAAATTTTAGCGGATAGACTCTCCGGGCTGCTCCCGGCCCTGGTGGGGAAGGATCAGTCTGGCTTTGTCCCAGGGAGACAGACGGCTGACAACACCCGTAGGGTATGCCACATTATAGAAAAGGTCGAGCATACTGGTACCCCAACGATCATAGCAACAATTGACGCCGAAAAGGCATTTGATTGGGTGGAGTGGTCGCAGCTCTTTTCCACAATGCAACGAATGGGAGTTGGACACCGTTACCTAACAATGGTGCGGGCCAATTACAGATGCCCCACGGTAAGGGTAGTGCTAAATTGACAGCTTTCATCGCAGATTCCCCTGTCTAGAGGGACAAAGCAGGGGTGCCCTCTCTCCCCACTCTTGTATGCCCTGTTCTTAGAACCATTACTAATCAAAATAAGGGAATCTCTGCAGATAAAGGGAGTGACAATTGGAGGAGTGGAACATAAGGTGATGGCATTTGCTGACGATTTGCTTATAATGTTGACGGAACCAGCAGTGTCCCTCCCAGCCCTTCTCCTGGAAATGGATGATTTTGGAGTGGCATCGGGCCTAAAGATCAACAGGAGCAAATCCGAAATCCTGAACCTGACGGCGGACCAGCAACTTGTGAACAATTTGGCACAGACAACTAGCCTGAAGATGGCGCGCCAAGAGGTAACATACCTGGGGATTAAACTGGCGTCCTCAATCAAGAATATGTATGGGGCCAACTATCCCCAACTACTGCATCATCTGCAGCAAGATCTGTCCAAGTGGAATCCGCTAAACATTTCTTGGTGGGGCAGGCAGGTGGCGGTGAAGATGGTGATCCTCCCGAAACTGCTATACCATTTTCAAGCGCTCCCAATAAGAATCCCTAGAAATTTCTTCAAAAGGCTAAACAAGATGGTTGCGCGTTCATCTGGCAAGGTAGGAAATCACGGGTGGCGATGGACAACCTTACGGCTAGTAGAGAAGATGGAGGATTGGCGTTGCCACACTTTAAAAGGTATCACGAGGCAGCGCAATTAAGGGTTATCAAGCAGTGGGTGGATCAGTCCCTTCAGAACCCATGGGTATGCCAAGACATTGAAGTGGCGGGTGGACCCTTGTCCAATTTGGTGTGGGTGCACAAGAAATATAGGCATGCAAATACAACCATCAGTGATGTAATGGGAGCAGGCTTGGATGCTTGGGATGAGGCACTGTCTAGGGGCCTGCTCACTACTATACCGTCCCCATTCACACCGTTGTTTGACAATCCCGAATTTCCCCCGGGGCGGCAAAGGCAGGCTTTCATTAGCTGGACTGAAGCAGGCTGCCTAATCATCAAGGACATGTTCCTGGGCCAAAAAGTGAGGTCCTTTCAAGAATGTAGGCGGGACCTGGGGTGTAAGCCAAAAGACTACTATCAATATAAGCAGCTCCTTCATTGGTTGCAGAGGCCAGATATTAGGGAGGCAGCCACCAGGCCGCTCACAAATTTTGAAACCTTTATGACACACGATCCTGGAACACGGAAACTTATATCAAACCTATACGCACACCTGAACGTGCAGGGTGAGGAAGTGTCCTGGCGCTAAATGAAGAAGTGGGAAGAAACTCTGGGGGAAACTGTAACTCGGGCCCAATGGCAGGACTTGTGGAAGAAACTCCCGAGGCTGACCCGCTCCATTTACTAAGGGAAATGTGGCAGAAGGTGATACTCCAATGGCAACATGTACCAACGAAGCTGCACGGAATGTTTCCAGCAGTCAGTAATTTGTGCTGGCGCGGATGCCCGGAAGAAGGTACTTGGCTCCATACGTGGTGGAGTTGTCCGAAGATTAAACCGTTCTGGTGAGATGTAAAAGACCAGGTCAAGGCTATGATACCGGGAGTGGACGGTCTGAAGCCAAGGTTGTGGCCATTGGGCATGTGGGACTTGAGGCAAAGAGTACATTCGAAAAACCAGCAGAGGGGAGTCATGGCCATGGTCATAGCAGCTTGGCTAACAATAGCCCAGCACTGGAGGGACCCTCAGCCACCGTCTATGCATGACTGGCTAATAAAAGTATGGGGGATAGTAGCAATGGAATGGATGACGTACAAATTGCAAGGTAATCATGAGGCATTCCGATCCGATTGGGGTAGTGTGCTTGCCCACCTGCAAAATTATTATATGATTCAATGGTGTCCGCACAACATCAGGATTTTGGATATGTTATAAAGGGAGCTGTGAGATGAACTCCCCAATGTATGTGGTTGTTAATAGTGGGTCGATGCATAAGAACTGCCATGGGTCACCTACAGTGTCTAGGGGAGGGGAGTTAGGGGGGATGGGAGGGGAATGGGGAGTTGGTGTGTTTGTAATTGTTTGAAAATCAATAAAAAAAAGGTTAAAAAAAAATGTCAATCTGGGTAAGTAGGTGGTGTACCCAGTCGGGAGGCTGATGGAGGAGGAAAGGGAGTACATTGCGGGGTTGCCGTTTAAGGTACAGGAAGACACCTTTCGCTACCTTGGTATTCAGGTGACACACCGTTTTGAGGATCTTTTTCCTAGGAATTTTTTTCCCCTGTGGTCAACCATAAAGCAGGATTTGGAGAGATGGTCGAAATCGGGGTGGTCAGGGAAGAACACGCTTAAATTGCATAAAGATGGTGGTGCCCCCCAATTTCCTGTTCTTATTTCAAATGTTGCCCATAGGGATTCCCACGTCGTTATTTGCCGAGGTGAAGGTGGCTATGCTGAGATTTCTTTGGGGGGGGGGCAGACACAGGTTTGCCTACAAGACACTGATCTTAGCAAAGGAGGAGGGGGGGGAGAGGAGTAGGGTTCCCTGACCTGGCAACATATCACAAGGCGACCCAACTCTGGGTCCTAGTGGATCACTTCGACCCACTCTCAAACGAGCAATGGGTGGCGATGGATAACGAAATGCTGGCCCTGGTCATAATAGACTAATGGCTATGGATCCCTAGAGCTCGTATCCCGAAGAGAGTGATGACGCGATCTTGGAGGTCCTGTGGGCCATATCGAGAGAGGGTGGAGACAATAGGTGGCTCACAATGTGGCCTTCACCCTTGAGCTGTATCCCCCCCCCACTTTGAGGGATGGGATTGAAGAGCCATTGGCATTCCAGTCCTGGTACGAGGTTGGTCTAAGCAGGCAAGGCAGATGTGGGAGGGGGTGATTTTCATCTCTTTGAATAGGCTGGAGGAGGCTCTGAGACTTTGCAAACTGTCGCCGTTCCGCTTCCTACAACTGAAAGGGGTCTTGACAGAGAGCCGGTGGGGGATAAACCCAAGGAGGGAGTTGACACGCTTCGAAAGATTCCTGATCACACAGAGGGAATCCAGGGGGCTCATAGCCGGATTGCACAAGGAGATCCTCCTGGCGAACCCTAGGGACCCCTCCCATCGAGAATTAAATGGGGACAGGATCTGGCCAGGGACATTGAGGACACTATTATTTAACATATTTTATTGGCATTTAGACATATAAACTTCGATTGGCATGTGACAAATCAGGAATTAACAATTCGTCTCGTTATTATGTGTGATAACATTTAACAAAAAACAACATAATGAACAACTAAACAAACAGTCTTCATTTGGTGCTATGGTGTCCTCAGCGTCCGTTGGGGGCAGGGGTAGAGGAGAGCAAAGGTTCAGATGCCGAGAATGGTCCAAGTCAGGCGTCTTCAGGAGTTAGGGTAAGTCTCTTTCAGAAGTTGTGCTGGTCCGGGCGTTCCCTTCAGGGGGGTTTGTGATCCGCGGTAAAGGGTATGTCTCTCAGAAGTGCTTTCCACGATTTGAGGGTGTTGTTTGCTTCGTCCACTCCGGGGTTGGCCCCTTTTGCCATGCTCTGGTCTCTGCTTCGGTCCACCTTTCCAACTCCTTGATCCAGCGATCATATCTCGGACCCCCAGGTGACTTGCAAGCCATTGCAATGGTCCTTTTCGCAAGGATGCAGGATAAGTCCATCAGCTTGACTACATGCGTGTATTTACTCATTCTGGGGTGCGCTCCTATTAAGCAATCTTTCGGATCCCATTGGTATCTGGTGATGCCCGCAGCTATGCAGGTCTGCTTGACTTTGGACCAGAGTTGCATCGTTTTAGTACAAGTCCAGAACATGTGGAGCAGGTCAGCTGCGTCAATGCCACACCAGGGGCAATTCGGTGAAGCCTTTTTGTTGAAGCTGGCAACCCGCTGTGGTTTCATATATGTCCTGTAAAGGACATTCATTTGTATCTGCCTGAATCTGACGTTTCTAGAGACCTCCTTGGGGTAGAGTAGTATTCTTTCCCATTCTATGTCCGTTAGTGTGATACCCAGGTTGGTTTCCCACCTTTCTTTTAGTGCTGCACTTTTGGGGTTAGGTTTGTCCATCAATCGGCTGTAGAGCCGGGACACCGGCTTCCAGCCGTCAGCTAGTTCGTGCATCTCTTGCAGTAAAGGATCCGGGATGGGGTCCTCGGGCCAGTTGCCCCATTTCCTTCTAGCAATCTGTTTGAGTCGATGATACCACAGGAATTGGCCACTGGTGAGTCCCTCTACCGTCTGCATTGATTCAAAGTCTCTGAATTTGCCATCTTCGAACATGTTCCCCCACACGTAGATCCCAGCTTCTCGCCACTGCGAGATCTGTTGCTGTTTTGCATGCGTCCACCAGGATAGGGGTATTGGGTGCATAGGCCGACATCTAGTGGAAGCTGCAGAGTATTACAGTTGTTGTATTCAAAACTGGAAAAGGTACGTCGACAGGGTGTGCCAGTAATACTATCCCTAGTCCCTAGTGTGACGTCCACTGTACCCATGGATGTTCATGCGTCGAGATCCCTCAGATTGTTATTTTTCTGACATGAGGTAGCATGAAGTGTAGCGCGAGTACAGTTCTATCCAAGCAGATATGTACCAGACAAGCTCATAAGCATCCATGTGCCTTCTCTTTGAGTGGAGGAAGGGTGGGCGCATGTGAATCTAAGCAGATACAAACATCAGAAATATGATTACGGTGAGTAATGTATTCCTTCTGAGGCTTGTGGAATCTGCTTAGATCACATGCTGTGCATATATTAGCGTGCAGTGTTAGGAGAAGGTGCTGGGATGTGAGAAGTTTCATTGGCGAACAAATGTCTTAGAACCGCTTGTTCCACCTGTGTATCCGTCTTGGAATGAGTGTCAATGCAGTAATGGTAAGTGAAAGTGTGTATTTAGATCCATGTAGCTGCTTTGCAAATGCTGTCTAGAGGGACATTTGCAATGAAAGCCAGAGTGGCTCCTGTGCTCCTTGTGGAGTGAGCTCTAGGCATGAGAGGCAGTGTTTTGTCTGATAATGAATAGCACAATTGTATACATCTGACTATCCATCTGGAGATGGCATTTTTGGAAATGCGGTCTCCTTCTCTGCCTGTAGCTATGGAGACAAAAAGTTGGTCTGTTTTCCTTAGCGGTCTGGTCTTGTTTACATAGTAAAGGACCGCCCGCCTCACATCCAGTGTGTGGAGTTTTACCTCAGCTGAGCTGGTGGGGTACTGAAAGAAAGCGGTAGCTCATAGACTGGTTTACGTGAAATTTAGAGATGAACTTAGGGGAGAACCTAGGATGTGTACGTAAAACCAGCTTATCCTTGTGTACAACAAAGAAGGGATCCTGCACTGAAAATGCTTGTATTTCGCTCACTCTTCTTATGGAAGTAATAGCCACTAAGAAGGCATTTTTGTAAGTTCGGTGTTTCAGACTACACTTATGCATCAGCTCAAAAGGAGGTCCCATGAGCTTCACGAGTACAACATTGAGATCCCATCCTGGCGGTGGATTACAAATTGGAGGGTGAAGTCTCTTTACCCTTTCCATGAATGCTTTGATGACAGGCACCTTCCACCATGAGACTTTATTGTGGGAGGTGGTGTAGGCTGACAAGGCCACCAGGTGGACCTGTAAGGAGTTAAATACTAACCCCGAATCTAGCAAGTGGCGCATACAAGTTAGAATGTGGGATGGAGTACATTCTATGGGGTTATTTGTTTAGATTGGCAGCAAATTACAAATCTTCTGCACTTGTCGAAGTAACAGTGCCTAGTGTTAGGTTTTCTTGCTTCCTTCAAGATATCCATGCACCTTTGTGGTAGGTTAAGATGTCCAACTCTATGACTTCAGGAGCCATGCTGCCAAGTTCATTGAGTGAGGCCGAGGGTGTACTGTTAGCCCTCTGTGCTGAGTGAGTAGATTGGTCGGGCATGGGAGCTTGATGGAATCACACATTGCCAGTTTGCGCAGATGTGGATACCAAGGTTGTCTTGCCCACATAGGAGCAACTAGGATGAGCGTCATCTGTTCCTTGTGGATCTTGTTGACCACCTTCTTCATGAGAGGTGTTGGGGGGGGAAAAGCGTATGCAAATCTCCCTGACAAGTTCATCCATAGGGTGTTCCTCTGGGAGCCTGGCTGGGGGAACCTGGACGCGAAGTCTGAGCATTGACTGTTTTCGTTTGTAGAGAACAAGTCTATTGTGGGGTAACCCCATTGAGAGAAGAGGTGCTCTACGACCGCTGCATGGAGTTGCCATTCCTGTTCCTCTGGTAGGGGATCTCTGCTCAGTGAGTCCGCCAGAGAGTGGTGGTCAGTCAAAATGTCGAAAGAAATTCAACTTTTTTTTTTTGACATTTTTTTTTTCTATATTTTGACATTTTTGTTTTCGACCAAATTACTATAAACCCAGAGAGTTGAGTTCACCTGGAACTGCTGGGAATATATTCCGTTTGAGTGCCCATCTCCAAATTTGTTGCGCAAGCGTGGACAGATTTGGAGAACGTGTTCCCCCTTGTTTGTTGATGTAGAACATCGCTGTAGTGCTGTCTGTCAGGACTTGCACAGATTGGTTCTCTAGGTGAAACTCGAATGCTTGAAGGGCTTTGAATACTGCCAGTAGTTCCAGCAGATAGATGTGGTTCTGAGCAGCTGCCCAAGACCATAGACCCTGAGCTGTGTGGTGAAGGTAATGGGCCCCTCATCCAGCGTCTGTTGTGACAATCACTTGTTTTTCCGGATCATGGAAGGGTTTCCCCTTCAGCATATTTTCTCTTGTCCACCATCGAAGAATTTGTACTAATGTTGGCGAAATTACCACTAGATCGTCCCACTGACCACTTGCCGAGACCATTGTTTCGCCAACCACTCCTGCATGGGTCGCATGCGCAGGCACGCGTGAGGAACCAGGTAAATGCAAGATGCCATCATGACTAGCAAACGCAACGCTTTGCGCATCCTTAGCTGGCGGACGGCCTGATAATGCGGTTTTTGCAGTAACATGTATTGGACTCTTTCCTCTGACGGAAAGACCAACCCCTCTTCTGTGTTTAAGACAACTCCTAGGAACGGGTTGGCTGTGCTTGGCACTAGGCTTCTCGTTGATTGATAAACCCAATTGAAAGAGAAGGTTGATAGTTGTTTGAATGTTTTGCCTGCAAATCAGGGGAGACTCCCCTGTAATCAGCCAGTCGTCCAGGTAAGGGTACACTGGGATTGCCTCCCTGCGCAGGTGTGCTGCCACCACCGCCAGTACCTTTGTGAATACCCTTGAAGCAGATGCTATTCTGAAGAGCAGCACTTTTAATTGGTAGTGCTGATTCGCTATCTTGAAACGCAAGAATCTTCTGTGCGCTGCGAACGTTCAAATATGAAAATAGGCATCTTTCATATCCAGTGTTGCCATGTAATCCCCTTTTTTAGTAGAGGGATTACCTCTTGTAGCGTAGTCATGCAGAACATTTGTGGCTAGACATATTTGTTTGCAGAGTGCAAATTTAATACTGGGCGCATTGTTAGAGCTTTCTTTGGCACAAGGAAGTAAGTTGAATAAATACCCTTGTTTACCTGGTTGGCCGGGACGATTTCGATGGCGTCCTTTAGTAGAAGCGTGGCAATTTCCTCGAGGAGGATGCGCTGGTCTTCTTTGGAGTGGGTCTTTTGGTGTGGGGGGTGATTCCAGGGTTGCTCGAGGAGCTCTATACAATATCCGCCCGCTATGGTGGACAGCACCCATCTGTCGGAGGGGATTCCCTGTTAATATGTCAAGGAGATCATTACACCAAATAACATTTTTCTGATCTTTTGCACATGTGTTGGTGTATACCCCACAAAAACTGGTACCTTAAGTCCTGAAAAAAATAGACCTGGCACGTGTTGTTTCCGTTATAAAAAGTTTTTAGTTTCAATCGTTAATTCACAATCGTAAAAACACTCATAAAAGTGTTTGGTATAAGTGCAACCCAACCACACACAGCATGGTATAAAAAACAATACAAATCACGAAAATGGGATTTTTGTGTACCCGAGTCATTGTACTCAGTGTTTTGGAAAATTGTTAAATCCATTTATTGTCTGTTTTTTGTATTGCTTTTTATCTTTGAATGTGGGTATATGTTTGTATAGGTTGTGATACCTATTGTTTTTTATACCATGCTGTGTGAGGTTGGGTTGCACTCATACCAAACACTTTTATGAGTGTTTTTACGATTGTGAATTAACGATGAAAACTAAAAAACTTTTTATAACGGAAACACATGCCGGGTGTATTTTTTCAGGACTTAAGGTACCAGTTGTTGTGGGGGTATACACCAACACATGTGCAAAAGATCAGAAAAATGTTATTTCGTATAATGTTCTGCTTGACATATTAACAGATTTGGGTCATCCCCTGACCGTGTGAGAACATTTGAAAAGGGGCTTGTTGTGTCTTATATAAAGTGGAGGTGATTCCCTCCCATGCTTTGGTGAAGTTGGAAATGTGCCCTCCTACTGAAGAGGCATGGGAGTGCACCTAAAGCAGGATGTCACCATTTCGGAAGTGGGGTACCACCTCTGGAGGAGGGCCCCTTCCCTGACCTCGTGATCTGCACGGTCCTCTCTGGTAATTCTGAGAGGCTTGGCCTTGATTACTTCCTCACGCAGTTCCCTAACTTTGGTTATAGCTGGAACCCCTCTGGAAAAATTGTCTGCGTCAGCGATGAAAATTGCAGTATCCCCTTTGGCCAGGAGGTTTATTGGTCAATTGTCCTAAAGACTTACAGTGTGTCATATTCTTCTTTGGCTGTCTTCAAGGCGTCCTAGACGGCCTTGCCAAAGAGAACGTTAGGCTCGACGGGCATGTTAATGAGAGTAGCCTGCATCACTGGTTTAAACCCGGATTGGCATAACCACACCTGCCGCTTAATAATGGTGCCCTCAGATATGATTCTACAGGCGTTGTCTGCGGCGTCAAGACTGCTGTTCAGCAAGCCGCTGGAAACTGCCCTTCCTTCTGAAGCCACAAGTGCAAATTGAGACTTGAGGGGTTCCGGGGCTGAGGAGAGTAATGCAAAGACCTCGTCCCATTTAGGGCAGTTGAAACTGGCTAATAGAGTAGTTATTAGCTATTCTGGTCTGGAAGGCAGCAGAAGAGACAACCTTCCTGCCCATTGTGTATAGCCTTTTACTTTCCTAGTCCGGAGGAGCCTTAGGAGGCGGCTAGGGGAGTACCTGCCCTTTTCCTTGTCGCAGTAACGACGAGCGAGTCAGGTTTTAGTTGACCCCTGATGTTCAGCGGGTCAGATGGGGTAGGCCTGAAACGTTTTTCAATACGTGGGTTCACCGCTCGCGTCTGATTTGATTTGGTGATCCTAGCGAGGGCTGTACCTTTCGCTGGACAGATTTTAGTAGGGGTATAAACTGAGACACAGCTTTTTTTATCTCCCAAGATCTCGTCAACGAAATCCTGGTCCTGCGGATCTTCTTGAGTAGATATTTGGAACTGCTCAGCTGCCTTAATGAGTATTTCGTCTAAAAGAGGCTGATTATATACGGGAGAGTCTACAACAGGGGGTTCATAATCCACTGGGGAGTCGATGTTGTACATGACCCTAGCTGGGTTCCCCTCATCGTCCTCATTATCTCCATAATAAGGATCTGCGGCCTCCTGACTATATAGATCCTCATGATTAGTGTCCGGGTCATATAGCTCAATGACAGTGGGATCTTGCACTGCCTCACTGGGGCGAGACCTTTTAGCAGGAGATTGAACAGGGTTTAGAGACCCAGAGGCCGCTGTTGTGGGAGGGGTGGAGTGAAAACCTGCAAAGTAGTTCGGGTCTTTTTCATAAACATTTGCCATGTAAGACATTCTCCTCATGACCCTATCGATATCTTCATATGACTATTGGGCAGAACTAGGAAAGATCTTAGGTTGAGGAGGGAGACCTAAATCTTCTGAAGTGGGTAGGAGTACAGTAGAAGGCGTAGCCTTTTTCTTTAAGATTGAAGATAGGGAATCGAGAGGTTCCTTACTCTTGTGAGGGGCCTTCTGTGATTTACCTCCATGAGGGGTCTTGAAGAACTCTTCTTAGACTCCCTTGATTTAGTAAGGCCTGCTTGGACGTGCTTTTCTATTAGATGGGCTAGTCCCGCCTGTATGGGTGTTTTTACCGATTTTGACATAGGACGTCGAATCTCGGCTACGGGCCGGTCCGAATTCTCGTCATCTGATTCACGATCTTTGGGAATCTGTTCATATACGACGTCTGATCTGTCTTTCGACAGTTGGGATTTGGCATGTGTCTATCTCGATCTGCAGTGCCCAGAGGACAAAGAATCAACTGACCTTTCCCTAGACGTCATGCGTTGCCGTTTGCTCGACACGTGTGTCTAGTCTCTGCGGTGGGTTGGGTGTTTGGTGTGGGGGATAGTGGAAGCGCTTAGGCCGCCGGGTGTTGTCCCCGAAACAGGGCCCGCTCGCCTGTCTAGTCGGGGGCATGCGCTTGGGAAACCAGAGTAAGCCTGTATCCTTTTCCCAGTCGGATACCGCAGCGTTGCTGCCGTCGCTGAAGGCACCCTCCACTTCCATGGCCTCGAGCTGCCTGGCATGCTGGGCCCAGCGTTTAGTTAATCGGTCCTTCAAAGTCTTGGGTTTGAAGAGTCTACATGCTCGACAAGAACCCTCGACATGGTCTTGCGGGATACACAGGTTACACACAAGGTGTTTATCGACCCACAGGAACTTCTTGTTACACTTGGGGCACAATTTAAAGGCGGTCCTTTCCATAGCAGAACGTCATGGCAGCTAAGCAATTGTATTGTACGAAAAGGGGTATATACATTCTAAAATGACCCCCCCCCCTCTCTCCCTACTGTGAGGGCAAAAGCCTGTATCTTCCTTCCAAGGCCGGAACGGATCCATCAACGGGAGTCTCGACGGTCGTTACTTCACCGGCGTCGTGTTGTATTGATAGTCAGTGAATATAAAAGGATAGTAAGAAGAATTATCGTTAATTTGATAATAAATAAAGAATAGCGATAAGCCGAAAGAGGAACTCCGCTATAAGCGTCAATCTATGATGGCAGAAAAAAAATGAGCTGAGGGACCTCGACGCATGAAGGACCATTTGTACAGTGGACGTCACACTAGGTATTACTGGCACGCCCTGTCAATGTCCCTTTTCGAGTTTCGAAAACAACAACTGTAGTACTCCGCAGCTTCCACTAGATGTCGGCTTATGCACAGCATGGATCTAAGCAGATTCCACAAGCCTCCGAAATATATATATGTATAGTCATTGTAGTTGGTGCAAAATAAAACCATCCCACCTACAATACCTGTAAAGGAAGGCAAGTTAACCGGTTTATTTATTTTGACATTTGTAAAGCACACTAAGGCGCTGGTTACACATAATGGTATCACAGGAACAATGACAGGGTACAGTTAGTTTGCAGTCAGACAAGGGGCTCGTTATCCAAGAACAGTAGAGTTGTTTCCGGAAAGCTCAGTATGATTGTTCAGATCTCAGGGAGAGTAGTAGGTTGTTCCAGTGTTTTTCAGCTATAAATGGGAAGCCCCCCACCCCTCTGATTCCCGTTCATCTGAAGCAAGGTATGGTGAGTAGATGGTTCTGGACGGTCTTGATGATTGAGATTTTGGGAAATTTGTGACCGGTAGTTCAGGGCACCGACGCAAACTGTCCACAGGATTTACAATCCTAACTTTAGAAGTTCAACCTCAGGTTGTATGTGGCCTTCTGCACAAAAGTTTACAACATTTTTAGTAGTTTAGGAGTTTGGATCAAAATTAGGAGAGGGGTCCAGAGGGCGCGAAGATGGGTCAAAATGTTAGATGAAGTAGTAGTCTAGCGAATAAAACAGTTCTCAGCTTTCAGAGGGCTATTTGCAACAAGTTGTCTCAAACAAGTATAAAAGTTTCAAAGGTTATGCAAACCTTTCAAGGGTGGAGATAGGGGGGCAAATGAGGATCGCCTCAACTTACCACCCGTACTCCGATTTCTCTTCAGAATTTGGGGATCATCAGAGGGTCGATTAAGGGAGGTTTTCCCAACTTTGGTTCCGGTTGCTGGTGCCCAGGAGCTGAAGGTGCAAGAAGAATTGCGGACGTGGATGGAAGCTTGGTGCAACCTCTTCTCGGCGAACAGTGCAAGAACCACCACAGCAGCACACTTCAGGGCACGCGACCAGGTTACAAAGACGATCACCTCTGTGCAGCGACACCAGGCGTCACGATAATGCAGTCGAAGAAAGCCTTGCATCTCAAGACCTGTTGATAGAGAGCTGAAATACTGCAGGAATACCTCTTGTCGCACAAGTTGAATACCCCTGGCGGTCTGGGCCAAAATTCAGAACAACGGTGCTTCTGTCGCGGTAGCCCAATCTGGAGCTGGCCAGTCCAGTGGGTGGTCCAGGGACACTTCTCAGGGTTCCAGCTTGCTTGGGTAACAGAAGATGCCAGGACCAGTTGTTCCTTCCAGTCCAGAAGGTTGAAGACGAGGGTCTTCGGTGATCCCTAGCTAGACAGGGCTACACCGGGACTCCAGCCAGATTCAGTCGCCAGACCTCTTCAGGGATTGTCCACTGGTCTTCAATGGTTTCCACAGCTATGACCGGATACTTGGCTCCTCTTCAGACCTGCTTGAATGACTGCAGAACACCTCTTCTTATCCCAAAGTCAGGTGAGTGTTCAGACTCCGCCCTCCAATGGAAAGTTGTGCCCCACTCATGCACACCAGCAGTGGTCCAATCAGGAACGACTGTGTGTTTCAGGCAAGCATGCACACCAGGCTCAGGCGCCAATATGTGGATTGGGAGCAGACGGTCCCTGCCCACTTCCTGGGAACCCACTCAAGTGTTAAGCACTACAACATGAATAGCAAGCCTTTCCCGGGCAAGTGCACAACCATAAAAGGATTTTCCTGACCCGGCAGGGCAGGAAGAAGGCCACAGGACAAGATGGCCAAGAACAAACAAAATAAACGTGCAGAAGGGCCAGGTAGACAAGCTTAGTAGCCAAACGCAGTAAGGCTAAAAAAAAGAGCAGTAAAAAGTAAGAAAAACGAACTGCCGACACCAGTATGCCCTTAGGCACATTTTCGGTAACCAGAGAATCCCTTCAAGTGAAGTCTAGGTTCATACAAAAGAAACCCCATTGCACTGCATTTTAAGATGCAGTGTGCAATGATAAAATGTTACCAGAAAACTGTCAAAAGACTAGGAGAAGAACAAGTTACTTACCAACTGTAAAGTTCTTTCGATTGGATGTTCCTCCCACGTATTCCTCATCTTAGATATATCCTTACCTTCAGCTTTTCTGCTTCGGAAATGTTTTCGCTCCACCAGAGGGCGCTCAACTCGAGGCGGCGGCGATGTCCCTCGGCGGCATCCGTCAAGCGGCGACGTCATCCGCCGCATAAATGCCAGGAGCGCCCGTTGGCCTCAGTTCTGTTTTTTCTTATATTATAGCCAATGGATTGTAGTTAATGGCATGCCTCTTTTGACCCAAGCCTTAAAGAACTTAGAGTGTAAACCACGTAAACTGTACTGTGGGGTAGGCTGGCAGGGTCGATGAGGAATACATGGGAGGAACATCCAATCGAAAGAACGTTACAGTTGGTAAGCAACTTGTTCTTCGAATGGATTGTGTCCTCCCACGTATTCCTCATCTTAGATAGACTCCCAAAGCAGTTTTGTATTGGAGGTGGGAGTACAGAAATGTATTTAGTCATGTACAGAATGACGTACTGATTTAGCAAATAGGCCGCCTTGAGAGGCAGTTGAGTCTAGAGCATAATGTTTTATAAAGTGTGCATGGATGACCATGTGGCTGCTGCACAAATATCTTGTACAGGGACACCCCTTTGAAGTGCTGTTGAAGTTGCCATGCCCCTAGTTGAATGAGCTCTCAACCCATCTGGGGGATCTTTACCAGCCAATCTATAACATTCAGTTACAGCTAAGATTATCCATCTAGATAATGTTTGCTTGGTTACAGCTAGCCCCAATTTACAGCCAGTGTTTCCCACAAAAAGTTGGTCACACTGACGTATTTTTGCCAATCTTGAAATATAGAAGGTAAGAGCTCTTCTAGGATCTAATCTATGTAGCGTTCCTCTTCCTTACTTGTGTGAGGAGGAGAGTAGAAAGTAGGTAGTATTATTATTATTTTTTTCTATTTGTTTCTGACTCAGTGAAGCTTTACAAAAGAAAAGAAAAACAAACAAATAAACATTTTTGTGTATAAAGTTTCAATTTAAATTTCTCATTTTGTGCATTTCGCCCTAATTTTTACCCAGCTACTTATTTTAAATTTATTAAAGCATTTGTACTGTTGATCTTTGTATTCTCATCATAATAATAATAATAATAATAATAATAATTAGGCTTTTATCATGCTTCTAAAATGTCAACGCTAGTGAAGAGCTGTTGTGTCAAGAACATATAATCTTATATGTTAACTACACAGTTGATTAACACCTGGACTGCAGCCGATGATAATGCGGCATTTGTACCAGAGATGAGCCTATCCCACAAAAAGTCTGAAATAATGTCCTCCTCTCGACGCACTAAGTTCCTGAAAAGTCTTGAACGATATTTCCATGATCCTTCACAGTCCATTAATAAATGCCTTAATGATCGTTTGGCTGGATTTGTGCAAATCGAACATAATTTTTTTACCTTGTCCCTTTGATTGCGCTTTTCCAAAACCTCCCTGCAATCGATCAAGTTTAGCCTCATTCCGAGGAAGTTTGTACGCAGTTTCCTATTAGGGAATTTCATTAAATAGCTCGAAAGGCACCCACTTTCTTTTTTTCCCCCTCAAGAACTGATTTGGAACTGGGACCAATCTGACCTTCTCTACTGTTTCAATCCAGTCGAAAAGCTCCAGTTTTTTTTTTATTTTAAGAGGATTTGAGACTAGTTTCCTCGTCGAGGTCAATTTTTGCAAGAGCTTTCATTACTTTTTCCCCCAAAACTGATAGAATTGCTGTTTTACCCCCCAACCTTTGAACACCTAAGGTCACCATAGAGAGTAGACTTTCTTCCTGTGATTATCTCTCAAAAAAGAGAAATCAATTTCCAATCCGCCATACATTTCAGAGATTTTATACCCAACTCAAATCTCAAACTTCCAATAGGTGTACAACTCAGGAGTCCCAGGACTTTTTTCTACAGCCGTCCTTCAAAGATTTCCCAGTTTACTGACCAGAGACCCGATCTAGCTTCCAGTCCATATATCATCACTGGGACTACTTTAGTTAGATAGCACCTAACTAATGGAAGAATGGAACATTTGCAAAACTTGTAATTCAGTTTGATCATTTGTGATGCAGCTTGTGATATTTTGTTCATGATCTCTGTTTCTGCCTTATATAAGGCTGGGTAGGCATGTACATTAGAGCCCAGATATTTTACAGTTTCTACAACTTTAATATTTTCTCCTCCCAGTTTCCAGCTAATATGCATATCATTTGTCTGGGGAGGTTTAAAAATGACAATATTAGACTTGGCAGGATTAATTGTTAGTCTATTGATCCCAACATACTCATTCAATCTCGTAAGCAGACGCTGAAGACCGATTGGTGTTCTGTCGAGAAATACTACGTCGTCTGCGTAGGCCAGCCAACAGATCTTTCTCCCATTCAAAATGGGGCTGGCCAACGCAGATGATTCCAAAAAAGGTCCCATGTCTGCCAAAAACAGATTGAAAGAAAGGGGTGCTCCTAAACACCTTTGTCTAACCCTCCTATTTACTTTTATTAGTTTTGAGAGGTGGCCCATTATATCTAGATGAACTCTCGGATTTGTATCTCTATGTAGTTCCACCAGTATAGACAATGTTTCCGGCATGCCGCACCCTCACAGATTTTGCCAGAGTAATGCTCTTTCCACTTGATCGAAAGCTTTAGATAAAATCGATCCATGCTCCATACAATGGGAGCGATTTCTTTTTCTCTGTCTGTTCATTCAGCAGGTTTAGAATCAGACCATTTATTGATGTCGACATGCACTTTCAGGACCCTGTTTGGAAACGTGATAAGATATCAAACTCTTCTACCCATTTTGAAACTTGATTTAGCAGGAGTTTCATGAATATTTTACTTTCAATGGCGAGCAGAGCTATTGGTCTATAATTTGCTGCTGCTAGACGTATAACCAATGCCGTTTTCCAAGAAATTGGAACTGCCCGTTTCCTAAGGATTTCCCTGAAAAGACAAGACAATAGTTTTGTCCATAATTACAGTTCATTCCTAAGTATCTGGTAAGTCAGGCCGTTCAGTCCTGATGCTTTAGAGGTCAAAGAGTTGGTTATGATCTCACAAATTTCCTTCTCATCAAAGCTAAGTTGCCAGGGTATATCTGGGTTTATCGCAAAATGACAGGTGCTATGGCTCTTATAGGTCTCTGTTAAATACTCAATCCAGCCTTCTTCAAAGACTAGATTACAGAGAGAGTTACCTGTTCCCCCCTCAAATTGACTTAGTGTTTCCAAGAAACTTTTGGTGTTATTTTCTTTAAGGGTTTTAAGTACATGCTCCCCGTCTTTTTGCATCCGGGCTTCCTTTTGTAAGAATGACCAAGATCTATAGTTGGCTTTCACTCTCTTTATTTCTGCTTTATATATATATATATATATATATATCTGCTGGATGCCCTGCTGTCTTAATTTCTCACAGGGCTTTCCTATACTCTTTTTTTTTCCCTCTGGGTTACTTCGTCGAATGCATGGAGATGCTTTTGTTTCACTCTCCCTACTAGATCTTTAGGTGCTAAAGTGGCCCAGAGAAATTTGGTAAAACTCTGTGGGTCACATTCTGATTTTCAGAGGTACTCCGGGATCTTTTTTAACCGCTCGTTGAGTTTTACACCTCCACATTTATATTTCACTACCCTGATTTTACCTTTTTTAACCTCCAATTTCTGGTTTTCTCCATTTAACACAAGTCCAAGAATATTAGAGAACGATAACTCCAATCAACTGTGGTCACTGCCCCCATCTTGTTTCAAGGCAAGAACTGAGGCTAATGTGTACAGTCTCTGGGAAACAAAAATATAGTCTAGTGTGGAAGCCGATTTCCCTCTATGCCATGTTGTATGTGTTCCTTGGTCTCCGCCCGTTGAGCTATTTACCATTTTGAGATCCCAGCGTTCCATCAAGTCCAGCCACATTTTTCCCCCTTCTTAGCTTTCCAGCTGCAGAATGTTTTAAATCATTACTTTGTGATTGTAATCAATTTGTGTTAAGGTCTCCGGCCACAATTATATTACTACAGATTGAATCCAATTTCACTGCTTCCAGTAGGAGGCCCAGGTTTTGTAAGAATATGTTTAGCTTTGAACTGGCGGGGTTCCAATAGATATTAATCAGTACCCAAATTGAGGGTTGTCCTTTTTGATTTATTTCTGCTCTACATGCTTGAATACCTAATGTGTTTTTCCAAATTGGGGTTATATTTTTAAATATTTGATTTTTTAGAGCTATGAGCAAACCTCCTGATGGTCTCCCTTGTGCTTTTTGTGATGCCGGCAGGCATAGTACCGTGTACCCTTCAATGTTTAATGGGTTCACTAACCAGCTTTCTTGTAATAAGACAACGTCTCCCTGGTTAAACAAATGTGCCCGCATGTCTTTTGCCCTTATAGTACTAGAGCTCCGCGAGTTCCAACTAATCACATTTAAATCCTCCTTTCTAAAGTTGCTGCGTACCTAACCCTAGTTTCTGCAGCACTTGAGAGAGAATCTCCAGAAGGAGTGAAAGACTGTTTTTCTGTGGACTTGATTCCACCTCTCCCCCCCCCTGTTTTCAATTTCAACTCATTTAACACTTTCCCTCCCATATGATTTTGAATGGGGGAGTTACAATGGGTAACAATGGTACTACTTTCTGAATCATTGAATGAGACTTCTAGCCCATAGGATTCTAACTCCCTGGATTCTTTCAGCATAGCATTTTTTGCATTTACCGAGGTAAGTACTAGTTTGACCAAAAAGGGGTTCTGTGACATCGGAAATATGACACTTTCAATGTCTTTTGATGAAAAAGAGTGTAGACTTTTTACTTTCTTTATTATGCCCAATATCACTGCGCAACTCAGCGATTTGTGATGCCCAGTGTTAGAGCAGTCTCATCCATACTCTTGGGATAGTGTAATCTTTGAGACTACTCTGACTCGAGCGTTCAGAAACTTTTGATGGTGTCTGTATTGCCAAGCGAACGACCTCTTGACTCCTTTGGTTGTTTAGTATAACCAACTTCCCTTCACCATTTTGGACATTATCTGCTTTTGTTGCTATCAATTTTGCAGAGTTCAAAGTTATGTCAGTAATCAGAGTTTTAGAAAGAACCCAATCTTTTTTGCTGATCTTCTGGCTTGTTGTTGCGAAAATTGGGGCTATTTTTATACTGGAGTTGCTGTGTACTATTGAAACATCACTAGGACTATTACTCTTTCTCGAGGGCTGTGGAGTTTTTCGTAAAAAGAACGGTGCCCACTTTATTGCTTTTGGTGCAGTATTCTTTTGATGAACTCCTTTTAATGATTTCATAGTTTGTAGATCTTCTGTGCTTGTTTGACTTTTGGGAATGTTCTCCTCTGTATTGGTTCTTAGCTTGTCACTCGCTCCTAATTTAGCGTCGGTTTGGAGGCCAATGCTTACTTTTGTGATTGCAACAGTTTCTTCTGGCTTCTCATAGTTGCCCATTATGACCTTTTCGAAATTCTCTTTGATTTTTTTCTGGGTTCTCGTCTCTTTAGTTTTTATGTTCTTCCCAAAGGATCCACTTAAGTCTTGAGAGTTGCTTACTAGAATTTCCATTACCTAAGCATTTCCAGAGGTTTTTGGGCTTGGCTGACAAGTTACCTTTTCCGCTGCATTTTTTGTACTTTTGTTATTTTTTCCCCCCTTCTTTCAATTCTTCTTTGTTTTGGGATGTACTATTTTTGGCCTTTCCCTTCCAGCGAGGCGTTTTCTCATACTTCTCCTGCTTCTCGAAGTCTGGGCGCAGGGATGCTGCCAATCTGAGACTGTCTGTTCGTTTTCCAGTAATCATTTCTGAATGAATCATTGACGTCGTCTCAATATTTTCCATTTCTCCTTCTACTGCATTGGCTAGCCTTCTGAATTCCTCCAGCACAGATTCTGAAAGTGGTGTGTCATCAAATGGATGCTCCTGAATGTTTTCTTCTTTTCCCTCTGTTGGATCCGACGGATTTCCTTTCAAAAGATCGAGAACTTCTCCCAGTAGCTTGTTCTGTTCTTCAATTTTTTCCACATTATGCTGTATAGAGGAAATATCAAGTCCTTGTTTTACCACTTCCAGACTGATGTCTCGAAGCGGTAGGGTCATATTAGAATTAATTGCAGCCACTAGCCCAACCAAAGATGAATCACATGATGCCACCTCTTTTGTCACTTCCAGGAGTGTGCCAGTTTGTGACTGCACCTCCATTTTCAGCATTTCGAAGACCGATACTAATGAGTTTAAAACAAAATTTGATGCTTTTAAGGTTTCAGTGTTAGGTTTGGTCTTTTCCGTAGATTCTTCGCGTTGAGCTGAATCTTTCCGCTCTTCTGAGTTCTGATTTATATTTTCAGGGAACCAAATACTTGGGTGCGAAGGTGACACTTCTCCTTGCTCCCTATTTAATATGGAGGTACCATTCCCCAATTTTGCAGGTGATAAAAGAATTTCTGTACTTGAGGACGGAGTTTGGGATCGTCTTGGATTTTCCCATAGGATGAGTGATTCTCCTTCAGCGTCACTATGGCTTTTGCGCCTTTTTTTACCAAAGTGATTTTCTATTTTTTGTTGGATTCTTTTTGTTGTTACTGTGTACTCTAGTCCCCGTTTCCACTTGTTTGTTAGTATAGTACTCAGATTTTTCTCTCTGTGACTGTCCGCCAATGTTTCAGGTATTTCTTCTGCATATATTTGGACCTGAATTTGCTCAGGGGTATTTGAATGTATGTTTTCCAAAGTTTGTGGGTTAGTGGATATATCTGTTCCATAGTTCTCACCTAGATATGACCCATCCCCTTCTCCCTCCATTTCTTTCGTGCTGCGCAGCTTCATTATCAGTGTCCCGATAGAAACCCTGTTTAGAGGTTTAAAAATATGCCCCAAGCGGGGGTCAAGAACAAACTGCCCACAATAAGTTCGTCACGACGTACGCTTGTCTAAATTCCCCAAGTCAATTACTGCTCGTGTCTGGGTTTTAGACAAGCCACCACTCCATCCCCCACTGGCCCACAATCTGGCAGTTCAATACAAGGATACCATAAATGTGCCGAGTCTCTATAGTGAAATGCTGTAGGCAAGGTGAATCCTGTAGTGCTTTTATTTCGGTCTAGTCTGTTCTTTCAGGGAAGCAGGATCAAAGGACTTAACTCCCGCAGTCTCCCGCTCACCCTGATTGTTGTTAAAATTGCGATGTACACAAGGGCTTACCGTTCTCCTTCCGATTGTTCAGCAGGCTGCTTGATCCCAGAGTCTGGTGCAGCTACAGCCCAGCACAACAGCAAAAGAGCTTCTTAGTACACGTTCACCCTTTTCGCGCTCAGGCTTGTTGCCGCGAGGGCTAAGGGCGTGGCTTAAGTACTTCCTCTTCCTGGAGGGCGTGGTCTCCTCCCGGGCTTCTGATTGCGAAACAAACAGCTGACCCAACAGCTACAGCTGCTCCTGTGCGCCGCTTCCTCGTTCCTGCTGCGTGAATAATTTCACCAGGCTCTAAGACACTGGGCGCCAAGCACTAGACGGCGCGGCTCTAAACTCAGAAAGTGCCTTTCCCGCTGCACAGTCCACACAATCCACAGCAAAACAGCTTCTGAGTACGCGTTCACCCTTTTCGCGCGCAGGCTTATTTTTTGTGACATGTGAAAATCTGAGACACTTTTTGGCAAAAATAGAAGGATTGACCCTAAGGACAACTTTATATTTATAAAAGATGGTGTGAGGAGGACCACTAGAAAGTGCCTGCAACTCACTTACCCTGCGGGTTTGATGTCATTGCAATTAGAAGTATTAGAAGCCTTAATGGACAAGAGTCTAAAGGCTCAAATGGAACACATGTGAGGAACTTTAGCACCAAGTTTAAATCCCACACAGGAACTTGAAAGGATATTGGAGGAAACACATTATTTAGACCTTTTAAGAACTGGGTTATTAAAAAGGTATCTTAAAGTAAGATTCCTCCTCTGACGAGCGCTTAAAAATGGATAGCGCTGCTAAGTATCCTTTAATCGTACTAACCTGGAGACCCAGATTAACCAAATGTAACAGAAAAGATAATATTGTAGGAATTTTACACTGAAATGGGTCCACATTCTTATTTCTGCACCAGTTACTGAACTTGTTCCAACGACACCGATACAGAGATTTAGTTGCTGGCCTTCTGGCCGAAAGCAAGACCCCCATGACGTGATACAGAAGGTCCCAATCCTTGTATCTCAACCTCTCAGAAGCCATGCGTGAAGGTCGAGTGTGTTGACCTCTGGATGGAGAACGTGACCTTCCTCTTGCGAGAGAAGATATTCTATTTTTGGAAGACGTATTGGAGGGCAGATGGACATGTCCAGAAGGTCCGGGTACCACGTTCTCCTGGCCCATTCCGAGGCAATTAGGATCATGGTTTTCCTGAACTTTCGCAACCTCCTGATTACCTGAGGGATCACAGGGACTTGAGGGAACGCATACAGAAGTGGAAACTCCCAATCCACTACGGATACATCTCCTAGAGCTCCTCTCGGGGGAGATTCCCTTGAGCAGTACAGTTCGCACTTCCTGTTGACTAAGGTCGTGAACAGATCCACTTGTGGTGTTCCCCAAAGGGCGACGATCTCTTGAAGGACTTCCTGAGCTAGTTCCCACTCGTGGGAGACTGTGCTCTGCCTGCTCAGAGCATCCGCCGCTGTGCTCTCCGGCTAGGTGAATTGCTGACAGAGAGATCCCTTCTTGTATTGCCCAGAACCAGAGCTGCATTGCTTCTCTGCACAGTGGTAGTGACCCTATTCCTCCTCTCTTGTTGAGGTAGTACATGGCCCCTGTGTTGTCCGTCATTAGCAGGACATTCTTTCCCCTTACAGAGGGCAACAAGGTCTTCAGCGCTAGTCTAATTTCCCTCAGCTCTAGTAGTGTGTAGTTTGGACTCCGATGGAGACCAACGACCGCTGATTGTCAACTTGTTGGTGTGAGCTCCCCACCCCGTGAGTGAGGCGTCCGTTACTACGGTTATCTCCGGCCATGGTTGCAAAAAAGATTCTCCCCTGAGGATATGTTCCTTGCAAGCCCACACCATCTGCAGAATGTGGTGAGCTCTCTCTTCGGGAGGCGCGGCTTTGCCCGAACAAGCATTCAGGACTGCTCCGATAAATTGGAGTTTCTGTGATGGTATCATATTTGACTTTTTAAATTCAGAGAAAACCCTAGTTTGTGAAGGAAGTGGCAAGTCTTGGACAAATGCTCCTGTGCCTGTTCCGGAGAACGTGCCCTGATCATCCAATCGTCCAGGTATGGGTAGACGTGAATCCCCCCCCCTCTCCTGGGACTCGCTGCCACCACCGCCATCAACTTGGTGAAAATTCTCAGGACAGAGGTCAACCCGAATGGTAGAACTCGAAACTGATAGTGAGAATTGCCAGTCGCGAACCTCGGGTACTTCCTGTGCTTGAGATGTATTGGCACATGAAAGTAAGCATCCTGAAGGTCCAATGATACCAACCAGTCTTGGAGTTGGAGTGCCTGAAGGATCTGAGAAAGTGTGACCATCTTGATCTTGTCCTTCCTGAGGAACTTGTTCAAGCTTCTCAAGTCCAAGATGGGTCTCAATACTTTGTCTTTCTTTGGTATGAGGAAATATGGGGAATACCAACCCTTGTTCCTCTCCGCTACAGGTACATGTTCTATTGCACCTTTCTGTAGCAGGGTTAAAACTTCCTGCAACAGGAGCGGATCTGGATTTTTGGCAGAGTTGCATCCCGGTGGGTGATTCTGTGGTTTCTTTTGAAAAGGAAGGCAGTAACCTTGGGATACTGTTTCCAGTGCCCAAGCATCTGAGGTAATGCCCCACCATTCCTCCAGATGCTGCGAGATCCTGCCTCCCACTGGGGTCTTGTGGATCAAAACCTCAGAGGGGTTTTGCGGCAGCTGCAGCAGCGGCTGAAGGAACAGATGCCGCTGCTGGGGCAGATCTAGCACCTCTTCCTCGCCCCCCGAGGACATTTCCTCTGTCCTCTCTGACTGGCCTGTCCCCTTCCTTTCCCAAATGAGGAGTAAAATCGAAAGGGACGACCCCTCCAGGAAGATGCACCTGTGTAGGGGCATTGTTGAGGTTGTCTTATAGCAGCACCAAGTGATTTTGCTGCTGCCTTGGAGGTCTGCAGCTTCTCCAAACTTTCATCCGTCTTGCTGCCAAACAACCTCGAGCCGTCAAATGGCATATTAAGAAGCCTGGATTGCACATCCAGTGCAAAACCTGACTTTCTTAGCCACGCAAATCTGCGTAGCACTGCGCTAGAAGCCATGGACCTACTGATACTGTCAGCTGTGTCCAAACCTGCTTGAAGGCATTTCCCCGAAGCCTCCTTTCCATCCCTTACTATGGACCTGCTTGAAGGCATTCCCCCAAAGCCTCCTTTGCATCCTTTACTATGGATAGGAACCAATCACGTTCCTCACCTTCCAGGATGTGTTGAGCTGCCGCTGACATGCAGTCCCACAGGGTATATGTAAATCTTGCAAGGCTGCAAGATACATTTGTGGATTTTAGAGCCATGCTCCCTGATGTAAAAATCTTTCTAGACCATGCATCAATCTTTTTATCATCCCTATCAGGGGGAATTGTAGGGTACGCAGCATTCCTAGTCGATGTAGCTGCTCGAACTACCAGACTTTCTGGAGATGGGCGTTTACTTAAATATTCTGGATCAGAAAGACAGGGTCTATATTTTGACACATATTTCTCATTTACTGCCGGAACAGTTTCAGGTTTTTCCCATGCAGTATTAACCTTCCTTTGTAAAGCTATATGAAATGGAAGTAT
Source organism: Ambystoma mexicanum (assembly GCF_040938575.1). Taxonomy (NCBI): domain Eukaryota; kingdom Metazoa; phylum Chordata; class Amphibia; order Caudata; family Ambystomatidae; genus Ambystoma; species Ambystoma mexicanum. Next base: position 1,269,719,389 of record NC_090933.1, on the reverse strand, counting down.
GATAGACAGGTGAATTTCTACCCCATCCCATGAACTCCGTAACCCTGTTCATTAATTTTCTATAACCTGCATCAGCATGTTCTGCTGGGTCAGGTTTTTCAAATTCGTATTCTGGAGAGGTATTCAGACCACTTGCTGATTGCAAGCACTCATATAGATCTTGCATCTTAGACTGAGGATCAGCTAATTCCTCAGGAACTTGTCTTGTACCAAATTTAATACCAGCAGGTGAAACCTCTTCTTCTCCTGATGACATTCCTTCATATATAGATGACATGGTCCTAAAAAAAATCATGTCTACTTTCTGGGTGAAATACCTTTTCAGGTAGCATAAGTTTTGACATTGGTGTCGATTTCACCATTGTAATGGGCATCGACGTCGACAGAAGCATTGATGGCGTTGATGTTGTAGCTACTACCTTCGATGTTGTCGAGGTAGTTTTCGATGGCTTCGAAGGAATTGTCGATGTCGTCGAAGGAGTTGTCGAGACCATTGACACTGTCGAAGGAGCCTTCGATATCATTGACTGTGCACTCGACGTAACCTTTTTAGGTTGGGTCATCGACCCCTTGTGTTCGACCGCCTTCGATAGAGGCTTCAGGCATGTTTTAGATGAGGACTTTGATGACATATGAGGGTCTAACGCCATTTTCTTATGTTCTACCTCCGATTTATGCACCAGTAGGTTTTTCTTATGAGGTGTTTGGGAAGATTCCCTGGATGACACCCTCGACAATTTTTTGTCGGATTTCCTCGTCTTAGATCTTACCCTGTCACTTTTTTGTGTGCTTAGGGGCATGGTCTTCATCAGACATTTTTGAGGGGGTCTGGGCCGAGTTCTCAACATTTCTTTAACATAGATGCTCTGAAAGCTTCCCACTTTTTAGGGGAGTCATGTCTTGTCGGACATGTTATAACTTCTTTCGATGACGTCGAGGAAGAGGGACATTGATGTCTTTTCTTTGCCTTTTTAGAGGAAGAAGAAGAGGAGTTCCTGGATCTACTCCTCGACCTAGACTTTTTGTGACTTTTTTCTGAAGACTCAGCCGAGTTTTTCCTCCCTCTCAAAGAAATCTTCGAGGATTCCTCCCTCACTGCCAGTTTGCCTCTTCATTCTTTTAAGGCCTTATGGGTCATCGACTGACAAGAATCGCAGTCATCAATACGATGGTCGGAACTGAGGCACTAGAGGCAATTTCGATGAGGGTCAGTCAGCGACATCTTTCTCCAACATTTCTGGCATTTGTTAAACCCAGTTTTCGGTGTGGAAGGGTTCGATGAAGACGACATAATCGTTCGAACTGAAGCGCCGTTTACATCGATCCGAAGCGAAGCTAACGGAAAAGCGCAACTGAGGCCAGCAGGCGTGCTCAAGGCTTTTATACGGCGGATGACGTTGGCGCTCGACGGATGCCGCTGAGGGATATCGACGCCGCCGCCTCGAGTGGAGCACCCTCTGGTGGAGAGAGAAAACATTTCCAAAGCAGCAAAGCTGAAGGTAAGGATATATCTAAGATGAGGAATACGTGGGAGGACACAATCCATTCAAAAAACAGGTTTCCAGTACTGAAAGCCTGAAGGACTAGTCAGTCAGTTTCCCCATAACATGTGAGCAAAAGCCCAGTGGTGTGAAGCTGAAGGTTTCACTACACTTTAAAAAGGGAGGTCAGTGTGAAAAAAGAAAAAAAAAAAAGGTTTGGGGGTCCATAGCATATGGAAAGAAAGTTACTAAAAAGAGAAACCTTCCCTAACACTCGCCCACTCCTCCCCAGACTAAGGACAGGGGGGTAAAATCCACCCCTGGATGGGTCTCATTCTGGTCAGGTATACATTCTAGACAACCCATCAGCATAGCAGTGTTGAGCACTTGGCCTATGCTCAATGGTGAAGTCAAACCCTTGAACCACCTGAGCAATTTAGGATTCTATTCCTTCATGTTCATCAACCACTTTAAGGGCCTATGGTAAGTCTGCACAATGAAGTGGGTACCACACAGGTAGGGCCTCAACTTCCTAAGACTCTACACAATGGGGAAATTATTTTTCCAGAGCAGACCATCTGAGCTTTCGTTCCTTAAGCTGGCGGCTGATAAAACAGATAGGATGTTCCCTGACTTTCTCATCTAGCTGCACCTACCCCAGTGTCAGAGGTATCTGTCTGCACAATTAATGGTCCCTTCTAGACAGGTGCCTTGGGAACAGGGGCTTGGCAAAGGGAATCCTGGAGACCTTGGGGCAGCGAAGGTGCCATAGTGTGCCATGAATTTTCAGTAGTGTGTGCCCAGTGGGGCCTAGGAAAGCGCTCAACTGGGTTTGGATAGTGGGGGTTGCCCAGTCCTGCACAGCCTGTACTTTACTGGGAAGAGGCTGAACCATGCCCCCACCAACCTCATGCCTCATGCTCAAGGTAGATCAGTGACCCCTGACCAATTTGACACTTGGTTGCCTTTATGGTCCTTCTGGTGGGCCTTCTGAAGAGGATGCAACAAAATCCTGAGGCGTTTCATATGTTCCTCAAAAGTGGGGCTGAAAACTGCTATATCATCAAGATATGCTATGCAGAAATCATCTAACCCCTTCAGAGCACAATTCGCCAGCCTCTGGAAAGTGATTGGTGCATTCTTCAATCCAAAAGGCATTACCCCGAACTGGTAAAGACATTCTGGGGTTGAAAATGCTGTCTTCTTGGTAGTCTCTGTCAGGGCAATTTGCCAATACCATGCAGTGAGATCAAACGTGCAAAGATACTTTCAAGCACCCAGCCTGTCTACCAACTCATCTGTCCTTGATACATTTGGCTTGGCGACAGCATTCAGAGCTCTATAGTTCATGCAGAATCTCAAATCAGATGTACCTGCTTCTGGTACGAGAACCACAGGAATGGGCCAAAAACTGCTAGAAGGCTCAATCACCCCAAGATCCAACATCTTGTTGACCTCCTACTTAATGTGGGATCTAACCTTCTCTGACACTCCATAACTCCTACTTTTGGAAGGCACACTATCTCCAGTGTCAATGTCCTGTTTCCACCAAGATATATGAAGAATCCTACGGATCTCTCGCTGAACCCCTTCCTAAAATCTCCTCCCAGGTGGCCAGGAACGAGGCAGACGCTTCCTGATCCCAACCATGGGTCGTGTACTGCGGGAGGATCACCTGGGAGGAGACAGGGCCCAGGGTGGCGAGTAGATTCCATGGGATGAGACAGTGTTTTCCTTCTGACAAGATTCTTACCACTGTACCTTTTAATGTCTCTCAAACTCATATGAGATTTAAGATTGTGAACCCTAAAGTTAGAAAATTAGAACAAACTAGAACGAAAGAAAGATCCTTTGTTGTATCCCAGACTAAACACCTTCCTCAAACCCAAGGGTACAATGTAAAGGATTATGGAAATGTTGTCTACACTAAACCATCTTCCTCTGTAATAGTTTATTCTCATATCCCTTCGGTTAAAAGCCTTATGGGAATTAAATCTACCCTTATAAATAATGCAGAAGTAGAAAAACCTAACTTTAGTGGAAGAAACAACAATTCCCAGAATCCTAGAGGTACTGAGACGAGAAGAGGCATGCAGATGTAGTAGTAAGGCAGTTACGCCTAGTAGCCATTGCAGTAGTCAGGCAACTAAGGGTAATGGCCCACACCTGAAGCCTATTAATGAACGTGTGAGGCATAAAAGGCACCATCAGAAAAGGAGAAGTAGAAGGAGCTGGAACGAGAACTGGAAGGATGGCTGTAGCAGAAGCAGCAGAGGGTGGCAAATCACAAGAAAGTGGAAGAACAGAAGGGACGCCGAAATGTGGAGACAGCAGATTTCACCTGCAAGTTCTGAGCGAATCCTGTTCTCCCAAACTCTTAAGTGCAGAGGCTGCGTAACTAAAGACTTGCAGGAGGCTGAGTTTTTCCCCCAAGTTAGCCGTGTTGCTGTGATCGCAGAGCCATGAGCATGCAGAAGATTAAGGCCAAAGGCAGAAGGAAAGCCGAGTCTTGGAAGGAAAAGGAACCCCCAAATCAAGTGGCCGGACCAAAGACACCTGTGCTGGAGAAGGGTGTGGGTCCCCAGTGAGCCAGAAGCAGTAGAAGCTAGAGGACATTGGGAAAGCAGTGCAACCTGCAAAACCAGTGTCTATGAGGCTGGTGAGTGAAGCACAGCATTCAAATACACTGCGCAAGCCTTGCCGGTAACCATAGCCAGCTCCTAAGTGACTTGCGTATTGCTTAATGCGAGTGAAAGCTGTTCGATATATCTGAAGTCTGATCAACAATGAAATTGTAGCATAACGTTAAAGATCACTATTCGCGTGAGAAGCTAAGGTGCTTGAAAACCATTTGTTGAACTATCTATAGAATTTTGCTGTATAACAAAGTTGTTGCATGTCCCTAATTAACAAAAGGGAACTCTCCCTAAACCATTACCGAATACCCGACATTGTCTATATTAGAGTTAAAAGTTACAAAGAGTGAAAACTACATCAAAAGGAGGTTGCATGTGCCTAATTGTAATTCCCAAAGGAAGTCAGAACCTCATCCTTTACTGTTACATGGGAATACAATTCTTTATTCAACTTTAAACCTTAAAAATCTACTTGAACAAGGTTGCGTGGGCCCAATTGTGTTGAAATACTGTACTCTATATTTGATCCAGAAGTGACATTAGTTCCATTTCCAATAAGTTAAGAGACTAAGCTGTTGAAGAGCGAAACACGCATTACCCAAGCCAAGAGGCAACCCTTTTTCATAGTGAAACCAGTCTTGCCAAGAGTTAAAGAGACATCTAACTACACTGTAAAGTTGTTAACAATCAAGTGGCATAAGAAACAAGTACACCATTGTTACCTGAAGCTGAATGAGTAGCACATGAGCTTCTGGGTAACTACTCGGGCTGATAACTGGCAGAAAAGCGGGAGCAAAGCTGGGGAAGGGGAACAAAATGTTTATGAAGAACACTTTGAAGTAAAATACAACCTGTGGTGAGAAAGATTGCTGAAGCTAGAAAGCAGAGAGTCTGTGTGTAGAAGAAGGTTGTTCTTGTGGTAGTCAGACAGACGCAAGAGACAAAACGGCTGCCCCTTTTTTAGAAAAAGAGTGCCTTGCCTACCTCAAGAGTTTGTAGTGTCTTATCAAAGCCTACCTAATAATTCAACAGTACTGAGCAGTAATAGCAGCACTTGATCAGTGGTGGTATATTAAGTTGTCAGCAGATGTCACATTGAAGTGGTTTGAAGCGGTAACATACTGTGGGACGAAGGTGACTATTCTCATGGTACCAACCGTAGAAGTGTGGTTGTTGAACAGAGAAGCAGGAGCACAGAGAAAGCATCCTGACAAATATAACAAATGTAAAGTTGTAACTGAAGGTTTCTTAAGGGATTGTGTATTATTGACATTGGGGCCTAGTGCACCTTCTTTTGAACTGTGACAAATTATCGTGAAGAAGAAACACTGTACCATTATAACCAGGATTACCATTGGTGCTATTTCATTTTATGAAGGTTGGAAGTGGAAGGCGATCTTTTCATCCAGAAACAGAGTTATTACCAGTGGATTTTTGTTTGATTCACTTTTTCTTTGACTTTGAACTTTTAAGTGCCGGTTAAAACCTCTCTTTTCCTTTTTGAAGTTGACTTTAAAGCTTGGATAAGGGACCTTACCCAGGACAGAATAAGGCCATTCAGACATTGTGTTAATATTGTTTATGCTCTTGTGTTGCTATATCATTTCCTTTGTATGTTTGTTGTTTAGTGTAAAGGCCAGTTTTCCCATGCTAGAGAATGTTCCCTTAGCCTTTAGACTAGGTAGAAAATTCCTCTGCAGAGTAGGGCAAGCAAGGTATTTTCTTATTATAATTTCTTTAATAAAATAGCATATTTTAAGAAACCTACAAGCAGTTGTCTGCCTCGCGTTACTGACGCCTCACAGGTTTCAAATCTGAAGTAAATGAAAACAAGGGGGAACATTGCTGAAGCAAAGTTCTCACCTCACCTTGTTGCTTAGAAGTCAATTGAGGGGACAATTTGACACCCTCAGTGGAGCCATCTGAATGACTTCTCTGGAAAAGGCAAGGAAGAGGTTCAGATTCCTCCTCTTCTCCGTCTAAAGCCAGAAGCAGAGCAGCCATTTCCACGTTAGGGATAAATGCCTTCAGTCCATTTATGTGAAGCACATTGGGAGCCTGAAGGTCCACTAAATGGTTCACCTCACCAAGTTGCTCCACTACTTGCAGGATAAATAGTCAGGCCCACGGCCTGGAGTAAAATGAATACGAGAAGCATTCTTGTCATACACATGTTTTACCAAAGCCAGAGCATCCTTCAACTTATCACTGGCCTGAGCCATCAGAAGGGCCATTCTCTTTCTTAAGCCAAGCACATAGTGCACCACATTTGTAGTGAGAGGGGGAGTGGGGAGCTTCCATCCTTCCTTGACTATAGGAAGGGGTACCCTGACAAGGTGACCAAAAAGAGGTTCAAAGGGGCTGAAGCCAACCCCTTCTTGAGATACCTCACTGTAGGGAAAGAGTAATCACAGCATCAGGAAATCCCACTTTCTCTGGGGCTCATCAATAGCTCCAATCATTATTTTGAGCGTCCTGTTGAATCGCTCAAATAAGCCATTTGTCTGTGGATGATACGCTGATGAAAATGTATAAGAGACTCCATACTCCTTCCACATGGCTTGCATGTACTTAGACATGAAGTTGCTGCCTCTGTCAGACACAGCTTCTTTAGGGAGGCGAACCCTATTAAACTGCCAAGCAATGTCCTAGCAACTGACCTGGCAGTTTCTGTCTTCAGTGAGATTGCCTCAGGATATCTGGTTTCATGATCAACTACCATCAGAATAAACCTGCTGTCTGAAAATGTAGGAGGGTCAAGTGTACCGACAACGTCAATCCCTACCCTCTCAAGGGGAGCACCCACTACAGGGAGGGGTACTAATAGAGCCTGCATTTTTGCACCATGTTTACCAGAGATTTGGTAAGTGGCACAACGCCTACAATGGCTTTCTACCTAGGTTCCCATCTTAGGCCAGTAGAAGTGTATGTAGAACCTCTCCTTGGTCTTCTTGATCCCATGATGGTCTGCAAGGGGGACTTCATGCACCAGTTGCAGGAGGAAGGGTCTTACATGAAGGGAACCCACCAACCTCATATGGTCTCCTTCAGAGGACTCTGTGGGTTCACTGTAGAGGAGCCCAACTTCCCAATACATTCAGTGTTTCCCAGGAGGTTCACCATCAAGCTGGGAACAAGGCCCATCTCCCGAGGCCTTCCAAAGATGAGCACTCACATTGTCCCTTACTAAACTCTTCCCTATATGGACCCCCTTCTGCAAGCAAATTCTGCAATTCAGGATGGCCATATGGGTTGAGAACTTCAGGCAGCCCCTCTTCCTCCTCAGGTTCAGGCGCTTGGCCAACTGCCTCCACCTCAGTGGTAGGTGAACTAGGGGGAATGTTCTCTTTCCCTCATTTCTGTTTCTTGACTCCCTTAGCCTTGAGTTTCCCCTTTGGCTTAGGCTGGGCCTTGGACTTGTCCAAATCAGCCTTGGTCCGAGACCTTATCCATGGTCGTTCTGCAGTGTTACCCACAAAACATAGGTCTCCGAGATCATTCCCTAACAGAACTTTACCATGGACTTGCCTCTCCACACTAACAGGTATCCTTACTACTCCATCATTCACAGCTAGAGTTACAGGCATAACTGGAAACTTGAGAGGGGGGAGGTCCAGCTGTCATGATCCGCCGAGCACGCCCCTTTTGGACTTCATGGCCCATGATGCGCCGCAGTGTTTACTCCGTGGTCCTACCAACATGGCCGGCGCTTCCGTAGCGCTGCGCGCCAGTCCTCTCTTGCTACGTTCAACTTCCTAGAAAAAGGCCACGAATCTGCGGCACCGTGCGTCTCAACGCTACTGCTTGGTGTAGCTAGACGTGCGTTCAGAAGTTCGCTTCACTCTCCTAGTTATCCTATTTTTTCTCTTCCTTCCTTCCTGGTATCCATTTACCCTTCCCCTTACCTGTTCCGTGGACTATCCCTGGAATTTCCTTGCGCTCTAACTCGGAGCTTGACTCCTTCGAGCCCTCTTGTCGGCATCCTGGTTCCTCGCCCGGAGACTGAACTCTTCCGTTTGGAAGGCTGCAATCTCACGCTGGACTCCGAAGACCCGCGTCCAGGGTTATACAAGTCCCAGACAGTAAGGAAAAAAGAAGCTAAGTCCAAAAGCGTCACAAGAAAGGAAAAACAGGTAAGAAGGGGAGAAACTTGTGACAGCAGCAACCAACTTGATGGGCATCCGAGGAGCTCTGGCCAGTTCCTCTGAATTGACGAAAGTGGAATCCACCACAGTTCTGCTTGCACTGTGTCCCTTATGGCAGTGGTGTCTACTTCATCTATCAGCACACGATCCTTGAAAAAATGCTTGGTATTGTCAGGTATAGAAGCATAAACCCGAGCAACTCTAGTACTTCAGATCCTACCCCACAGGGTAAGAAATCTGAAGAATAGGATGCTCCTTTGAGTACTTTCTCATCATCATGAGAGAAGGCCAGATTCACAGAGTCGACCCCCACGGTCTTACCTTTCTGGGGTCCCGCTTCACATGGCCACTGCTCCACATGTCACACAAGATCCACTAGGACTGTGTACATAGGGAGGCTTAGAGTAAGCACTGCTGTTCTTAGGCTGGTTAGTCCCACTACCCTTTTCAGCGTCATGCGACTTCTCCTTTTCACACTTTTTTTGGCCCATCTAGGAGGAAGATTTATCAGTACCCGCGCACCCATTCTCCTTTGCTTCTGCTTACCAGAAGTAGGGTTGTCCTTATGGAATACTCTAGGATGTGAAGAAGGCGCAGATCCATTCCCAGACCCTCTGTAGAAGCCATGTGAAGCTTGTATCCTGACAAGCTCCAATTGATGCGCTCTATCCTTCTGCCTCTCCCCCCTCTCAAAGTCAAGCTTAGCCACGCTAAACTCAAAGTCTTTTAAATTGAGCTTAAGTTTCGGCTCTCAACTCCCACAAGGCCTCATATTCAAGGTGGTAACCGAAACATTTGGATAATCATTATCGCCCCTCCTCTCATCTTCCCTCTCTATGGTGGCATTTTCAGGGACACCATTACAGCTACTACAAGCCGCTGCAGCACCTCCTGCATCACCACTGGGAGGTAAAGTCACACTTCTACTTTCCTGTTGATCCATAATTCTCTGTATTAAATCAGCTTTGTTGCCAGAGGTTGGAAGTTCTCTTTTTTTAAGTAATCAACCTTAGCAGTATTTAAAGTAGATGCAGTGACTGTTTCCATTATTCTAAGTATAGTAGGTGACTGTTATATTACCAGAAAAATCAAATCACGGTGTTCTGTGTAAATCTAATCCAGACACTACACCTGTGGACAACACCCAGGCCATAGACTTTATCTCACCATTGTACACCAATTTGTTACAATGAGTTTCTAAACTATGGTCTGGTGAACAGATGTTTAGGGGGCCACCCTTCTTGTAGTGTACAGGGAGCAACTTCTGGGAGTTTAGCCAAACTAATCAAGGTAGCATGCAGTGTGGCCAAGGCTCAATCTCAGGAGAGGCAAGTGGGGTTAGGGCTCCATGTTAGGGAGTTTTCCAAAAGCCTACCTCACATAGGACTTCACTTTGGACGCAGGGCCCCCACTCTTAGTATAGGCCTGAACCACACATGCTTTGTTGGTAGCAATGGCTGAACAGCCAGGCTTATTTTAGGAGGGAGAAAGTGCTTTAGGCAGTACAAAGAACTTAAGAGTATACACACAGGGCAAAGAAACACTAACACACTAAATGTTATATGAAAATAATGGTTTATTTTATGAATACACTATGGTAAAGATAATTCTTCAAGAAGTGAAGTACTATAACATCCAATAAGCACATAGAAAAACGAATGCAATATTCACAGTAACACATTTGTGTATACTTTGAGAATGGCAGTATGCAATTCAACAGGTAAGTAAAATACTTTTGTAATAACTGTTTCAGGTTAAATACATGAAACAAGACCAACGTAAGGTAAGCAAATACTTTGCAATAATTTCACAGAGGGCTTCGGCTTTAGGAGTCCATCCCCATCTAATTACGAGTGTCTCAAGAGTCAAGTTGGAGGGTCAAACAAGCAGGGCACAAGATGTAGAAAGTAAAAACGTTCCAAAGGAAGTCTTCAGAGCAAGTAAGTAAACACTTTGTTGGGAAAAAGGGCCAGGGACTTCAGAGATGGCTCACTGTAGGCACACAGACATTAGACCTGCGCGAACGTGTATGTGCAAACTTCCAAACACAAGAATCAGCACTCCAGCAAAACAGACGCAGCAAAACAACTCTAGGTAAGTTCTACCAAGAGTATTACATTACCTTAGAAGTGAAGAAGCGGACGCAGCACGATGCAGCAGCAGATCCGATCACCCGATTCTTGGTCAGGCAGACGAAAAAAGGGACACTGAAATGGAACTCGCAGCAGCAGTCGAGTGAAGAGGCTTCAGACAAAGGACTGTTTGTGGTTCTGTGATTTTGGAGCCCTTTTCAAGCCACTGATGAAGAACGATTACCGCCCGGTCGATTCGTCGTGCTTTCTTGGTCCAGCACTCTGGTGAGGGGACTTCAAGGAGTGGAAGCTTGCCTTTGGAGGTTCAGAAGGAGTCGACCAAATTGTCAGGAGGATTCAATCTTCTGAAGGTGATGCACTGCACAGTGGCCACAGGTCCCAGGTTATTGGCGGTTTGCAGCCCGTGAAGGTCATAGCTCGTTGTGCGATGGCTGGAAATGCAGGTTGTCTTCAGACAGATTGAATCCAACCAGTCTAAGGAAGAGAGTCCTTTTGGGGCTCTGCTGACGCTTGGAAGAAGGGGGTCAGACAGTACCAATTACTCAGAGGGCATCTCCGATCATCCGGAAGTGGCTGCGGACATCTCTCATCTTCTTTCTCGTCAATTCTTCTGTTCCAGGGGTCAGCTTGTCTTCAGCCTCAGGATCCATGCCTCTTATTCAGGAACCAAGCCAATCAGCACCCATGCACCATTAAAACCCTGGGTAGCGCAGTTTCCCAGTTGTTACTGGTTCCAGCCAGGCACAGTAGAAGACAAAGAACAACAGAGTTTCAGAGTTCTCGGCAGTTCCCTGTCCTCACAGACAAATTGGCACCTTGGCAGGCTTCACAAAGGGATCCTGCCAAAGTCAAAAGTCAGACCAGGACCTCCCCACTCAGCACGGGCAAAAGGAGGACCAAGAAGGGACAAGCCATCTGCAACTGGCAAAAAAAGAACAGTATCACCATTTTGGGTCAACAGTGGCCCCTCTGTGCACTACCGCAGCTGTGAGTACAACCTGGGAGTAAAAATAGCACAAAGTGGGTAGGATAAAACCACTGCCACCAGACATTGAGATAGGTTTGTCACTCTAACCAAAAACATACAGGAGCAGTAAGACAGGAAATACTGTGCAACCCCTCAGCACTCCACATAAGGTGGGGTGTGTCGATCTCACAATAGAAGAGATAGGAAGGATACTAAATATCCCCCTGCCCTTGGGAACATGGAAGAAGAGAGGAGACACCGGAATGAGGGCGAAAACATGAGAAGGGGGCTTCGACAGCACCAGTTAGCCCTAGGAGATGAGGCGATCGTAAGAAATAGTTACCCCCAAAAGAGGCTATCGCTGACATATGAACCGAGCCCCACAAAGGAAATAACAGAAAATAAAAACGGAAGTCCAGGGGGCTCCCAACAACACTGCACAAAAGTGCTGTAAAAGCCAAAGACAGATACCATAAAACTTGAAGGAAAGCATTTCTCCAAGAAAAAGGTATAACAGGAAATACAGAAATACAAAAGTATGCCAAAAGAGATTAGAAAAAGGTCCCCACTCACTCAGGGGAACAGACCAAAAATCCAATAGTCCAGCATAAAGTGCTGGAATGCTCACATGAGGATGTTGTGCATACAAAAATGAAAATCTACCCTAACATTCCACAATGTGTCCACAAAGTGAAACACTAAGATTACACTTAGACAGTTATAAAAATAACACATTCATTATAGGCCTAGAAAACACATGAAAAATGACAAGTGATATCACACAATACTAAACACTATAAAACAAATATGCAGTCACTGTAGTTGGTTCAAAATAAAGCTATCCCACCCCACAATACCTATAAATGGAGGCAAGTGATTAGGTTAGCACCAACAGTCCAGAGAATTTAGTCATAACTTTAAAGTCCAAACGTAAGTTGTATGGGGCCTTGTGCTCAAAAGTTCACAACGTTTTCCAATAGTTTAGGAGTTGGGAATAAATTACGAGAGGTGTCCTGGGGACATGAAAATGGGTCCAAAAGTTAGATTAAGTAGTATTTTGGTGAATAAAACAGCTTTTGGAGGGCTGTTAGCAACAAGTCGTGCCAAAGCCAAACAAGTATAAACGTTTCAAAAGTTATACAAACTTTTCAAGGGTGGAGATGGGGGGGCAGGTAAGTATTGCTACAACTTACCACCCGTACTCCGATTTCTCTTCATACTTTGCTGGTAGTCAGAGGGCCGCCCGAGGTAAGTTTTCCCATGTTCCAGTCACTGGTGCCCAAGAGCTGAGGGTGCAAGAAGACATCCGGTCATGGAAGGAAGCGTTGGGCATAGTTGAAGCACCGACAAGTGTCTTCAGAGATCAGTAGCCAGACAGGACTCCACCGGGACCCCAGCCAGAATCGGTCACCAGGCCTCTTTAGGGATCGTCCAGGGGTCTTCCATGATCTTCACAGCTATGCCAGCATCATGGGCTCCTCTTCAGATCTGCTGGAATGGCTGCAGGATACCCCTTTTTTATCCCAAAGTCAGGTGAGTGATCAGACTCTGCACTCAAATGACAAGATCTGCCCCACACATGCACACCAACATTGATCCATTCGGAGACCACTGTGGGTTTCAGGCAAGCATGCACACCAGACTCTCAGGCGCCAGTATATGGATTGGAAGCAGACCGTGCCAGCCCACTTCCTGGGATCCCACTTACGTGGTATGCACTAGTCTGTGGAAAGCAAACCTTTCCCGGGCAAGCACATGACCATAACAGGATTTTCCTGACCTGGCTAGGCAGGAAGAAAGCCAAGGGACAAGATGGCCAAGGAACATATAAAAAACCTTGTGGCACAGCCATGTTGGGTCTCTAGCCACTGTTAGTAGCCAAACGCAGTAAACATAGTAAGGCCAACACAAAGTACAGTAAAAAAGTCAGACGTAACTGCTGCACTAGTTTGTCCTTCGCACACCTTAGGTAGCCCATAAAAATCTGTTTGAGTGTAGTCTAATGTTATATGAAAGAAACCCAATTGCACTGCATTGTAAGATGCATTGTGCAATGATAAAAACTTACCAGAAAAGTAACAAAAGTCAAAAGACCAAGGGAAATGGATTACTGTGAAATGATCGGAAAAAAATGACCTACTGAGAAATTACCGTATTTTTTGGGATCCATTTCTTTTTAAAATAATGTGGGGGTAGAACACGGCACCTGCTCACACTTCCCCCCTACCTTAACCAATCCCTTTACCCCCTAACCCTCCCACCCCCAACTATTTTCAATAAAAATCAACAAAAATCCCTAATTAATTCGACCAAAAGATTCTGTAATTTCTCATTAGGTATTTTTGTATTCAAGCATTTCTTCAGATATCAAGGGAAACAATTTCCACCTTCTTCACCACCAAACCTGTTACTTTGTTCACAAACCTCCCCAAACTGCAATACTGTAACAGATGACTCAAGCATGACTCCCAGTCTCGTCAAGAGTTACTATTGAAGATTTTGTGGGGCCTATGGCTGCCCATCTATGCCATCACATCTAGAATCTTCACCCTAACCTAGGTGTCCCTGACCCTAGGTTAGAAGATACAGAAGGTTTAACCCTACTGTCTATATGTATCTTCAGCTAGTTGCGGAGACCAATCGACTGCACCCCTCATCTCACTACACACCCTCTGAGACTTTCTACCTCTCCCTACACCATTTAATGGTTAGCGTTCTAATGGGGTTGTATAGTTATAATTTCGTGGTGGTGGTGGGGGAGTGAAGGGGTGCGAGAAGGAAAGAAGAGCGTAGAGAAGAAAAAAAAGAAAAGAGGGTTCTATCCACATGCGAGGCAGTGTGATGGACCCTTTAAAACAAAATAAAAAATGTTGGTAAAGGGGCTAGCGGAGCAGAGTTGATAATCCACTGAAAGCCACCCTTCACTTCCTGGGTGATATTGTCGACACAGCCCAGGCTCCATCTGTCTGAAGCATCGGGTTGCCTACAGGGGTGTCGCACATCAGTCACTGTTGCGGAACGGCTCTCTAAGCTCCCCATGAGGATGAGGAGAGCCTTTCTGCACTGCTGTCCCTCAGGCTCTGTATGCCTTATGCAGCGCTACCCATGAGTGGGAGCAGATCACAGCGTCAATAGTGCAGAGCCCACCCCCTGACATGGTGGGCCAGAAAGAAAACCTGTGCTGCTGTTGGCAGATGTCCCCCTTGAAAGGGGCCCCTAGGGGACCCTGACGTCTATGGAAACAAGGCGGGTCACCACACACGATAGAGACGCCAGACACGAGGTTGTATTCCCAAAGCTAGGGTTTTGTTGCAAAGCAAAAGTCTCAGTTGGCCAACTCGGTCTCACACCCCGCAACGTGTATCTCTAGACCTCGAGGGATGCAAGAGAGTGAATTACGTACATCAGTTACATATATGCAAAATGCATATCAAACAATCAGCTATAACATGGTTAACACCCCCCTTTATTGGGTTTCTTTGAACTTGGTGTGATGATGGACATCTCCAACCACTATGACACCTTCAAACATCTATTCTAGTAACAATTTGCAATTTGTGAGTGCGAAGGCATCTTTTGGTTATTGAATAGAACACGGCGCTTCTGTACTTGGAAGCGAACTACATATGGGGGGGGGGTTGCATTCCGGACCTTGCTATCTATCAGGTGCTATTCGCGTCCTGGGAGCCGACATGGTCTAGCGGGCTCAGCAAAGGGGGACCGTTAGAACAGCATAATTCAAGCCTTTAGCAGTATTATTCTAAAATATTCTACCATATAACGAGACTGGCTGGCAGCTGTGAAATGATTAAATGCCCTGCATCTCTGCTTCAAGGCTACATTCGGGAGGGAGCCGGGCATTCTTCCTGGCGCTGCCTACGTTTGTGTTTCAGCAAACTCTTGTTATCCTCACGGCCCTGCAGCCTTGTCCTTTTCACATAGAGACAACAGTGTTCTACAGTCGAGCAGTGTAAGTGGAAAATATACTGCGAAGCAATCGGAACAGAAAGCAATGAGCAATGGTTAGAAAACAAAATGGCGATTCTTGCTACATCAAAATGGCCGTTCATTGGCAAACTCGAAAACCTATATTCTGTCATATCGTGCATGAGACGGTTGGTCCACAGCCACCAAAATGCATTTGCGGTCTCAAAGTAGAGGTATCCATATTTCTAGACTGACACCCCCTGGTTGAGAGACTGATTGGGAGCCCCTCCATGCTGCTGTAATCCACAATAGGATACACTTGGCATATGCAGCCCGGATCAAAATAGTAAAAGAAAAGAAAAATCCATACTACACTGCTGCTAAGTTGCTGGGCTGCCCCTGACATACGCAGCCCAGCCTACCCTTGTAGTCTGTACACAGGCTGTAGCTGCCCTGCGTGCCTTGGGACCACCCAGGAGCAAGAACAACCGAGCCCTACAGTAGAAAGGACCTGTTCAGGCTATACAAGTACGCTTTTTGTATATACTTAAAGGGCACTTTATTCTAATGGTCTGAAGAGAGGCATATAAGGGAAAGATTGACGGATGTTTGCAGAGAGACCAATGTTCACTGTTGACAATAAGTAAGCGTGGTGGATTGTGCCCACTGTGGTGGGTCACATGAAGGACGCCTCTTGGAAGACATTTCAAAGATGTGTTTTTTAAAGAATAAGCATAAGGCCTAGCTTTCCCTATAGCTATGGGGTGTTCCCTACTTATTAAACTAACAGAGGTGCTTATCAGTCATCTGTGAATGTCCCAAAGAATATGTCCACAGTCCAAACTAACCCTAACTGACCCTACCACTATTCTAACAACTAAAAGCAAGAGAATGGACTGCTGGGTTTTGCTTCTTACAAATCACTTTTTACTGGTTCTGCTTAATGGGTGACTTTTAAAAAGTGACTTCTTTAATCAGTTTGTGTAATTCTTTCGAGGTTTTATTAGACTTTTGTTCCTTCTCAACAATTGGCTTCTTTGACCTTGGATCAATACTTTGATCCGTATTAATGGGTTTTCCCCTTTCCCCAGGGTAGTGACATCCAGCCTCTACAACTTTCCCTCTTGAGATTCTCTTCTCTGCTTGTCAATTCATAGTACTATTCTTGGTTTCTAGACGCATGCAATACCCTGCCTTTCTGCCCAGACATTTGTCTTTTCGGTTTGCTCAATCTTTATTGCATTCAGGTTTTTTTTATGGTACAAGTGGTTTGATGACTTGTTTTGTATTTGATGACATTTTTATGTATATCGATTTGTTAATCTGATTTTATGTATCACGTATATTATGTTATTTTAAATTGTAAAGGTTGAACATCTTATTAAACCATATAGGATAAAAATTAAAAATTGCATTCAGGTTTCTATCCTTGCCATCATTCCACTTTCCCACTTCGATATTATGTTCACTTTGATTTGACTGGGAAGAGTACGAGTAGTCCCATAATGATTCCCCCGACGGCCTCCCGGGGCTCCAGTTCTCCCCGTTACCTTGGACTCTCTGGGACGTCACTGTGGCCTTCCTTCGCGTGGGGTTCACAGATTTTTTGGCTTTTTCTGCTTCTCTCGTGTCCCGTGTTTTGTACTCGCCTTCGGTACGGGTTAGCAGCTCTGCTATCTGGATGGTATGCAGCTTTTCCCCGATTAGTGGTTTTGGCATTGTTTTGTGGGCCACCAGTCCCCATGCTGTCTCTGTGGTCACGCTACCACCATTTGCTTCTCACTCTGTTTCTCCAAGGACAAAGCACGTCCAGCGCTCTGCTTGCGGCAACAATGCAGTTTGCAAACTTGCAGGCTTTGCCGTTTGCAGAGCCTCCTCCCCTCTCAGGAGTTATGTCGCTGTGGGCTTCCATGGCTGACATTTGGCTCTCTCTCGCTCCACTAGTTGCAGTGTCTCTCTCCACTCCAGCCCCCTTATTACAGTTAAATAGATGTTTCCATTTAAAGTGGCATGCTTTGTTTTTGGTTGACAATAACATATGGTAGTTTTATCTTCATACAAGTCTCTGTATGGCATCTTTCTTTGTGGGTATGATATTCCCAAGTAGGCCCTTTCAAGGTGTCCTTTTGAAAGTTCCTCACAGGAACAGGAGTCCTTGTCCCCACAGGGGTAGTGTCTCTGGGGGAGGTCCCACGTGCCTCGACCCCTAGGGGGGTGGTGGGGTTGCGGTGCAGGCTCACCTCCCTAGCCTCACAAGCGGGGTCCCCCCTTGAGGTGCAGGAACCAATTCTCTCGATTCGTCACACCACCCTTAATGTCAAAGGGCCTAATTTTTCAAATAAATAGTCATTAGAGGCCAGAGCATTCTAGAGAGGAAGTTTAGCAGTATTATTTATGCAGCAAACGCATTACAAGAGAGGAGATGAAAAGTTGCTGAAATATGCTGAACCGGGCCAATCTTTTTGGGCATCGCACTGCAAGGGAAAATAAAAAAACAGGAGTAGGAATATTACGGACCCTCAAATATCAACTGGAAAAGGTTACGGTTAAGAGGATCTTCAAGGCCAGGCCTCTGATGGTCAAAGGGAGTGACCCTTAAGTGTCATAATGTCCCATATCAAGGACGCGTGGGTTTTATCGGAAACACTTTAATGTAGCTCTAGCTGGGAGGAGGGACCCATTATTGGAGGAGTTTTTAATTGGGCCCTCCATCAGGTTTTAGATTACTTAACATTGAAAAGATCAGTAGAGGCGGCAAAAGCGTTTATTAGTAGAATCATAGGTAATAGCTAATCCCCAAAAGGCCTTTGCGTTTTTTTCTCGGTTTCACTACAGTTTTTCCGAATTAGATTATTTAATGGTAGAGAGGACAACAGATAACTAATCAAGGGAGTGTCAAATTCCAAAATAGCTTGGTCGAACCATGATATGGCTATTGCCAAGATGTATTTTCTGAACCAGCCTTGTGAGAGGATTCCGAGTAGCCACCTTAACTGATGAACAAGCTAACTGACACATAGGTCTAGCAAACCTCTATAAAGCTAAGCATGGACTGAGCAGTAAGGCAGACTACACGAGATCTGTGGGTAGTGCAATAGTAAAGGTAATCGCACATAGAACACTCAAACAACACAGTATGTTTGTACTTCTGCCTTTCTATTTGATTAGGCCTTTACATCACTAAGACAGCCAATGTACCAGATAAGCACCTGTGTAGAAAGACAAGCCACAGAACAAGTTTTTGCAGAGCCTACAGGATATAGTTCCAGATGTAAAGCTCTTAGGAGGATTGGAGGTGGGTAAATTCAGTTTAGGTGTACTCTCTCAATGCTACCACACAAGGGCTTACCCTAGGGTATACTTGGGCACAACTTCACTGAGCACGACCAGGCAAGGGAGAGTTAAGCAGAGGGCATTTTGCCCATACGGCCCCTCTGGCGGGAAAGGGGGTGAGAAAACAGATATGCAAGCGTGTATCCTTAACTCTAATATTCCTGAGTGGCCACATCTAGGGACCTCAGAATGGCTTGGGCTACTTCTGTTGTTGAGCCGGTTGCAAGGGGTAGACGGGCCACATACCATCCCTAAACTCCTAATTCTGCCTTTCTGCTCAGCCTAAACTGCTTAGAGACCATTTGGTAACACCAAGTTTGAAAAGCCCCAGCTCATCACCCATCTATAACACCACCATCAAGGGAGCAATAGAGGCTATTGCCCCACTGCAGAAAAAAAGTGCCAAAACCCTTAAACACGTCAACTCATGGTTCACACAGGACCTATTGGACATAAGAGCCCTTAAACGTGCAGCGCTCACCAAATGGCACTCCAGCCCCTCTGACGCCACACGAGAGGATTACAAAATTATCTCCAAACAATACAAAAAGGCCATCTCAACAGCCAAAGCCTCCTCTTACAATCTTAGAAATGACAATGCCAAATCTCAATCTAAAGAGATGTTTGCAATCTTTAAAGAACTTGTCATACCAGCCACCTCCTCACAACAAACCACAACAAACAGTGAAAGCCAAGGTGTGGTGTGACAACATTCAACACGCCATGCTAGATAAAATAAACACCCTTGAGGAAAAAAAATCAAGTCTCACCTCAACACCTTGCCTAAAGACCCTGTTCAAAAATCCAGTACCACATCCACTTGGCCAGTAGATATTAACACACTGCCCAACAAAACCCTAAAACCGTTTGCCTTTAAAAACATAACAGAATCAGAAGTCCTATTGATTATGAGACATATAAAGCCATCGCACTGCAAAGCAGACATCTATGCAGCCACCTTAATCAAAGACTGTGCACAGTCACTGGCTCCGTTTCTCACAGCTTTTATTAATGCCTCTTTTGTATAAGGACTCGTCCCTCCCTCCCTTAAGGAAGCATGGGTTAGATCTCTACTAAAAAAAAAACAAATCTAGACCCTCCAATTCTCCCAATAACTACAGACCAATCACCACCGTCCCCTTCTTATTAAAAATCTTAGATAAAGCCGCATACCTGCAGATCCATGCATACCTGGAAGAAGCACAACATGTTGGGAAAAAAGCAATCCGGATTTCGTCCACGACATGGCGCAGAGACAGCAGTCCTAGACCTGAAGAATCAGCTATTGGAAACAATGGATAAGGGCAAGCCGGCTCTACTCCTTCTCCCTGATTTGTCGGCTGCATTTGACCTGGTCGACCACAAAATCCTATGTAGGCACCTCACAGAAGTTGCTAATTTGTCCCAAGAAGCTACCGACTGGATAGCCGAGCCATGAGGGTCTTCTCTGATGAAGCCTCAGCTACTCCATCCCCCATGGATTGCGGAGTCCCACAAGGCTCATGCACCTCCCCCACTCTTTATAACCTTTTCGCATTACCCCTCTTTAATGATCTGGATGAACACGGCATAGCTTTCGCTAACTATGCCGATGATACGCAAATTCTCCTCCCTCTATCAGTCTCAGACGAACAAGACCTTAACACCCACAAAGAAACCTATGCAATCATCCAGGCCTGGATGGCGGCTAACAGCCTATGCCTGAACCGGGATAAAACAGAAATCCTCCTGGTAGGGCCCAAGGAAATCCTAAACAAACTAGACAAGCAATACAGCACCTTCAGCATTGATAATACTGTAATCACAGTCTTTGCTGCTGTAGGAACTCTGAGTGTGTACCTCGACTCCACCCTATCAATGAAGCGGCAGGTCAGTGCTATTGCATCATCGCAGCTCTCACGACCAAAATAATCAATGCAATAAAACCTCACCTCTCATCCAAAAACTGCCTCAACATTGCCAGAGCCACTATCAGTGCTAAGCTGGACTATTGCAATGTCCTGCTCCTAGGCACCTCATCTAAACACATCAATAAACTACAGATCACACAAAACAATGCCCTCAGAGCGGCACTAAGTATCCCAAGAAGAGAGCATATCTCCCAAGCTAGAAGAGACGCCCACTGGCTCCCAACCAAAGAGTGCATTCTGTTCAGGACCATCACTATCACACATAGATGCCTTTCAAAGTCCGTACCTCTATACCTTTACGAGCAAATTCACAAGGTGTCTGGTAACAGACCCAAACGGGACCAATACTCACACCAGCTCTCAATCCCTGCCTTCAAAAGAGCTAAAGCCGCGGGGAGGCGGGGGCGTTTTACAGTGCTAGCACCTAAAAACTGGAACACACTACCACTTCATCTCTGAAAAAAAAACGTCCTTCACGGTCTTCAGAAAAGCCCTGAAAACAAAGTTATTGAACTAGATTTTACTGTACTGAGATCCACTGTAACCAAGGATCACACCAAATATGTTTTGTTTTTTTAAAACTCTTTTTTATTCCTGGTCACAGAGAGAACTACATTGCCATTCCAACTCGCAAATCAATAATTCAACAATATACATTATGTGTTTCATACATACAATGAACATTACAAGGATTCTTCGTCATACGAAATCATGTTGCATAAATATCCCCTGAACGGTCCCCATATGTCTTTTGGTCTACATGTTGTTGGTCGTTTCAGTACATATTGTTCTTCTGTTTCATTGATATATGTTAATTCCCGAAGAAATTGTTCCATGCTGGGTGGCCACTTGTCTTTCCATTTCAGTAATATGCATTTTTTGGCCACCGCACATGAAATGTTAAACAGCCTTCTAACCTTCTCTGAGCACTTGCCATATCACCAAACAAGTATTTCTGCGGAGTCAACACAGGGGGTACCTGCGCTATCTCTTCCAGCATTGCAGCCACCTCACACCAAAATGTGGCCACCACCGGGCACTCTCAATACACATGGAGGGCTCCGGCGCGGGGCGCATTGCACTTGGGGCAGGCATCTGAGCTTTCAGCTGCAAATTTAGCAATTTTTGCCGGCGTGTAATGTAGCCTATTTAGGATTTTAAATTGAATTAGCCGGAGCCCAGCGTTGAGCGAAATGTTCTTGGTAAGAGAGCAGTACCTGGCCCATTTCCCATCTTCTATGGATCTCTGTAGGTCCCTTTCCCATTTTTCTTTAATACGATTTACCATAGGGGTATTAGCCTGTACTGCCTCATAAAGCCTGGAGATTCCCAGGCCCCCTTCGGCAGTTATTAACTGTGTGCATGGGTGTGGGGGCCATAGGGGGTTCGTCTGGGAAGAGCGGCCATCTCTTTTGAAACGCAGCTCTCATGCGGTAATATTGCAGTGTTTTTAGCGGCCCACCTCCCAGTGCTCACACCAGCTCCTCCAAGGTTGCAAACCTCCCATCAAGGAACAGATCACCCAATTTCATCTCATGATGTGGATCCCAGGATTCCTGTATGCTGCTGTCATGAGTGGGCAAGATGCCTGGGAAATTCCAGAGGGGGATTTCTGGGTTATAGGGTGTCTCGAGTTTAAGTTTCCTGTATATGGCCTCCGATGCCCTGACAGTGAAACTCACTGGGTTATAGTCACAGGTATCCCTGTATTGTGAATGGAAGATGACGGATTGTATATTCGTGGGATGTGTGGTGTATTCCTCTATCCATGTATGGGGTGTTCTGGATGTGTCATTGTACCAATACTTTGCAAATTAAGCCTGGGAAACGTAATAGTAAAGCTCGAAGTCGGGGGCAGCCAATCCACCTGAGGCATATGGCTCTGTTATTTTCTCCCGCCCTATTCTTGCTGTTTTTCCATTCCAAAGGAATGTCACCGCCATGGAACGGAGCCTGGCGAAGAAGGACCTACCCAGCCATATGGGGATGTTGACAAAAAGTTAGAGTAACTTGGGCAAGACGACCATCTTGAGGACGGCCACTCTGCCATAGAGTGAGATAGGGAGGTGCCCCCACCACTGTAATTTTGTGTGTATCGTTTGCAATGCGTTTTCATGATTGTCTGCATAAAGTGTGTTCTTTTCTCTGGATACAAGGACTCCTAAGTATCTGATGTGTTGTTCCGAACACTGAAGACCTTGTGTATCGTCGGGGCATTTGGTAGTGGGTGTGAGTGGGAATATTTCTGATTTAGCCATGTTAACAGTGTACCCTGAATATTCCGCAAATTCCTGTATTTCAGCCATGATGGGTGCCAGGTTTATTTCCAGTTGCCAGACATAATAACGTGTCATCAGCGTATAATGATATCAGCTGAGTAAACCCTTTCATGCTAATCCCCCTGTCTGCGTGTCGCAGCCGTACCGCAGCCACCATAGGTTCTATAGTTAATGCGAATAATAGGGGGGAAAAGGGCCGCCCTGCCTAGTGCCCCTACCTAGCAGGAAGAATTCAGAAATGGATCTGTTGGTTAACACCCGTGCCCCTGGGTCCGTATACAATAGTTTAACATATCTGATAAAATTGGGGCCCATCCCAAATGCCTTCAGTACGGCAAGGAGATATATCCATGACACCGAGTCGAAGGACTTTTCGGCATCTAGGGATATGGCCCCCGCATTCCTGCCTGGGTGGATTTGTGCCATTATGCCGAAGAGCATGCAGAGATTTAGGGATGTGGATCTTGTGGGAATAAACCCGTTCTGATCGGGGTGTACTAGTGTAGGGACTACAGGTAAGAGACGATTAGCCAGCACCTTTGCGAAAATATTGGCGTCAGTATTTATAAGGGAGAGGGGCCTATAGGAGGAGACGTCCTGTGGTGGTTGATACTGCTTAGGAAGTACTGTAATTACAGCCTCTCTCATAGTGGGGGATAGTATGCCGCTTCCTAGGGATTCTTCCCACACTTGCATTAGTACCGGGACCAGTTCCGTGAACTCTAAAATTAGGGCCCCAGCCCATCGGACCCTGGTGCTTTACCTGATGACAGAGCTTTGATTGCTTCTGTTATTTCTTCCGTCGTTACTGGCTGATCCATTGGCGATCGCTCTTCTTCGGGGAGTTTTGGACGGGCGAGAGCCTCAAGGTCCGATTCATTTTCTGTTTGTGACTTCTTGTCCTTGTTTGTATATATGTTTTTATAAAATTCAGCAAATTCCCCATTATTATCTTTGTCTTTTAGGAGTACTTCCCCTTGTGTAGTTTGTATACTGGCAATATGTTGGTGCTGTTTATCGTGTTTAAGTAAATTAGACAACGTTCTGCCTGCCTTGTTACCCTCCCCGTACCTGCGCGCCCGCATGGGGGGTCGCAATATAGCGTACTTCTCTGATGACCAGTGAAGATTAGTGTGCATGTCAGCCAGTATTTCACTATTCTGCGTGCCGGTGTAATTTTTTTTCCAATGTATCCAGTTTGTTTTCTATGGACATTAGTTCAGCCCGGATTCCTTTCAACATACCAACTGATTTGGACATCAGAACCCCTCTGACCCACACTTTGAAGGATTTGCATACTGTGGAGCACCTCTCTACCGATCCCACATTATTGGTAAAAAATTGCGCTATTTCAACATGAAGAGGTTCCGCCACCCCCGGGTCAGCAAGGATCTCATCTGGCATTCTCCACCTTTTTTGAAGGGCTGGGACCGTCCTGGAGCGTCAACTCCAGTGTCACTGGAGAATGGTCGGAAAGTGTGCAGGGAAGAATCTCGCATGTTTTCATTGCTGTGGACATGGCTGTGGATACTAGCCAATAATCGATTCTAGACTCAGAGTCGTGAACTGACGAGTAATATGTGTATTTTCTGTTGCCCGGGTGTGTTTCTCGCCAGGCATCTACCAATAACAGTTGCGAGAGAATGTGATTCAACGCTAGCTAGGGTTGTCTTGCTCGGGGTTCTGATGGTTTTCAAGGACCTATCAAGTACCGGATCTAGAGCAACATTAAAGTCCCGCCCCCCCCCCCCAGATCACATTGGAAATATCGAGTGAGGTAATTACCTGATAAACATCCATGTAGAAAGTAGGGTCACCTATGTTGGGACCGTATGTGTTAACCAAGAGCAATTGCTGGCCCGCCACCTTCCCCCAAACCATGACATATCTACCAGCTTGGTCAACCCTATGGCCCCCCAATCAGAATCCCAAACTTGGATGTATAATAGTAATAACCCCCCTGGATTGTGAGGAGTATTCAGTATGGAACCTTAAGTTCCCCCATTTAGGAAGGATATGTAGGTTGCTCGTTCCCGTTGCATGGGTTTCTTGCCTAGTGACATAGTTACCACTTTTTCTGACCTTCATCTGATTATTCTCTCCTCGTACGTTCCACGTTAAAAGTTTTATCTTTAGCCCATCACCCATGAGTCGGACAAGGAAATCATGACTATTTCATCCATTAGAGCAATAACATCTATGCGATTCGGTCAGCATCAGTCTCCAAGTAACCACGTTTTTAACATTAACCCAACAATCAACCTTCATAAACCGTCCAACGAAACGCAATACTTTGTGGTGGGAGCAATCCATTCCGTTGTCTCGCAAGTGGCCAGCACCACTAAAAGGCCACCAACTCCGTCCCCTCTCCCCTCCCTCCCACATCATCACCCCCAACTTGATGATATACCCCCATTAACTGACGGAGCATTCCAGGGGTGGACATGTTGCTCCACATGACAGCCAATTTGGCCCCAACACTCCAGTAATAATCTTAGATGGAGCCGCCCAGACCATTATTTCTTAAGTCTGAATTCCAGATGGCATATGGGAACATAAAGTGTGTCCTAATCCTCCGGCCTAGGACTGCTATTTTGTGCCGGTCTGCCCCCTCTGGGAGGAAGAGGTATAGAAGTCTCAATGTACTGTGTGGCCTCGGCCGGGGACTCAAAGAAGTGCACCCTTCCTGCGTGCTGGATTCTCATCTTGGCCAGAAACATCAAGGCGTATGAAATTTGGCATTCTCTGCAGAGTCTTTTTACCGGTTCATAGGATCTTCTACTAGCTTGAACCCCGGCAGAGTAATCTGGGTATATATGTATACGGTTCCCTTCGTATTGAAGTGTTCCAGCCTCCCTCGCCATCCGTAGGATTGTGTCTCTGTCCCTATAATTGAGGAGTCTTGCAATTACTGTGCGCGGCGGCGCAGCTGGTTTAGGGGCCGGGGCCAAAGTGCGATGCGTTCTCTCAATTAGGAAATGCTCTGAGAACGCCTCCGCCCCAAATACGGATTTAAGAAGTGCTTCAAGCTGCTTCTCCATTTGGCCCTTACCGAATGATTCTGTCACTCCCACTACCCGGATGTTGTTTCGCCCTGATCTCGATTCCAGGTCGTCGCACTTATTTTGCATTTTTGACATTGCCTCCTTGAGCTGGGTGATGTCTCGGCTATGGTGTGCTATGACATCTTTGTTAGTGCTACACCAAATATGTTTTCACTATGAACCATGTCCGGTGCTCCACTGTAACCAAGGAACACACCAGTATGTTCAATTCATCAACAAGCAATGTTTTTCCTCCCCATGTACAAGTAAATCTTCTGTAACAGCGCCACAATGCCTCAAGGCCAATGGGCGCTTTATAAATTGAAATAAAAATAAATAAATGTTGGCTTTTCAGAACCCTCACACTATGTTGGTTCTAGAAATCCATCCTAACAGCGGTGTAGCCAAAGTGGCGAGGTGCCACCACACGCTGCGTGTTGCTTGGCCTGGGGAGGATCTTTTGGATACCCCCACCAATCCGGGACTGTCCCAGGGGATGAGACTAGGCCTGTATATAAAGGAGGGAGGCGCAGACAAAGGTATAGGGGCTTGGTGGAGGAGCAATTTGGAGAAGAGGCTGGTAGACAGCCAAGAGGAAGAAGAAAGTGGAAGAGGATTGGAGAAGTGAAGCGAGTAAGAAGCACATTAAGGAGTGGAGGGTGGTGGGTCTGAGAAGGGGAATGGAGAAGGAGGCTAAAATGGAGAGACGAGAGCAGGCGTGAGAAACAGAGGAGGGTGTGAAAATGAGACAAGAGAAGAGGGAGAGAGGAGGTAAGAGTGAGCGAAAAGGTAATAGCAAGGGAGAAGGAACATTGGAGCGGAGTAAGGAGGTCTGAGGAGAGCGTAGGCAAAAAGACAAGAAGAGAAAGGAGGAGTGTGGAAAGAGAGGAGAAGGCAACAAGGACAAGAAAGAATTACTGAACGCTAATGTAGAGAGTGAAGAACAGAGGAACACATCAAACCTCTAAGGTGTAAAAGAGGTATAAGAGAGAAAGTTTGAGAGGGCCAACAAAAGAATGAGTGGAGTAATCAACACATACCATGGCATCAAGGAGGTAAAGGTTCAGTGAGACTGAGGAGAGAAAGAAGATACTGCAGCAAGTGCCCCTTAGGTAAGAACATAAGGCGGGGCATCGAGGAAGGGAACAGGTGGGCCTGGGAATCAGGAGCCAGTGAACCAGGTGGGAAAAGAAAATAATAATAATAATAATAAAGACAATGGGATTTCAGAGTTAGCTGCCTCTGGGCCCTCCTGAGGGACGCTTTCCGATCCAGCCCTTTGGCTCAAATCAGTCAAGCGGCAGATTTTCAACCAGAAAGACCTTAGGAGGGAGACTCCCAATCATACTTGTGACAAATCCCTGGATATCGTCACTTCTCCCCTAGGGGAAGCCCCTTCCCATGAGGCCAGGGAGGTGAGGCTACTACCCGATAGTCCACATGGGGGTGGTACTCGGCGCCTATGTGATTACCGACACCTGGGAAGAACATGGTATCCCCATATTCCACCTATCCAACCTTCCTCATTAACCCCCTACAACACCATCCCTAGTGTTCCTAACTGTTTCCTTAAAAACAGTAAGTTAGGGAGTAATGGGACGAGGTACGAGTGTGGGCTCCTCAAGGGAACTGCATCCCTTGTGTACTGAGATAAGAAAGATGCTAACTGACTCACTGGGAGTCCTCAAGATCAGTACTGAGATGAGGAGGAAGTGCGGAAGCACAAAGAACTGGAATAAAGAGGGAAATTCAAACAGTGAGAGATCCTCCCTGGAGGAACCGGGAGCTACAGAACCCACGGTCAGGAGCCAAACGATGCAATCAAGGACGGGGAGCTTGGCCGTCGGCAAAGATGTTCCAGAAAGCTCTGCCGTGGTCGGAAGACAAAGCGACAGCTGACCGAGCAAGCTGGGGAGCGCGGTCTGCGAGGCCCGAAGACAGGAAGTCGCTGCACAGCTGCCGTAGAACTCAACATGAGAGACCCAGAAGCAGCCGACAGAGACCAGTGAACAACCAGAGGAGAGTTGACAAACCAGGAGGCTTGCTGGGAGCCCAGGGAGACTATACTGCAGTAGGACATGGTCGGGGATCTGCATCCAATAAGGAGTGGCCTTCAGAGCCATCTTTTTCGTGGCAGTGCCTGGTGGGTTGGAAGACCAGGGCTGCCTAGATCACGGGAGAAAGAAACCAAAAAGTTCAGGGACCCAAGAGAAACAAAAAACAATGGGGCCTGGGATCTGTAAGGGTGCAGAAATAAAACCGACAGAGGGGTTATAGTGTTTGCTATAAGCTTTCATTCAATGGTAAAACGGGAAAGAAAACTATCTCGAAGAGGGGTTTCCCTGCCTCAACGGAAATAACTAGTAACAGAATGTCCAAAGTAAAAGTCCCAATGTCCAGTGTCAAAATCCTAACTCCCTTACACACTAAGCTAACTAAATCAAAAGGAAATGTCTTATTGTTCCAGAGGAATGACTCCCTTCCTCCGGACAAAAGGCAGTTCTGGTCTTGGTAAGACTTTCCCAATGTGGTTTCAGCTACTCCTTAGCCGTTAGGGGGAGTGTCTAGCTTTGCCCAGCCTCTCTAAGGCTTATAACAGTTATTTGGGATCCCAGAACCTGGTTGGCAGCCTTCGCTTTCTCTTGCATATGCTGCGTTGAACAAGAATAGCCTGGATGCACTTTCCAAGCTGTAGTGGGTCCTCAACCCTGATGTGCATATCTGGTTTCCACTCACCAGGTACTGCGACGAAGAATAATAATTGCCTGGATGCACCTCTCAGGCTGTGGTGGGTTATACAGACTTTGTTCACTAACCCGTCAAGTACTGTATGAACTTCCCAACAATTTTCAGTTCTCTTTACTTGGGTGCAAGTCCGAGACTTGCATTTCCGGCTATAATTTTCCTTCCTGCGGGCTTAGCTTACTTACCCACCAAGCGGTGTTAGTACAAGTCCATGTACCTCTTTGTTTCCCTTCTAGTGTGCTAGCGTCCCAGACCCTCCTTTCCCAGCCTGCTGACCTTGAGCTTTCAGAGCCTTCTCGAGGTAGCTCGGCTTGTTTGAGAGTCTCCGGTAGCTTCCCGGAACTTCCCTTGCTCTGCAGCAGCTCTACAGTCTTCCTTTTCTCTGTAACAGCATGGTTTCACATTCTCGCGCTTCGCGGTTCTTTAGGGCATCTACAGTTTCTGTCCGTCTGCGGAAGTGCGGTCCTCACGTCCTGAAATGGCCTCACTCTATCCTCCTTCTTGGCATCATGATCAGCACTTTGCGGCTCCTCCAAAGAGGGCTTGACAATCGGTCAAGTCCTTTTTTGGTTTTTATCTTGTTTTCTCCAATCAATAGTTGCAAACCACTAGACCTAGATTCCTGCTTCTCGCTCTACGTCCGCTACTGCGTTTGTGCACACGTCCCGTCCTGCAGCACGTGGAGGTGGCAGAGGCATTCTCTACTCATCCTTTGTTATCTCTCCCTGGCCTTCTCTTCCGTCTTTTTCATACTCTCCAACTACTTTTATAAAACCATATCCTCTCACTTTCTTACTGGCGTTTCTCCCTCTGGGTTCGATTGCTACTTTTGGTGAGGATATTGACGCCTTACTTTCAGCTGGTGTACCTTCTATTCCGCTCATAAACCTGGTCGATTTCAATCTCCATCTTTTGTCCAGCCATTCCACACTTCTATTTCTTTCTATGTTTTATTCACATCATCTCTCAGCTCTTCCCACAGCCTCTTCCCAGGTCCCTGGATCCAGTTTGGACCTTACATTTGTTTCCTGATTACTGTGCTCACCTGTCTCTGCTCTGTCCATCTGTTCGTCTGATCATCTTCTCTCTTTCTCATCATCTTTTTCTCTCTTTCTCCATTGTTCCTCCTCCTATCTAACTTCCTTTAGCCGGTATTGAGGCTACCAGCAATCACAGCCGTGATCTTTGTGCTTTTAATACCCCTCTTATTTCATCCTGCATTTCTGCTCTCCCGCATCATCCAACATTCTCTGTTGATGATGATACTTCTCTTCACTTCTCTCGATACTCTCGATGTCTGCTATCCAGAAGTGGTTTGCCGCAAATAACCTCTGCCTTAATGCCAGTAAGACTGAGATCCTCCTCATCGGCACACCCACTCCCTCCTTTCCTGTAGCTCTCTGGCTGTCCTATCTTGGCCCTCTCCCTGCTCCCACCTGCAAGGCTAAAAACCTTGGGATCATTTTTGACTCCACACTATCGTTCTACCCTCACATCTCTGATGTCTCTAAGAAGTCACAATACCAGCTGCACCTCCTTAGAGGTATTCTTCCTTTCCTCTCCTTCCCCCAGAAGCTTACGGTCTCCAGAGCTCTGGTTCTCTTTAGGCTGGACTACTGCAACAGCCTCTGTCTAAATATGCCTGCTTTTACTCTCCGCCCTCTCCAACATATCCAGAACAGGACTGCGAGACTTGTCCTTGGCCTCAAGCCAAGGGATCGTATCTCTCCAGGACTTAAATCTCTGCACTGGCTCTCAGTGGCTAAGAGGATTAAGTTCAAAACCCTCTGCATCGTCCACAAGGTCTTCTAGGGTCTGGGGCCGCAATACCTTCAACTCTCTCTCCCTAAATATCTTGCTTCTCGAGCTCTCTGCTCATCCGCCTCCAACTCCCCTAGGGTCAGTCGCTTCTCCAAGCAACCTGTTGGTGGTAGATCTGTCTCTTCGGCTGGTGACTCCCTCTGGAACAGCCTCACTTCCTCCCTTAAACTTGAGGAGAATCATCTCCGGTTCCGAAAGCAGCTCAAAACCTTTCTCTTTGCTTCTGCTTTTTCTCCTCCTCTCCTCTCCTCTGCTGACCTCCTGGCTGCAACCGGAACTGCACTGGCTACCTGGACTCCCTCTAATCTCGGGCCCAGGTCCCTCCCCCGCCAGTGTCACACACATGCACTGCCCACCGGGCAAACCCCACACTTGGGGACTGTTTCTGTATCCCTACAGTCCCCCTACCAGCCCGTGTCACCTGATGTCTGCACTTACCCATGCACTTGCCACATGCTGGCCATGACCTTACTTATTGTTCTTTTATACCCATGTACTGCACTGTCCCCGCCCCCTTCCCATGCACTTGCGCAATCTGAATGTAACCTGGCCTAATAGACTCGTCGTCGGTCCTCCCTTTGTTCCCTTCCCTTTCCCTTTGTTCCCCTCCCTTGCCTCATCGCGCCTTGAAACACATGTGTATAGGCGCGTTATAAATGCCTTATCATACCCTCTATCCTGCTTCTTCCTTTTCACCCTCTTGTAAAACCCCTCAACCCTGGCTCGCTCTCTACCTCTGCTCAATGCAGCAAGTTCTTAGTCACTTCGAGCTTTGCAAGTGTAAGTCCTTCTCGGAGTCTGACTCGCTCTCCTTTCCATCCTACCACTCTCTCTACGAGGCTCTTGTTGCAGCCAAGCCCAATTATTACCCCGACCTTCTGCATGCCTAATCTGCTCACCCACTGCGTTTCTTTCAATCTCTCTCTCGTCTTCTAACACCACCTACCCCTGATCATTCCCTCCACTCTTACTGTCTCTGACTTTGCAATGTATTATTCTCCTTAAGTCGCTTCGCTGCATGCTGCCATTGTTCCGTCAACCTCTACTCCTGCTCCTTCTCCCACCTCTCCAATCTCTTCCCTT
The DNA here is from genome assembly GCF_040938575.1 of Ambystoma mexicanum. Lineage (NCBI taxonomy): Eukaryota > Metazoa > Chordata > Amphibia > Caudata > Ambystomatidae > Ambystoma > Ambystoma mexicanum. The sequence goes on along the minus strand of NC_090933.1, from coordinate 1,269,687,925 downwards.
TTCCCCCCTATTACTAATCTGGATACCTCTTCTCTCTCACTACCATCCCACTGGTTCACCTTCTGATCCCATCCCATCTTCTCTAATTCCTAAAGCCTTCTCTTGTCTCCTATCGTACCACTCTTAACACCTCTTCTCACATTGATCTTTCCTTCCTGCTTTAAGAATGCTTCCATTCTCCCTATTCTTAAGAAGCCATCTCTTGACCCATATCTTCCTTCTAATTGACGTCCAATTTCTCTACTTCCCTATCTCTCTAACTTACTTGAGAGACTAGCCTATACTCCGGTTTCCACCTTCGTCAATGCGAACTCTAGACTTCCCTCTCTCCAGTCTGGCCTCCGTCCCAGTCACTCAACCTAGACTGCTCTTCTCTCTATCTGCTACTCTTTGCTCGCTATAACAAACACTCCTCTCTTCTCATACACTTAGATCTGACCGCTGCTTTCGACATGGTTGATCACACTGTGCTCTTGGCCTCTTTGGCTTCTTTCAGGTTTGCGGATTCTGTTCTTGCTTGGTTTCGCTCTTACCTCTGCAACCGCACATATTCTGTCTCCTGGGCTGGTTCGCCTCCACAAACCCTTCCCCTTCTTCATGGCGTCCCCCAAGTCTCTGTTCTTAGCCCCTTTCTCTTCTCCATCTGTACTGCTCTTTTGGACGCAATTATCTCATCCTTTGGGATTTCTCACCACTTTTATGCTGATGACACGCAACTCTTTCTCTCTTTCTCCTCATATACTCCAGCTAGTCACGATAATCTATCTTTCCGTTTACTTGCTATAAAATCTTGGATGTCATATCACTTTTGTGTTCTAAATTCATCGAAAATTGAAGCTCTCTTCCCGGCCACCATCATCCACCCCCCTCCCATCCCTCCTTTGTCTCCTTTCCTCCCTCATCTCTACCTGTTTTCAGCTGTGATCTTAATCTCGGTCTTTACCTGGCTACTGACTTGTCCTTTACTCAGTCTTGTCGCCTCCATCTCTTTAATATCCGTAAAAGCTTGTATTTTCCCCCGACTTTCGGTGCTACCAAACTCCTGATTTCATCTCTTATTTTATCCTTGCCTTGTTTACTGTTCTACTATTCTCTTTGGTCTTCCTCTTTCTCAATTGGCACCCCTCACGTCCATCTTTAATGTTACTATCTGCCTTCTCTACCAGTTATCAGATTCCATCTCGCAATCTCTCTCTTCGCTTGGCTGGTTGTCTTTCTTCCCGGCTCAAATTTAATTTCTTTTGTATTGTGTTTAAGTTCATCTACGGTCTTGCTCCCAATTATTTGTCATCCTTGTTCTCCTTCTAACACCCCCACTCGGTCCCTTTGTTCGCAAATACCAGTTTCTACTATTGGTCCCCCATCCTCCTTGTGCCCAATCCCGATTGCGTTCTTTGTATCTTCTTGCTCCTTATCACCGGAATTCTCTTCCCTTCTCTCTGCTCAACTACTTTCCATCCTTCTTTCCATACTTCTCCAAGGACATTTCTTCTTCAATCCTAATGCTTCTTTGAAAATGTTTTGCAACTGAATCAATCCTTATTGTATTGTACTTCATTTTTATGTATAGCGCTTTGGAGTAAAGCGCTCAATAAATGCCAAATGAATACAAATACAAGGTTTTGTAGGACCTCGGGGGGCGTGGCTTGGCAGCCATGGACTAGGCTGCTTCACTCAAGAGCTTGTGGATCCGACAAACGATCCGGCCGAGCGCATGCATCCTGACCGCGTATTTCAACAAGGAACGCGGAGGAAAAGAAACGGGAATAGTAGCTGAATCGGACGCATTCTTCCGTGTGAAGATTGTACATCAGAAATGGAAGCTACGATACTTTGAAGCTTCCGAAGGCCGACGGAAGACTGGCCGCAAGATGGCGGCGAACATCAGACAAAGGAGCTCCTGAGGGCTTGCACCGTGCCCATAGTGAGAAGTGTTGCAGCGTTGGAGTGGCGATCACCACTGAACTGGGACAACAATCGGCTTGCTTTGCAATGATGTGCATTGCTGGAACATCCGGACCGTAGTGAAGCGGAGAGGGAGCTGCGGGCGACTGAGAGCGAGGGGCGGACTCCCACAGAGGCGCGAGCGCCAGCTGTGCTGGGAGCCCCGGGGCCTCCCCAGACACAGATGTGGAGTACCCAGAGGTCAGGCTCGCGGGACAGACACGGGCACCGAGGCAGAGCGGCGGGTCTGTAGGAGGAGGAGGAGGAGGAGAAGGAGGAGCAGGAGGAGCATCGGCGTGTCAAGCACAACACACGCACTGTGAACAAAATAACGTACGGCAGTAACGGGAGACAGGAGGTGAGGGCGAACACTGGTTAGCTGCCTTTTATGATGCACGGACAGCAAAGAACATTAGAACACAAACATTGCTGGCATAAACACGAGCGCAGCATCTCCCCAGCAGTGAAGAAGCAGTGCAGTAATACACAAGAAAGGCTTGAAAGAAGCACAAAAGACACGGGTGTGAAAACATTAATGCACTGCAAAGTCGCCACCAACACCGGAGCGCATTGTTACAAAGCTGGGCACATAAATGTAGTGCCGGATAAATGAAGGCAAAGACAGTGCGCTGCAAGATGGAACGCCCCTGTGAGATATAGGGCTAAGCTGTGGTGGAAGACACAGAGGCGGCTGACAGAGCAGATTGAAGTGGTGCACCCCTCATAAATCCAGAGCATAAAAGTGGAGAAACCACGGAAGCAAGATTCGAAGGTGGCCAGTGCCCTGCGAAGGAGAGGAGTGCGTATGGGACCAAGCAATACTAGAGCTACCGCAGAGGTGAAGGGTAGGACGGAAATCCCTGGGCAGGGTGCAAGGGGGCCTCGCAAAGCTCTCAGTCCAGAGCAACTAGCACCTAGCCCACAAGCCATTGAAGCAGCACATAAGCCCCAAGGCGGGGTTGGATCCTGATAACAGAGGAGATTGGAAAAGCAGCGGCGGGGGTGGGGGAGCACAAGACCCGCTCACAGTTGGGACAACAGATTCAGGTGCGAAAACAGGGAGAAAAATGTCTGTAAAGGGAAGCAAAACCAAGGGCAAACAGCCCACAATGGATATTTTTGACAAGTCGCAGAAGGGCCCCGCTACTCCAACACAAGGGACGGCTACTGCACACCCAGACGCGGCTCCGCCGAGAGAAGACCACTTATTTTGGCAGCTGTCACCGAGTTGAAGACCTTGTGGGGAATAGCAATGGCAGACCTGAAGACTGCACTAGAAACTAATATAGGGGGATTGAGGTCAATTTGCTGAGACAAAATGTGAGAGCGCTTGCAGAGAGAACGAGTGCGCGGTGAAAACCAACACGGAAACCAGCATAAACAATGCCAAGGACGTCCACATACTGAAACAGCAGGTGGCCAACCGGGCGGAGGAGGCCGAGGGAAGAGCGAGACGCAACAACATACGCGTGGTCGGCCTGCTGGAGGGGGAAGAAGGCCAAGACCCCACGGACTATGTGGAGAACATGATTATACAGGAAATAGGAGCCAACAGGAAATAGGAGCCATCAAGCTCTCCCAAGGGTTCGCAATTGAACGTGCGCACAGGTCCCCGATGAGGAAACCGCACCACCCGGGGCCCCCCCTAGAGCAATCAAAGCAAAGATCCTGAACTACAGGGATAGAGAGAAGATTTTGGAATTCTTCCGGAAGGGGGGGGACGATAACAAGAGAGTCAGCGACTATCACTGCGTACCCTGATTACACAATGTTAGTACAGAGACAGCGTTATAGCTATGTGGCGATGAAGAGGAGACTGCGCACAGCTGGATTTAAGTATATGCTCTTGTATCCCGCAAAGCTCAAGATTTTACATAAAGGCAAAGCGCATTTCTTTGACACCCCGGAGGAAGTGGCGAAGGGGTTGGACGCACATGGCTGTCCGGATCGAGATGAGGAGCAAGGCCGGGAGGAACACGATAAGTGATAAAACAGCCATGCATGTCAAGCATGTCAAGAAGTGAGCGGGGGGGGGGGTTGGGAGCAGAAGCAGCAGAACAGTTAACAATGGTGCAGCCAGTAAAGATGGGAATTGGAAAATGTAACATGTGACATTTGAACACGTTGGACTAGAATATAGAATCTGTAAAACACAGTGGGTGAAATTAAGTGCGCTTAGTTTGATGACCAAAAAGGAGCAGCGAGCTGCAGACAACCTACCCCTAGGAGTTTGAATAGTGGGATCGCCACTAGGGCGATATATCCCTGCTGAGCCGCGAGTACGGCAATAGCTGGAAAAGGGCTAGATGCGGGGGTGCCTGAGATCCAGGGATGGAGCTGGGCAACAGTTGGGGAGAGGGAGAGATAAGAGAGGGTTGAAGGGTGGGGTGGGGATGGGGGGAGGAGGGAGTAAGACGGGAGGTGGGGGAAGAATTGGTGAGTGTGTTGGGGTTGGGAAAAGAAAGGGGCTGGAGGGAGGGGGGTGAAGTAGAAGCGTTTATAGTAAGGGGAAGTTTATATGGGAGAATGAGCCTACATGTAAAACGGGATAAACCTAGACAAGGACTGTATTTAAGGAGGGAGGAGTGGGATCCTAATACATTATGGGGGACCTTAAAGTAATTACTTGGAATGTGAGAGGGCTCAATAGCCATTTAAAAAGGAATAAGGTTATGATGTATCTACGTAGACGGAAGATAGATATAGCCTTGATACAAGAGATCCACCTCACACAAGCAAAGCTGGAAGTGATCCGGAAGAAGTGGAGGGGGTCTGTTGTAGGCGCAACATATTCCACTTACACTACAGGGGTGATTACTTGGGTGGCACCGCATGTCCCATTTAAGCTATTGCAATCTACAGTTGAGGCAGATGGGAGGATGGTTATAATGAGAGGGCTGGTGGAAAACAAGGAAATATACATTGTAAACACATATGCCCCGAACCAGGATACGGCGGCATACTTTAGGACTCTATATAATAAACTCGGCATGTGCCTAGGGGGGGCAAGTGATCTGGGGAGGAGATTTTAACTGCACACTAAACCCGAAAATAGACAGATCAGATAGTAAAATAGATAGACCCACTCCTGCCGCTAGGACGTTACAGTTATTGTTAACGGACTTGGGGTTCGAAGACGTATGGAGGTCACTCCACCTACAGGACAGGCAGTACTCGCATTACTCAGCGCCGCAAAATCTACATACCAGGCTGGACTACTTGTTTGTCACACAGGAGCTAATGACAGAAATAGCGCATACAGTATATAAAGCGAGAGTCCTTTCAGACCACTCGCCACTGATACTGGTATGGCAATACCGACCCCCAAGAGCAAGGATACCGACATGGCGCCAGAGCAGAGGCGCTGAAAGATATTACTTTTAGGGAGGATTTGAGAGAGGAAATAATAAGCTATTTTGAGATCAACACGGGCAGTGTAAAGACGGCGGGCACGCTCTGGGAAGCCTTCAAAGTGGTAGTGGGGGGGATAGCTATAGCTAAGTCCAAGGGACTACAAGGAGGGATTTTAGCGGAACTACAAAATTCAGAAATAGAACTAGAAGCAGCATTAAAAAAGGAAGGCAATACCAGGGAAGATAACGAAGCAATACTCGGACTGCAACAAAAATGCGCTGGGCACTGGGAGAGACTGTGCAATCTTAATTACAAAAAGTATATAGAGAGGCAGCATGCAGGAGGGGATAAACCGGGGAGGGCCCTGGCTTGGTTATATAAGAGCGAGACCCCTAGACCTACAATCAGAACGATAATGAAGGATGATGGGCACATAGAGGACACACTCTTGTACGGTGACGTAGAGGGGAGCGATTGCAAGGAAATAAGAGGAACGCTGGAAGACATTGGAATGCCACAAATTAGCGCAGAAGAGCGAGAAGAGCTGGATGCCCCAATCACTCTAGAGGAACTAGAAGAGGTAGTGATGAAGCTACCCACCAGCAAGACTCCAGGGGCTGATGGACTCCCTAGCAAATTCTATAAAATGTACAAGACCGAGGTGCTCCCCCCGCTGTTAGAGATGTAAAATGAGGCATACGAAGTAGGAAGGCTACCAGAGTCCCTTAGAGAGGCGATTATTATACCACTCCCTAAACCCAACAAGCCGGGCAATGACTGCGGCTCATATAGACCATTACAAATGCTGAATCAGGATAGTAAAATACTGACAGCGGCCTTGGCAAACAGAATGAGGAGGGTCATCGATAAATGTATACACCCAGACCAGACTGGCTATGTCCCCAATAGGAATATATCTAATAATCTCAGACGACTCCAACAAGTCATTGAACACGCAAATGGGGATGTGGACGAAATGGCAATTGTATCGCTAGACACAGTAAACGCTTTTGACTCTGTCAAATGGCCCTGGTTGATCGCGGCCCTAGCCAATTATGGAATAGGACCTGGGTATCTCAAATGGACCAAACTATTATATAGCGCGCCGCTGGCCAGGGTCAAAACAGGAGCTGTAATCTCAGAGAGGTGGCAATTAAGTAGAGGCACCAGACAGGGATGCCCGTGGTCCCCCGTGCTGTACATCTTAGCTTTAGAGCCCCGGGCAATATACTTGAGGCAACAGTATGACATAAAAGGTATCACCATAAAAGGAGAACCGCACCTAATTTCTCTGTATGCGGATGACATGTTGTTGTATCTACGCTACCCAGAAGAAAACCTCCAGTATGTTCTGGAGGTGATGGAGCGATTTGCGAAGCTGTCTGGTATAGCTGTAAATCCTAAAAAATCTTGCATATTTCCATTGGGTAGATATAAAGGGATCCCGTTAGATCAGTTACCTGTTTTACAGATACCATGGGAGGTCAGTACGTTTCGGTATCTTGGGATGGACATATACCGTAGGTAGACCACCAGCATAATACAGAGAAGGCGATCAAGGGTATTGAAAATAGCATGAAGTTCTGGGTGAAGCTTCCCTTGGCGATGATGGGACGCAAAGCAATGCTGAAAATGGTGGTCCTGCCAAGACTATTGCATTATTTTGGGAACATCCCATATTTGATATCAAGGGGATTCTTTGTTAGGATACATAGCATATGCAGGGAATTCCTCTGGCATGGGACGAGAAACAGAGTGGCCCTCTGGAGGCTACAAAACACACACAAAAAAGGGGGTATATAAGTGCCAAATTGTGAAATCTACTATATAGCAAGCCAGCTACAATATGTAGCAAAATGGCTCTCCGAAGAACCAACCCCAGAGTCCAGGTTGGACGGGACTGTACCCCATTCTTTTTGAAAGAAATTATGTTGTTGCCTAGATCGGATATGGAAGGGCGCCCAAGGATGATGAGATTAGGGTGGGAGATATGGCGAATGAGATTTGCCTGTCAGATAATGGCAAATCTATCCCTGTGTTCCCCGCAAGTGCCACTAGTTGCATTGACAGGAAAAGAAAAGCAATTACGGATGACGATTAGGAAGCACTGGGAACCGGTTGGGATAGCCACAATGGGGAATTTATGGCAAGAGGGGAAGATAAAAGACTTTAAGATGCTGGAGGATGAAACAGTGCTACACGCGGGACAATATATTACATACCATAGGGTGGTGCAGCGTGTCAAAGAGACATGGTCCGAAGTAGTACTATAAGACCAACCGGACGCCACCATAGATACAATATATGACATAGCAGAAGGAGGACATGAGATATCTAGGATATAGGAGCTGATGATGTCAAAGGTGGGAAAGGAAGTGGTACAACTAAGAAAAGACTGGGAAGAGGAGGTAGGTGTCCCAATGAGTGACGAGATGGGGGAGCGAGCCCAAAGGTACCATAAGAAGGTGTCAAGGAATGCAAGACTACAACAGATACAGTTATATATAACCCATAGGGCATATATGACACCCCAAAGGATAGCCAAATTCAAAAACATAAGACGGCAATCATGCCCCAAATATGACGAAGAAAATGCCGGAGTGGTGCATATGTTCTGGACATGCCCAGTAATTGAGAGGTTTTGGCGAGAAGTGGCTCATAAACTGGAAGAGAAAGGGATAAAGATAGTGGTGGACACAGTGTGGGCTTGCCCGTTAGGGGGATTTCCTAGACCACGTAAATTTAAGCATGTAAGTAAACTAAAGGATCTGGCATATGTACTTACAAAACTAAGAATCGCTATGGGGTGGAAGGCATGCCATAGACCAAGACTAGAAGTATGGTGGAAAGACTTACAAAAATAGGCCGAAGCTGAAACTATAGTATGGCAGGAAGCCAATAGTTCTGGGGGGGGGGCTGAAACCTTGACAGCCTGGAAATATCTAATAGCCACGTTATTTGGGCCCCTGCAAGACCGGTTAAGCGGTCGGGACCCTACAGAGACCATGGAAGAGGTAACCCCAATGCAAGGCGAAGTAATAGAACATGAAAGAAAGTAGGCTCGAAAGGGGGGGAGGGAACGGGAGAAGCAGTGAACCCAGAAGACGTGATGTAAATTCAAAATACAAAATGTTACTATATATACTGCAAGTTTGGTTTGTGTTGTTTGTTGAAATAAAATTAATAAAAATTGTTTAAAAAACAAAATGTTTTCTAGGGCCATGGGATTCGTCAATTTGGTAGTCACTGGTCCCAAAGGGGGTTTACCCTACCATGAGATCTACCCTCTGAGTACCACCCACAGTGGGACTATTGGGTAGTGGCCTCACCACACTCGTTCACCCATCGGAAGCAGTAATGACATAGTGGGATTTGTCACTGATCTGAGAGATAGAAACCAAAAGGTGGCTGGGACCCAAGAGAAAGAAGCCAATACCACATGAGTCTTGGACCCGACAAAAAGAATACCTGGCAGGATAGTGAACCAGGTACAACTACTGAGAATCAAGAAGAGCCAAGAAGGGATTGGGATCCATACCAGATAACAAACTGCCTCCAAACCTTTGTCATAGTCACAGTGCCTGGCAGAATAGTGAACCAGGTAGGCTGTGAACATGTGAGCAAGACCAGGGAAAGTGAGACATACCCTCTGGTGTTTATATGAACATTGTGGAAAGAGCCAAGAGAAGACACTCATTCCTTTAGCACTGTAAAAGCTGGAGAAAGGCCAGGGGAAGGGAGGCATGGTGTTTGTGGACATTATGAAAGTAGTCAAGAGGAGGGAGTCCTTCTCTTGACATTGAGAAGAATCTGGTAAAGACCAGGAAAAATAAGACACTTGTCGTGGCAGAGAAACCAGAGACAGGTCAGGGGAAGGAGGTATTCCCCCCCCTCTCGAAACCCCTCCCACCCCAACTATGAATATAGAAGACATATTGTTCTAAGTGCCTTATTGGCACTTCAATCCAAGGAACCTTTTTGACACACTATTTGTATCCCTTAAGAAGAACATTTCATTTATATCACATAGAAGTGAACTTTCGGCTGCCATCCAGAGGGAAGAAACCATTCTTCTGGATGAAGAACACTACCCCTTTTCCTTAGTCGAGTATATAGTGCAAGGGTTGGAAATCGGTTTGAGGACACAGAACGGTGGACTTTGCTTAAGACTGACATCCTGACACATTACTTAGTATTGGATGAGGCAGGGAAACCCCTCTTAGGACTAGGGTCAGACAGGGATTTCTCTTTTATTACCAATAAAAGTCTATAGCCAGAAACATGCCTCCTGTGTGTCGGTCTCCTCCTTCCACACCCTCACATACACATACCCACATATAGACAGTCAAAAGTAGGAAAATCTTTGGAGAAAATGTTATCCCAGACACAAGAGAATTATGAAATTCATTGTGTGCCCTGAGGCCCATGGGCATGTGGCACGTAATAAGAAATAAAATAAATACATTGCAATTGGAGACATTTATTTATTTATACCATGTTGCTACCTTGTGCGTCCAAAAGGAAGAACAACCTGAATGTGAGGTTTTGTCAAAGGACTTTTTGTTGTATTGCCATAGCTTTCTGTTTGAACATTTCATGATAGTGTAGTTCTGAATAGCAAAGGATATCCTAAGGAAAAGAGAGGCAGAAAACTGAGCAACCTTTTGGGAATAATCTAGCGCTCTAGTGGGAATTGAGACCATTTTCCTCTCCTGTATTTCCTTCACGAGGTTCATAGAAGTTAAAAGCTTGAAATAAAAATCTTGGGAAGAGACTTCAGTGACTTAGCCTTTCTTTATCCATGGCCACTTTGTGACACATGGGATATCACTTTTTACCTTTGGCAACACCCTATAAACAATTTTATTTAAAAAAACAATATATCATTTCACTATCCCAAACAAGGATGAGTTCAAATCACAAAAGCCCAAACCAGCGGCAATACCTACAAATCGCTCTGTGGCTTCGTCTGGAAATGGTAGTGTGCGTGAGAAGGTCTGCGTGTACACTTCCAGGCCCAGGTTCCTCATGGTCTCCTGTAACCAGTCCACTGGCACTCCCCTGAGGAGAGAAACGGGAAAGAGGGGCATCTTAGTATAAGCAGAAGATCAGATATGTGGGGGAAATAAAAATGATCCAATTAAGGTAAGTAGGTCAAAGATTGTCAATCTACAAAGCAGTAAAACCCTGTTGGTTTTTATAATGACTAATAGGCAAATAATCCATGGAAGTTCATTGCATGTACATTTTCTTTTTTTAACTCAACTTTATTTATTCAGGTGGAAATTTTAAAAAACTGCAAAGCACATGTCAGAGCAGAACAACAATACGCGATTTCGGAATACAGGAGCACATCAGGAGACAGACAGAAGCATAACTAGAGCAGTGTGCTGTCTGCCTCGGTACCACCAGTTGCATTTCTAAATAGCATCAGAGTTATCCTCCACTAATCCAACCAAGGCATAGGAAAGTGTTTCACCAGTGGAGGAGATCGGTGGATGTTAATTAAAGGATGTTGGCAGCAAATGGTTCCCAAATGAAACAAAAAGGTGGCAGTTTGTGATTCATAGTGGTAAATAATTTTCACATGCCCATGTCTCCGAGACCTTACACCACCAGATCACAACCCATGGGCCTGCAGCCAAGCATGTGCAATGGTTAGTCTAGCTGCTTTAAGAAGTGGCTGATCAGCACAGCAGTTGGCCCATTTAGGCCAGACTTCCCATCTTGCTCTACGTCTCCCAATATCAACACCAGAGGGTACATGGGGAGTTTTAAGTTAGTAATATCTTTGATCAGAGAGAGGATCTCTTTAAAAGAATACTGCTCTAGGGGACAGCAACACGAAATATGACCGAAAGTGCTGATATTCGAGCACCATCTCCAAACAATGGGATTGTGTGAATGGATAAGACTGTTTAGTCAAATGGGGGGGATATAATACCATCTGTTAGGGAAAATTCTCAGATATTTTCTAATTCCTCTCTACCTAAGAGACCCCCAGAAACTTTACTGGATTTTGAGGACTTGAATTCTTTGCCTGGAGAGAGTGAGACCCTTTTTTCCCCACTCCCTCATGTATTTTAATGTGATTTTTTAACTCTGCGTTTCTTTTGGTTATGTAGTCTGACAAACTTGATAGGCATCTTTTACATTACACAGCACTTTCAGCACTCCATGGAAGTCTTTCAGATTTCCCAAAGGTTTAATTACCTTCTTTTGGATAAACTACTGTTTCCAAGAGCAGTAAAGTGAAATTGACTTTAATTACACTTGTAACTTTCTAGACCCAGCACACACCATCTTACAATAGGATGGTGGAGGGGTTGCGTAGTATCCCCTTTGTCTAGCTTCTGATGTAACATTTTTATGTTACCCTTTCCTCACTGAATAGCTGGTGGTAGTGGTTTACATTTAACTCCCATGGTGTGCATTTACTGATGGCTGCATTTGCAGCTGCAGTAAAGCACCCAAGGGTGCCATTTTTGTCAAAATGGCCCTGGTTGTCTTTTTTCGCCATTTCTTTGTGGAAAGGTCCTTCTCGAGATTTACTCTGAACGCCAAACCAGGTTTGGTTCCTTTGTTCGTTTTGCCTTTGGTGGGATTCACAAGTGAAGCCTGCCTCTGGCTCCAGGGTGCCTGGTGTGGGCAGGAAGTGAGGGCAGTGCCCGAAGCTCCCTGTGCTTAGTCTCCTGCTGGGTGACCGACAGCTAGGCTGGAATGAATGGGAGAAACTTGAATAAAAGGCAAGGCTTTTTGGCTTGGAAGGCAGAGTCGACCGCTGGACGAAGGAATCCGAAGAAGAACTTGAAGAAGACGCCTGCTGCAACTCCTGGACCTTTGTTTTGCCTGGTGAAGCCCTACTGCTGTGCTGAAACTCCAAATTTGTTTCAACTAGACAAGCCCTGTAAGGACAACTTCTCCACTTGAGTTGGTGGGACCAATCAACTTCAAAGTAAGCCACCTGGACATCCTCTCGGAGCTGGTTGAAATTCCACTGCAGTTGTTGCTGGAACCGAATAGCCAGGTAGAGAAACACCAGATCGTGTGTGTTAGTTTTAAGTTGGCCAAGAGCTCCAGGAAGATCCTCCGGACTCCCAGGAAGCAGGACTGACCGAGCCTGAGCCACCTCAACAGAGTGCTGGACCCCAGATGCAAGGAAAGCCCATCTCAACAGCCAAGAGTCTGTGGTGGTGCTATTTGGTTAGACGCGAGGCGCTGAAACCACGAAGTGCCACTGAATAGAGGTTGGTCCTTTTCTGTCCTGTTGCAGTGCAGGAGTCCTCCAGACGTCCTCCCTCTTGTCCCCCACGACTGAGGCCCAGGAACACGGGATCTGCAAAGCTGCACAGGAACAGAAGCCAGCCAAAGCCCTTTTCTTCTAACCAAAAGGTACTGTACAGTCTAAGAGAACTTACCTCTTGTTGTGTAACCTCACTTGTTCTCTGCTGAGACCGGTCTTGGTTGCTCTGTAGAGTTGCTATCAGCTTCTTTACTTCACAAGCCTAAACAGCTTGTGGCCCTACCTTGATTTCTTCTTTTCCACAAAGACATCTAAGGACAGGGGAGTTTCGGGCACCTCACTCACTTCCTGCCCTGCCAGACACACTGGAGCCAGAGGCGGGTTTCAGTACTGAAGCCCGCTAAAGGCAAAATTAACAAAAGGGTTAAACCTGATTTGGCCCGCAGAGTAAAACCCAAGAAACACCTCACAAACTAGAAATGGCAGAAAAAGAAGACCAGGGCCATTTTGACACAATGGTCACACATGGGTGCTACACTGCAGCTGAGGATTCAGCCTGCAGTAAAAAAGCACAATGGAAGGAAAATTAAACAACTGCCACCAGCCATTAAATGTAGTGAGGGTAACATAAAACATATGTTACATGAGACATTAGGAAAGGGGATACACATAAAATGGGGTGTGCTGGACCTATATAGGAAAAAGGTAAGTAAAGTCAATTTCACTTTACTATTCTTGGGAACAGTAGTTGACCCAAGAAAAGGTATTTAAACCTTAAGAGAAATCTAAAGGAATTCACTGTTACACGGCACTGAATGTGCTATGTGTCACCATACAAAATTATATGCCTATGGAGTTTGTCAGACTCCAAAAACAAAGAAAACACAGAGTCCATATCAGATCAAAATACATGAGAGTGTGAGAAAAAGGTCTCACTCACTTCAGGGTAGAAATTAAAAATCCTAAAGTCCGGCAAAAGAGCTGGGGGTCTCTATGGTTTAAGGGAATTAGCACAGAAATTAGAATTCTCCCCAACACTCGTCCCCCCAGACGAAGGAACAGGAGGATTTAATCCACTCCTGGATGAATCTCCTAATCAAGTCGGTCATATTTTCTGGAGAGACCCTCAGCATTTTGGTAATTACACCCTGACCTGTATTCTATGGTGAAATCCAATCCTTGGGGGCTGATTGACCACCTTAACAATTTAGGATTCTCCCCCTTCATTTGCATTAGCCAGCTCAAGGGTTGGTGGTCTGTCTGAATAACAAAAGTAGAACCATAGAAGTATGGTCTAAACTTCTTCAGGGACCACACAATGGCAAAACACTCACGTTCAATGGTTGCCCACCTTGTCTCGCGGTCCTTCAGTTTCCTACTGATGAAGCAGACGGGCATTTCTCATTCAGCAGACTCAAAACTGCACCTATCTTTGTATTAGAAGCATCTGGCTGTACAATGAAGGATTGGTTGTAGTCAGGAAGTCTCAAGACTGGAGCTTGACAAAGGGCTTTCTTCAGTCCTTCAAAAGCTTTCGTGCACTCCTCGTTCCACCTGACCTTCTTGTGGAATTTGGGTGAGATCGCATTCAAGGGAGAAGCTATGGTCCCATATTGCTCTATGAAGTTCCTGTAGTACCCATCGAGAACTAGAAAGGCTCTCACTTGGGTCTGAGTAGTAGGGGTGGCCTAGTCTTGTACAGCATGTACTTTGCTAGGCAATGGCCTTATTTCACCTCCTCCTACCTCATGCCCAAGGTAGACAACCTTACTCTGACCAATTTGATATTTACTACCCTTTATGGTCAGATAGACCTGTTCAAGAGCCTACAAAACATATCCAGGGTGGTGAAGATGGTCATTCCAAGTATGCCATGCAGATGTCCTCCATTGCATTCAGAACTTAATTAACCATCCTCTGAAATGTAGCAGATGCATTTTCTAGTCCAAAAGGCATACCCTTAAACTGGTAGAGGCCTCCTGGGGTGGAAAATGCAGTTTTCTTCTTGGCACGGTCAGATCAGGTCAAATGTACTGAGGAACTTGGCTGAACCAAGTCTGTCCACCAGTTCATCTGTCCTGGGTAAAGGATGGGCATCAGTAATGGTGCATTAAGAGCTCTATAGTCCACACAGAATCCCAACTCTTAGGTTCGTGCTTTTGGCACTACTACAACTGGACTGAACTGGTAGAGGTCTCTATTACCCCAAGATCAAGCATCTTCTTGGCCTCTTCCTTTGAGGGATCTTACATGGTCGGACATCCTGTAACCCCTGCTTTTGACAGGGCGACTGTCGCTAGTGAGAATATCATGCTGGCCCCAAGGGGTCAAGCCTGGTGTCCGTGAGAACAGGGATGCAAACTGATTTAACAGAGCCTTGCATTCCTCCTGTTGTTGCAGTGTCAGATCTGAAGAGAGTGTTACGCCTTCAAATTTTCTCATCTGAAGGTTGTTGCCTGAAGATATCTGGGAGAGGTTCACTCTCCTCCTCCTTTTGATCCGATGCTAGACGCAAAGCTCCTAGTTCTGGTCTGGAAACATAAGCCACTAAATAATCGACCTCTCCAAGTGTTCCCACAACCTTGAAGGGTCCAATTCATTTGTCATGTAAAGCCCTCTGCCTTGTAGGTACCATAACTAGCTGGTCTGGAGTGAACTCCACCATGTTGGCCTTCTGGTCATGTGAATGCTTGACCAGAGCCCGACCTGCTTTTAGGTTATCAGAAGCTTCTGTCCTCATTAGTGCCATCCTCTTCCTGAGGACTAGCACACAGTCAGTGGGCCTCATTATGACTCTGGCGGTAGCCGTGCCGGTAAATACCAACACGGCTGCCGCCGGAGTCATTCATTTTCCGGCACCCGGCAATGGGGACTTACTGGGGCATTACGGCCCCGGCAATTACCCATTGCCAGGTGCCGGAAAATATTACTCCCCATTTGTGTCCCATTGGACTGAAGGGGAATAGGGAGGATGGATGCACCGGCACCATTAATGAATGCATCCGTCAAGGTCTGCGAGCGGGTGCCTGGTGGGCTGAAAGGCACCCGCTCGCAGAACTCGTAGTTTTCCGGTCCGGAACCAATGGTACCGGCAAGTTTACCGGTATCGTTTCTGGACCGGCAAACTTGTAATGACCCCCCAGTGACTCTCACTGGCTTGAGGGAAGGAGAAATCTCCAACTCTTCCTTGATCAGGGTCAAAGGCATCTAACCGGATGACTATAGAGCAGTTCAAAGAGGCTGAACCCAACCCCTGCTTGAGGGACTTCTCTATAAGCAAAGAGAAGGCATGGCAGTCGAAGGCCCCGCTTTCTTTTAAGGGGTTCCTCTAAAGCACCCATCATGATCTTTATAGTTCTATTAAACCTCTCCACCAACCCATTGGTTTGGAGATGATAGGCTGTTGAGAACTTTTAGGTCACTCCACAGTTTTTGCACATGGTCTGCATGTAGTGGGACATACAATTTGACCCCCATCTGAGATTACCTCCTTAGGAAAACCTTACCCTGGTAAAAATACCAAGGAGGGCCTTGGTCACTGCTTGAGCAGTTAACAGTTCTCATAGGTATTACTTCAGGATAGCTGGTAGCATGGTCTACCACAAACAAGATAAATCCATTGCTTGAAGAAGTTGGAGGGTCTAGGGGGCCAACAATGTCAATCGCCACCCTCTCAAAAGGGACTCCCACCACTGGGAGGGGCACTAAAGGTGCCACATTCTTAAACCTACTTTGTGGCAGCTCTTACAGAACTTTTCTACATCAGCTCCCATCGTGTGCCAGTAGAAATACAGAGATAGCCTCTCTTTGGTCTTCTTGAAACTCAAGTGGCCAGCCAGAGGAATCTCATGGGCTAACTGTTAGAACTTTTGTCTCATCTTTAGTGGCACTACAAGTCTCCTTTAGTCTCCTGGGGTAGACTCAGTAGGCTCACTGCAGAGGAGGCCATCCTCCCAGTACAGCCCATGTTTCTCTGGCTGTTGCCCTTCCAGCTGGGAAGCTGTCTGTCGGCAAAGCCCTTCTAGAGAGGGACACTCTTTGACCTATGTTCAAGTCAGCCCTAGAGGGGGCCACCTTCTGCAAGTAAAGTCTGCAGCTCAGGATGGTCTTGAAGTTCCAGATCTCAAACATAGGGAAGGTTTTCTTCCAGCTCTGTTTCATCAGTAGCTGTTTCTTCTGCGTTTGGTTGGTCCCCCCACTCAGCCTCAGCTGAAGAAGGGGTCACTGGTGTGACCTGGGACAGTCCTCTCGGGAATGTCCTTGTCCTGTGAACAGGTTTAGGTTTGAGACCTTTCTTTCTCCCAGAGACTTAAGATTTATCTTTTGGCGCTTTCATTTTCCTGGAAATAGAAGGGTGGCCTTCCTGTGGACTGGGGCAAGAGGAATCTCATCAACCTCCCACTGAGAGTCTAAGGTTTCCTCTCTGGCCAATCCTGTTTGCTCCTGCTTCGTTTTACTGAGAGGCCTGGGGTACTAGATACAACTCCAAGAGTTTTCAAATCATTCCCCAACAGGACTTTACCCAGGAACCTCATTTTGTACACGGACAGGTATTCTAACAGTCATATTATTGCACTGGATGAGAGCTGGTAGAATAGGAACCATTTGGATAGGGCCTCCTGCAAGTTTAGAGGGACCGTTGGGTTTCTCGGCCACATCCTCAGGTTTGAAAAAACTTCAACCACTGTAATGCTTGCCCTAGTGTCTCTAATGGCAGGGGTCTCCTGACCATTTATAAGTACACTGTCTTTATAATCTTCTTGTGCGTTATCTGGTATGGAGTTGTGCACATCCAAATTCTGGTATTCCCACAGACTCAGGGACACTAAGGAAACACTGGCTTGGACTCCAATTAGGTCATCAGCCAGTAGTTGCCACTTGCCATATAAACTTCTCCCTCAAGGATGAAGGCTAAGGAGACAGTGTGGACTCCTGAACGTTTACCCTTACATCTGGGATCCCCTTTCACATGATCAGTAGACCCACATACAAACCATTTCCCAAATGTTCTCTGGAATGGGGGTTTCAGCTGACCTCCCTCTGGTTTAGCACCAGAGGTTTCACTAGACTTACCAGGTTTCCCATGGAATATACCCTTGTTAGGTTTGTGGCCCTCTTTTGGATGGTTGGAATTAGAATTCTCTTTCCCCCCCTTTTTTGTGCTGCCTGCCTTCTTCCTTTTTGTGAGTTGCCCCAGCGTCATTTTGAGTGGCCCCGTTGGCTACCCACAAGACAGCAGCCTGGGCCAACCTTTTGGGATTAATCTCTTGAGTCAGTGAACTGCTGTCTCAGCTCAGGAGAGCAGGCATCAAGCATAGATTCTAGCAAAAAAGATCTCCCATTCCTTCAAAGGTGTTCACTCTGTAACTCTTAAACCAACCATCTAAGTTCTTTAAACACTCACATATCCAGGTAGCCCAAGGGGTACCATCAGTCTTTTTGAGGCTCCTAAACCTCCGAAGGTACTGGAAAGGAGTTTTCCCAAATCTGGCTATTAATGCCAGCTTCACAGATTCAAAATCCTCTCAATGGCACACAACTCCATTACAGCATCACAGCCATTCGGGGGGCGGGGGGAGCCTAGACATGAGCCAAGGGATTAAATAATTCCCACTGATTTCTTGAGACCATATGTGTATTGAAATGTACCCAGCCAATCGAACACATCAACTTTTGATTCATACATACTCGCTGCTTCTTTGGGCAGGTGAGGCCTCTTGGGACTAGCAGACCTAGAGGCCCCTGGAAGAGAAGCAGAATCAAGGGACAATCATTTCATATACATTTGATGTTGCATTTGCAACTCCCAGAATTTGACGTCTTGATGTGCGGCTTCAGCTTGAGCATTCAACCTTTTGAACTCCAACTCTAAACTCATCTTTCCAAGAAAAACATATTCGGAGCTTAAAACTGGACATTGTGGAGTCCCAATGGAAATAGACTGAGGCATAAGGGCAGGCTGTGGCAAAGAGAGGCTCTCTTCCAGAGACTCCTCTACCTCCTCTTGCAGATTGGAGTTAGGCTCTAAACTGTCATCCTCACCATCATGTTCCACATTAGTTGGGATAGTAGTTGTTACAAGCCTACTACCCAAACTTTGGTGATTCAAAAACCTTGCAATCAATTCACATGTTGTTTCCTTTTACAGGCAGACCCCTGACTTTGCACATATTTTTCAGTTGATCTACTGTCAGAAAAGTCAGGGCTGCCTCATTGAAGTTATCCACGTTTAGCATGTTACAATTACTTCACTTTTTGATGGAGCTTAGCTCTCTGGCTGGTTTAGTTGGGCACAAGAACAGCAAATACTCAAAGTAACCACTCTATAGAAATCCCCACCACCTGCCACCACTGTTAGGCAAGATTTGATATAGTAACCCTGTGGGCAACTACACCTGTCTTGTCCTCTTGGTATTAGGTAACCCACCTATTGGTGTAGGTCTGTACTACACAAGTTGGTAGAGAGACTGCACAGCCAGACTTATCTCAAGAGGGGTAAATGTGAGCTGTAGAGCTGTAGCATCGAAATCCACAAATACAAGTATCCAAATAACACTTACAATCAATTTTATCTAGTAAAATAGTCATTTAACGGTCGTTTTTAAATAAGCATTCTTTAAACAGGGCAATGTGCAACAATAAAAAAACACTCCAAAATAGGTTATCAGAATCAAGACAAGCAAGTAGATGCTCTTTAGAGATGCTTCATACACACTTCCTACACTCTGAGGTGACTTTACTAACTAGACAGTATAAGCATTTATATATCACTTTATGTACTTGGTAAATTCTGGAGGTTGGTAACGAACAAAGGTTATAGGAAGGGAAAAGGTTAACATGTTTCAGAGTATGTGAGCACTTTTAAATCCCCCAATGAAGTCTAGATAAAAACCTTTCCCAGCCATACTAGACACCAATGCATCACCTATGAGGGACAGTCAGAATCAAAGTCAATGGGTTAGAAGTGTCTGCAGGGAGCCAGGACAGCCAAAGTCAATTTGAACAATGTCTATGGAGCTGAGGCAAAAGTCTTGCACAAAGTTAAAGAGTTTGTTGTAGAAAATCACTGTTGAGGCACAAGCTGCTACACTTGTGAAAGGTTAGATCTAGAATACTCTAGAAAGGCAGCTAATGCAAATCTCAACTGAGACAAGCAAGCTACAAAGAGGCAAGTACCCCTTAGTCAGAACAGTACCTTAGCTTAGAAGAAGAGGATCCAGCAGTCTTCTGTCCTGGTTGCAGTGTTGCAGATCCTGCGTTCCTGGGCCTCAGTCGTGGGGTCAAGAGGGAGGACGTCTGGAGGACTCCTGCACTGCAGTTTGAAGGTCGGCAGCAGCTATGGGCTCTTTTCAATCAGTGGCATTTCGCGGTTTCAGCTACCGGCAAATAGCAGCACTGCGGATCTTGGATACTGGTTGGGCTTCCTTCACTCCTTGAGTCCAGCACTCTGGCGAGGTGACTAGAGCTTGGGTCGTCCTGATTTCGGGAGGATCCTCAGGCTCTTCCTGGAGCACAGGTCCGGATTAAAGACGATGCACTCAACTAAGGATTTCTCAACCCTTGGTGCTCAATTCCAGCAACAACAAAAAAGTACAGCCAGTTGGGGGAGCTCTTCCAGCAAAGTTAGTCTTGGAGTTAGTTAGTCCCACCAACCCAAGGGAAGAAGTCGTCCTTTCCGGAGCTTCTCAAATCGATTCGGAAAAGCAGTTTCACCACAGCAGCAGGGCTTCACCGGGAAGTTCAATGGTCCAGGAGGATGCAGCAAGCTTCTCTTTTCCTTCGTTGGATGTTTCGTCCAGTGGTTGACTCTGCCTTCAGTTCAGGAAGCCTCAACTTTTATGCTGGTTTCTCATATTCATGCACAGCCTAGCTATCACTCACACAGCAGGGTGGTTGTCCTCCAAGGACAGCCGACCAGCCAATTAGGATTGGTTGCATTCAGCTAACCAAGGAGTCTAAGCCAGGAGAGGTTCAGGCACCTCCCTCACTTCTTGGCCTGCCAGACACACTAGAGCCAGAGGCGGGTTTCAGTACTGAAGCACGTCAAAGGCAAAACGAACAAAAGGGTTAAACCTGGTTTGGCGCGTTGAGTAAAACCCAACAAAGACCTCACAAACAAGAAATGGCAAAACAAGAAGACAGGGGCCCTTTTGAAACAATGGTCACCCATGGGTGCTATACTGCAGCTGAGGATTCAGCCTGCGGTAAAAAAGCACAATAGTAGGAAAATTAAACCACTGCCACCAGCTATAAATATAGGAAGGGTAACATAAAAAAAATGTTACATGAGACAGTAGGAAAAGCGGCTACTAAGTAAACCCCCAGCACTCCCCATAAAATGGGGTGTGCTGGACCTAGATAGGAAAAAGATAAGTAACGTCAATTTCACTTTACTATTCTTGGGAACAGGAGTTCACTCAAGAAAAAAGTTATTTAAACCTTAAAAGAAATCTAGAAGAATTCTCTGACACTGCACTGAAGGTGCTGTGTGTCACCATACAAACGTAGATGCGTACAGAGTTTGTCAGACTCCAAAAACAAAGAACCACAGAGTCCAAATCAGATCAAAATACATGAGAGAGTGAGAAAAAGGTCTCACTCACACCAAGGTAGAAATTAAAAGTCCTTAAATCCAGCAAAAGAGCTCAGGGTCTCTAAGGTTAAAGGGAATTAGCACAGAAATTAGAATTCTCCCTAACACTGGACAATATACTTTTTGTGAATAGCGGAACAGTTATTCTAGGAACAGTAAAACACCTACAACTCTGATTCAGGATAACAGTTATTCTAGGGGTGTTGGACCTTAGGGTGTAATATTCAATTAGAGTTGCTTTTCAGTTCACAGACTAAGGGAAGCAATTACAAACTTACTTTAGGATAACACCGTTTATGCTCAAGGTAAGTAAAACCTATACACTTTTTACAGGAGCTATAAGCAACTTAAAGGCAGGTATAAACCCAAGACTGTTTTTATGTCTGTCTACAACAGACATGGGAAAGCAAAACCCAGTGTTACACTTTATGAATGACTCAACGTTAGTCTAGGTAGGTAAAACCTAATGCAGACTTATTCTGGACAGGCTAACAGCAAGTCAGGGGAAGACAGACCCAGTTGGGGACACTCATACATTTGTCCTAACAGGAATATTGAAGTGAACCAACAGCATTACTTTTGGGAAGAGGCACAACCAAATCACAGGCGAGTAATATAACCTTACACTTACTTTCTGTTAGAATGGAGAAACAGTTTCTAAGGAAAAAAATAGGTTACATATACTTTTCAGAATGGCAAAACAGTTCCAAGGTAAGTAATAACTTTTTTAACTGTTCACTCACAGAGTTACATTTACCAACCAATTTCTTTTGAAAGTTTGTAACTTTTAAACACGTGCTCTCTTTTCTAGGCAAAAGGCCCAATCCTTGCAAGCATTTCCCTTATGCTTGGAACATGAGTGTTCTCAGTGGCAGAAGGGGGGGTCACTAGGGTCTAGTGTTCAACAGGCAGGTCAGGATAGGTTCTTAAGTAGCAAAAGTCAGAGTTCCTAAGGAAGATTGTTAGAACAAGTAAGTGCTTTACTTTAGAGTTAGTTGAGGGTCCAGGGGCTTCAGAGAAGAGACCCAATGAGGATTCCAGCAGGGGCCTGGGTGCACTGCACAAGAGGACTCCCAATTACAGAAAACACCCCAAAACTACACAGGAATCACAAGCAATTTAAGGTAAGTAAATACCCAAGCCAGCACAGTACCTCAGAACAGAAGAAGATTGTGCAGCAGGAGGACTTCAGGATCTGCAGCCAAAAACCCGGTCGTTGAATTCCTTCATTATGAAGACAGGACACAAAGGAATTTTGCAGCAAGGATCACAGGGAAGGCTATGGGCAAGGTTTTCCTCACAACTGGATGTGGCTCTGTGGATTTGGCACCTATTACAGGATCACAGAAGAAGTCAGAATATCAGTGGTCGGATTCTCGTCATTTGCAAAATCCAGCACTCTGTTGGGGGGGCTTTTCAGACTGGAATTGTGCCTCTGGAGATCTAGCAGGATGCCCACAAAGTTTCAGCGAGATTCTGAATTTGGAAGACGGTGCACCACACAATGGCTCGAGGTCCCATGTTATTGGGGTATTGTAGCCCCCCGCAAGGTCGCAGCAAGGCATGAGATGGCTCAAAATGCAGGTCTTTTTGAGTCTAGTGGGTCTCACCAGGCTCTGCATCTGGGGTCGTCATTTTCAGAGTCTCCAGGTCGATTGGAAGGAAAGCTAAAGCAGGCTTCAGTTACCCAGCAGGCTCTACAGTCGCTGGAAATTGTTTCAGCCGCAAATTCTTCATCTTCCTCTTCAGTTTTGGTTCCAGTGGTCGACTACCTCTTCAGCTTCCAGGATCAGACTTTCTTGCAGGAACCCAGCCAATCAACAGCCTTGCAACATTCAAACATGGGTTTTGGACTCCTCCCTCACTTCCTGTCTTCACAGACACTCTGGAGCCTGGGCGGGGAGTCCACTGGAAAAATAAAAATCACACAACAGAATTTCCAAGGCCATACTTCTAGTCGTTAGGCCCTCATTATTTAGTCTTACTTGCATCTTAGAATCCTCATGAAGATGGATTAGTATACGGGAGCCTTCATTTATCTAATTTTTCCCAGAGAGTCAGCCTATCGACCAAATCAAAAGCCTTTTACAAATCCATATATGCAACGTATATAGTTGTTTAACTATCTCTCCAAGCCAGATGCTGTAGACTACACAATAGTAAGCCCCCGCAGTCAGTGCCCATGGATTTCCTAAATCCCAGCTGAGACATATGGAGGATTTTGTTGTTTACACACCATTCTTCAAAATGATCCAAGAACAATGAGGCGAAGATTTTTGAATCCGCGTCCATAATGGCTATTGGGCGGTAGTTTGATGGACACATAGTGCTTCCTTTCTTATAAATAGGATCACATAGGAAGTATTCCAAGTGAGGGGGGGTACTCATTGAGTTGAGCCACCTGCTCTGGAAATGCTGGCACCTATAATTCTCCTCTCTAGGTCTTCCACAGTAATCATCATGGACCACTGATCAGCAATCAATTCCAAGTTTATACATGTAGGTCCAACCCTCCATTTAAACAACTCTTGAAAATGAGAGAGCCACAAGTGTTCGGATATTGGATACATCTGTACAATATCTTGTCTCATTTCAGGATCATTAATTTTAATTACAGACCAAAAACTTTGAGCGCTACCCTCATTAAGGGCAGTCATCATAGCCCCTCCGTCGCTTTGCTACAAGTTATATGTATAGTGTTTTATCCAATTTTTGCTTCAATTTATTGACCAATTTCAAGTTGTGTTCATCCCTGCCAGAAGCTTTTTTTCCCTGCCTCATCTGTTTCCGTATGTCCCTTTTCATATTAGGTACTTCAGCATCAAATTTATGCAAATGTAGTTTACCGTTCGTTAATGTAGTTAGTGGTCATCGCAGACACAAGGTACTTATTAAAGCCGGTAGAGGTTTATGTCAACAACTTGGCCTCTAGAGGTGAGCTCTCGTAATCCTTCAACATCAGCATATTAAATGTACAGACATTACCTTCTTTCCATCTTATTCGGTTACATGCATGATTTGTCGTTACAAATGTTCCGTACATGGAAACTAGCGCTTCAGTCTTGTACCATTCCAAAGTCATCAGTAGCATAACATGAACGTTATGAATCTATGTGATCACTGCGCCACCCGTAACTGCAACGAGGAAAATGTCAACGTCAATTACGGCGCAGCGCAGCGCAGTAATCAGATATATCACTTAGCCCGCGTAACCTGGCCCGCATTACCCTACCCCAACTCCCAAACCTCACTTACCTTTATGGTGGTGCACTTCTGTGAGCGCCGCTGACTCCCCGCTATCCCTGCCGCGTCTGTTCCTCCCTTATGTGGGTCAGAGCTGATGCCGCAGGGTTGGTTTTTTTTGGGGACTTTTTTTTTTAAAACGTTTTTGTCCCCCGCTTACCACAATGGTAAGCAGGGGACACCCCTGCAACTCCTAACTCCTGTTACTGTGCCCAAGGAGAGTGGGCAAAACCACTGCAACCCCCGCTCGTCTTGGGCGCAGTAATGGAAGTCGGTAAAAAGAAATGTACCAAAGTCGCAGTAATTGCGTAATCACAGTTATGTGGTCGACATTTTGGTGCATTTCCAATCTCTATAATGGTTCTAAGCTATTTCAAATGATAACTTATGGTTAAATAATAGTTTGGAGACAAATATATAATCAATGGTAGTTGAAGTATTCCTTCCGAACCATGCTGAAGATGTCCTAGACTTTCCTTCGGTGGCTACACTTAACTTACTCAATCCCCAAGTTTCCATATTGGAACGCCATATATGTCCTTGGATCCCTTTGCGTTTAACACCCCAATCAGTGTGGCTAAACTTACGACCAATCTCTTGTTTGGCTTGTTCCTGGACATCAGTCCCAGTACCCCTTATTAGGTGGTCACAATCTCTGGTTTATGATTCAGAGCAGTCTGAGTTAAGATCGCCCACTACCATAACCTGCCTGTCTGGACAAGTCATGGACCATTCTTCAATTTATATTCTGAATTATCTGGTCCAGATGACCACCAGGGTTCCGGTACGTGTTAATCAACAAAACTCGATTCAAATGAAACCCCCTTGTCGATATCCATTACCACGACAATCTCATATCCATCAAATGCTGGCGGGCCAGTCAGCCAAGTTTCTTGAAGACAGATAATAGTTTGAGTGAATAAAGGAGCACAAGTCAATATTCGATCATGATGAGGAGCAGCCTCTAACGTTCCACGAAACTAAGGATAGCGCTGAATCTTTGCTAAAGGTTGCCCTTCATCGCCTTTAATTGAGAACTGGCCTCTTGGAGGGTGAATGCTAACCAGCGCCAATTCTGCTCCTCATCTCCTGTGCCCATTCGCCCCCTGTCCGAGTCACACAATCTACTTCTCTCCTCGTTTACAATCAATGGATCCTCTTGCTGCGAGCTACCAATGGGCATCATAACCTAATTTATGGAAATTCTGGCCTTCATTCATTAGTGCTCTATGCAACATCCTGGAACGAATAGCCAACTACACATGGTCCTATCTGTCTGGGTGTACGAGGTCCACCAGTTTAATGTCCTTAGATGTAATTAGGCAAAGAGTTGGCATTTCATTTAGAAGAGGCAACACTGTCTAAAGAGTCTGTGCCCCCTTTATCAAACATAGTTTAAAATTAAGCTAGGTGCATTTGGGTAGACCGGGTCTCTATAGCAAGGTTCTGGCACCCATTTTTGAGTGGAGGGGAACACAATCTTTCCTGGTAATCAGGTTACATTAAACCCCGAGGGCTCCGGTGGCGGGACCACTGCATCATGTTTACTCCACTAATCATTTGATCATGCTGCGGCCGCCCTCACGCGAGTCCCTGATCATTTCACTCAGGTAATCTATAACTTCCTTAGCTATCTCTAACTTGTTTGAGGCATCATCCACATTTTCACCTCAGCTTCTTCCTCTTTGTGCGGAACTGTTAGTTTAAGAAAGCACAATTCTTGCAAAAGAACACATATTAACTGCAGCCCAATGCCGAACAGCACTCACGGAGCATTCCGAGCTCCTTATGTACCGTTTGCTGAGTCAGGGCGTGGCCAATGCTCAATTGTGGTTTCTGCTTCGAAGGAACTAATTTGTGAGCCTAAGTAAGTAAAAAATACACAGAACTATCAAAATTGTGTCGACAAAGAATGTTCCGCAGATTATGTTACGCTTCGCTGTTCGCTCCCTGTATCACGGGGCTCTCCCACATGTCAGGGCAGGCAGACTCCTGCTAGGAAGAGCGCATACAGATCTATTGCCCTTCGTCATGGTGTGCAGCGTTTTACCACCCCATTCTTTGCCCTGTGGAAGCTGCAGAGGAGAACGGGATAACCGAGACTACAGTTCCCATGAAGCTGTGCGTTTGTCACGTGCCTCCAATCACGCAACACTGACTCACTTCCTGGTTACGTCCGCTACCCTCCTCATTCATAAAAGCAGCCGTGTGAATCCGAATGCTGCTTCTGTTAGAAGTTGCGAACCCAACTGCTCGAAGTTCAGTCTTCGTATCTATTGTTACGCCTTCCTGTGTACCAAATCCTTAGCCTGTTTTCACGGATTCCCGTTTCCTTTCGTCTTGTTCAAGTCGCAGCCAGCCCGTGTATCAGAACTCCCTTGCCTGCTTAGGATTCCCTTTGCTTTTTGTTTTTTGTACAAAGAACCGCCAGCCCATGTACCAGAACATTTGCCTGTTTCACAGATTCCCTTATCCTTTAGTTCATATCGGACTCTTTCCTGCTTGACCGCTTCCTTTTGCCTGCCGGTGATTCATCTCCAGCCAACCTGCCTGCAGCATCTCTTGTTGGTCTACATTACGCTGTATACTTCTTAACATTGCTCCAACACAGTGAGTCTAACAAGAGCTTTTCTGTGTGTTTGGGGTAATCGCCATCAACCTCCTTTTCATTCAGTCCGATTGTGAACATTACCCAGGGACCTTCACTCCGCTGTACTCTCTGAGAGTGTCCACTGCCACCTCCTCTGAATCTGGCCACCTGGGGCACCACGTATTCCTTGCTACTGTATTTGTCCTACAAACTACTGGGACTGCATATCTTCCGAGTATCTTCAAGTGCACAGGGGGACGCTTCACAGAGTGTGCACCAACACGTATCCAGCGCGCTCATCGTGCCGATCGGGATTAGTACCCTTACTAACCTCCCTGTTTATTATTTTTTACTGTCATTGTCCTCCCTTGAAGGAAATCCCAGTCAACTAAGTGGTAAGACAAACACCTCTCCTCATAATACATCCTAGTTGTCTGATAGATCTTCATAGCAACTCTCTGTATTGTAGGTAGGAAAGGGTGTCTCTGTGTTCCTTGTGACAAGCCAGAAAGAGCATATCTTAGGTAAATGTCTACAGAGTCTTGGGGATTGCTGTTAGCATCTCTACCACCTGATCTCATTGCCTGTTCTTTCTTTTCAACTGGTTCCATGGTGGTGCGTTCTCCTTGCTCTTTTAAGTGATCGATTTCTTTTACTGTTTTCATACAGCAAAGAGACATATCATTGAAAAGATATTTTTCCCTCATAGAGGGGAGGCTCGGGTGAAGGCTCCAACCCAAGCTTTTCAATCAAAACCCAGGGCAACACAGACGTGGTCTCCTGCCTCGGTCATTCACCGTCCGGTGAGTAACAGATTACTGGTCTTGGATGCATTCCATTACACCTCTGAGTAAATCCTAATCCAAGCCCAACTGCTGCTGCAAGAAGAAAGCCCTCTGCCGACTCTGCTGAACAGCACTCACGGGGCACTCCAGGATGCGCGCACGTCCCGCTCCTTATGTACAGTTTCCTATGTTGGGAAGGGTGGTCGGGGGGGGGGGGGGGGACGCGTGGCCATAGGTCAATTGTGATGTTGTTGCTTTGAAGGAAGTAACTTGTCAGCCTCTGAGTAAGTCCTAATCCAAGCACGACTGTTGCTGCAAGAAGAAAGCCTTCTGCCGACTCTGCTGAACAGCAATCACGGAGCGAGGCAAATCTGATCGGCGGCGACCGGCCTTAATCTGGTACTTTGAAAAGGGTGCCAAATCAACAGAGGCCTGAGAAGCACCAAAGAATACTTTGTTGGGAGCCTTTTGGACTTCTGCTATAAGTTCCCATCCAGTGTCCTTTCGTTTGTCACCACCACAAAGAATCCAGATACAGAGTCCTGTGCTGCTACGTCGTGAAGGCATCCATCTAAAAGCTCTTCTTCACTGCTGAGGTACTGTGCGGCTGAGGGTAGTACTTATCTAAAGTCTGGTGTTGCTCCCATGTAGCCGAGTGGGTGATTTGTGTGTTTGTGTAACGCTCACCTGACTCCCACAGAGGCGCTGGCCTGGTTCGCGCTGTTGTGACCTCGTCTAAGGTGATGCGTAGGGGTCGGGAGACGGACTGGACCGGGCCCCAAATCTTTCTTGTCTGACTCGCAGAAGTATCCTTCTGTGGGTGAAAATAGGGGGTTAACTGTCTGCGAGGTAATGCAATCGGCCTCCCACTTACCCCTCTCACCCTCCTCAAAACCCTTCTGTGCTTCCCCGTAGCGTCTCACCTTAGGGTCTGGAAGGACGAGCTCTCCATCCTGCTTCTGATGCAGGGGCGCGTTGGTATCCAGTTACTTCACTGGATTTTCGGATTGGTGGTTTCAGATGCGGGGGCGTGTTGGTATCCAGTTACTTCACTGGATTTTCGGATTGGTGAGAACCAAACTTGCTTGGCTTCCAGGTAGGTTTTTGATAAGTGGTTCCCCTTGTGTCCATGCATTAATGTTCTAATGCTAGTGCCTTTTTCCCCATAGGGGCCGGGGTACGGAATTCCGGGGAACAGGCACCGACCCGAGATGAGAGGTGAAATCCTTGTGGAAATCAGGTAAGTCTTTAATGAGTGTCTTGGTAATGTCTTTTCATTCGCTCATTAACGCTGATGTCTTTTTCCCCTTAGGGGCCGGGGTCCGAAAATGCCTGGATGCGGCGCAGACCCGAAACGAAAAGGGAATGACCCAGCAGGTAAGTCTTAACATGGAGATTTAGCTTCCCTTTTCCCTTCTTTCTCTCACCTTCGTTATTGTCTTTTTCTCCCTAGGCGCTGGGCCGCGACTGTGAATCCGGATGGTCGCTGCAGAACATGGAAGCGCCCTGTAAGATGAGTAGAATGAGGCGCTGCAGCGATCGATGTGATGTGCTTTTAAAAATAAATGTCTTCCTTTTCAGGATCGTCAGCAAAATGTCTCCGGGATGCAGATTTAGCAGGTAAGGCCTTTTCCTTCTTCTGTTCTCTTGTTCCCTTCCTTTGCAGGTGATTCAGGATGCTGGCAGGCGTGGCAGAAGTCAGGATGCAGGAGCAGACACGGTGAGCGTCCAGCTGCTAGATGCAGAACAACGCAAAGCACATGTGGCTGATCGGGTGTGGTTTAAATAGCCTTGGAAGAAGTTCCTAGAATGTGTCCTTCCTCCAATCAGGTATGTATCCTTCCCCGACCACGCCCGGGTGGTAAATGAGTCCCACAGGTAAAGTAGTTCCTTTCTGGCCTCAAGGAGGCCGCGGTTCTGCAGCATGGTCTGCATCAGGTAAGTGCACCCAAACACTTTCATAATGAGCCTGGCGCCTTAGGCGCCAGGACGCTGTCCAAATGGCCCCTCTAAGGGGTTGCTGGGACCTTCCCCGGGGACTTGATGTCCGCTTTCGGGGACGCAGGGCCTGAGCCGGCTCCCCAGGAGCAGGCATCGTGACAGCTTGGGAGTTCACCCATACCATTCGCCCAGGCTGAACGCTGGAAAGCATCTAGGGAGCCTTCTACGAAGTCCCTGAAAACTTCCTACTAACTCTAAAGTCTGTACTCACTTGTTCGATGGGAAATCCTCTGAACTCTGACTTTCCTGCATTTGAGCCCTATCCTGACCTCCTTTCTGTTGGCCTCTGGGCCACCAGTGTCCCTCTTCTGCCTCCGAGATCACTCATGCCTTAGAATAGGGAACATCTTTTAAGTACAAGGCCCCTGACTAGAAAATATACCAAGTGTACTTACTTGTAAAGGTGTTGGTGTGTAACTTTGATTCCTGAAACAGAATACGTTACAAAGTGTTACTACATTCTTCCTCATCTTTGAGTTGCTTATTGTCCCTCTGAAAAGTAGAAGAAGTTATGTACTTCCATTTGAATTGTGTTCCACTCTTCTAGGAAATAACTGAGTTGGTATTACTTTATTATTCCTGAAACTGAATAAGAGTAAAACTTGACCAATAGGGTTTACTCACCTTGAATTGCTTAATGCCACTCTGTGTAAAATTAGGTTCTTACTTAACTTGAACTGCTTAAAGTCTGAAAAGTCTGACCGAGTTCTTGCTTACCTTAGAATGCAGTTCCACTGTAACATTGGTATAGCAAACTATTCCTGTAAAAGAACTAGTCGAAATGTTTATGCCCAAATAGGTTTTATTAATCTTGAATAGCGTATGGCCATTCTACATGTGTAGTCCGAGTTCTTACTTACCCACGAGTAGCTTACTGCCCCCTCCGAAAAGTATCCAAGTTATTTACTTACCTTTGAACTGTGTTCTGAAAAAGTAATCCGAGTGTAACTGTAATAATTCTGAAAGAAGAATCAGTTACATATGTTGCAAGGTGTATACTTGTAACAGTGCTGGTATAACTATAGCATTCCTGAAAGAGAATACGACTGTAGGTAATCAATAGGGTCTGCTTACCTTGAATTACATTTGGTCATTCTAAAAGTCTACTAATGCGATTTTACTCACCTTGAACTGCATACTAAATAAGGTTTATACTTTGGTTTGCATACTGTGTTTATGAATGATAATAGTACTTACCTTTCTAAAGAAATCTCTTTGCCAGTGTACGTATAAAATAAACCATTATTTTTACAATACATAAATCTATCAGAGTTTCTTTGGACCATATGTATGCTACAGGTTCTTTGTATCCATCTACAGCCCTCTCGCCCTCCTAAAATAAGCTGACCGCTCCGTCCACGCTACCAGGAAAGCAGTGCTGGTCTATACTAAGAGATGAAGTTTACTGTATTGCCTAAGGTATAGTTTTATAAACACCCTTGGGAGGACTTTAGAAAGACTGCCCTAACACATCAGCCATGGAGCGCAGGTCTGTCCCAATGATTGAATTCAGATTTGGATGACAACTGCTTTTATCAAGAACCAGATCTAAATCCAATAGGTCAATTTCAGAAGGAAAAGAAATATCTGTTTTGCATAAAGTCAAAAGCCAATATAGATTCTCAAATATAAGCACATACGTTTCCCAGCACTTACCCAGCCTTCTTTCTGAACCCTGCGAACTCTCGAGCGTATGAGAGGGCTTTCTCGCCTTGGACAAACTGTTCCTCCACCATGGTAGAACCCATGGCATTCTCTGAAATGTAGGAGCGCAGGGTGAAGGGGTAAAATGCCAGGCCCAGAAACCAGGTGATGCCTGCAATGTAGCTTATTATGCTGTAAGGGAAAACAGACATGGTTGAGTCATTCCATGTATGATCTGTGAAAGGTTTTATAACAAAGAAATAACAAAAATGACAACATCTGCTGTTAGACGAAGCTTCAAAAGGATGCCAAAAAGGCCCAGTTATTGATCATAGGGAGAGCAGTAATCCTGACGAACTGTTCCAGAATCATAGAACATCGTCTATGTTCTGGTACTTGTAGAAAACATGTGTTAATAATGCAATCTGCCTATAAAACATTTCAGAGTCCTTTGAATTCCCCGTTTCCTGCCAGATAAGTTTTTTAATTCCAAACAGGTTATCCCTCAGTACTCTGGTTTCCCTCGTTCTCCTCCTCGAAATTTCAACCCACATATGGCAGAGTTTCCCCAAATTGTCACAATACCTGTTCCTTTGTTGTAGATGCTATGGGACTACGTTTCCACCTTCCAAAATTCAGACACACTATGACTCCCAGTGTCAAGCATGCTTCTCAATTCGCTCAATCTGTTTCGCTCGATAATACACACCATGAAAGCATGACTTCAACTCAGAGCGCAGTGCGTTTTTTCAGTTCACATAACCTGATTCTCCTGGCTGTACATGGTAAAAGAATATCTTATGTATGCACCTTCTGGAGTGCAGAGTGATCTCAGCACACGTTACTTCATTCTCTTGGTTGTACATGCGTGTAGAGTATTTTTCAGGTATTTCTCTTGTGGGCACATGCTATAGGCTTCCATTCCAACCATATCGTACAGCGGTGGATGTAGGGGAGTGCGCAACTGGCGGCCTTCCACCATCTCGCTATCATTGCTGGCCAGCTGCCTTGTCACAGCCTTTCCTTCTGCTCACCTTCCCCCAGCTCTGAAGACATAGTAGAGGCTG
The DNA here is from genome assembly GCF_040938575.1 of Ambystoma mexicanum. NCBI lineage: Eukaryota > Metazoa > Chordata > Amphibia > Caudata > Ambystomatidae > Ambystoma > Ambystoma mexicanum. The sequence goes on along the minus strand of NC_090933.1, from coordinate 1,269,655,461 downwards.
CACTCCTCTCCGTCGCAGCATGCCTTCAGGGAGCTTTTATTCTATTCAGCATTAGCCTCTTGGGCTTCGCATCCGGTCTTTGCCGCAATTACAGAGTTCTACACCACCGTGCGGGTGCTGCGTCCCATTGCTCACTGCCGTCTCACATCACACAGCTCCTTTGCAGGAACTTGGCTGCGTGCAGTTGGTATGCCTCACGGACGTTTTCCTTTAGATTCGGCTCTCTGACCCCCGTCCCCAGATTTTAGTTGTGGGGAAATATTTAGAAGGACAGACAGGAAAGTAAAATTCACAACGTTTTATAAAAAGTTTTGTCAGAATGCTCAGAACACGACTGTTGCTTGGGTTACCACTGTGATTACTGGTTGCAATGTCTCTTTTCAAAGTGGAAAATATGGTAAGTAAGATAATGGAATGGGAGTGGCTAGTGCTCAACATTTTAACTAATTCTGATGGGTTGAATAGCTCACCCATTGAAACATGTATGCTATTTAAGTGGGTACCTTCATAAGTACATTTCCTTTCCTAATACATATCAATTGTATTAATATTTTGGTGAGCCACTGCCCTCAGCCTTAGAAAGGAAACAGTGAAATATCCTCTCTAGTATCCAAACTTCAGTGTCTAATGTGAGCAACATGAAGGTGTCTCCCCATCTAGTCCCAAAGATCGGTCATCTCTTTTGGATCCAGTTCCTGGGGGCGACCAGTGCGGGAGGATCGCCTGGATGAGGGGTCCTTGGGGAATGGGACACCGACGGGTGAGACGCAGTATCCCACTTCTTAAAAACAGCTTTTCCCCATCCTACCACGTAGGATATTCCAAAACACTGCCCCCCCCCCTTTTCCAAAACAAACACTTTCGCACAACATGAAAGACAACAGACTATCATCAGAGGCGTTTACCGGACAAGTCTCAATACAAGAAGCAGGCAAACTCAGGCAATTGACCAGAATCCCACACACCCAATGTCCCTTTCCCTTCCCCACAGGGATAAAAGGTGGAGCCCGACAGCACATTACGAGCAAGGCAGAACGCACAACATGAGAGCTAACTCAGCAAGGCAGTTCAAAGGGAGGACAAAGACGGCGCAAGTGGAGAGGATACCAAGGGGAGAAGAAGTGGCCTTGCCCTTATCGACATAGAACCGTGAAGCCTCAAGAGCAGGAATAGTAAGACTGCGAAGAACAGCCAGCGTGTGTTGCTGCCAGGGCACCTACTCCGCTGACAGCCAATGCGGGGAGAGACTCATGGCCCAATGTTACCGGCCTTGACTCTAAAGAAAGCAGTTCATCAAAGCTGGTGATTCGAGGGGAGAGCCGATAAAGAAACCAAACTGTGTTCAACGCAAGTAGAAAACAGCCAATTGAACTTTGAATAAACAAAGAACTGTCGATAAAAGAAAAGGGGAATGCCAGTATAGCGGAATCAAACACCATGTGGGTGTTTACTTGAGAAACTCAAGGTGATTACCCTATTTAAACTACAGTAACCAGAAGGTTTGAGAAACTGAGGGAAACTGATCCCGTATGGTATGAGAAGTGCGTTGTAAAGGTTGGCAAGAGTGGACATGGCGGAGGGATGCTAACAAGAGGGGATGAAATCTGAAGTCCCATGAACATTGTGGTGACAGGAGTGAACCCGGCGGAGGGAAGGCAATAAAAAGGAACAAGGCCTAAAAGAACTGTTTAAAGAGACATTTAGCTTTCTTGACTACTAAATTATTGTAAGGCCAGGGGAGGTGGATTGTCCCCCTTGGCATTGGAATCCAAGCCCGGCAGAGGGTGAATCTGAAAGAAAAGTCATTGTGAACCGTAAAAAGGGAGGCTGGGAACTGAAAAGGGGTCCGAACCCGAAAGAGGGAGATCCAGGAGCGGAAAATCACCACCCAAAGTTTGTTGAGAAAGGAACTGTTAATTTGAGTTGCGAGGTCTGCACCCGGAAGCGGGGGGCCCAAGGGTGAGACTGTCACCCAAAGGTATACGTGGAACAGAACTTTTTTGTGTTTATTTGTTGAACATATCAGGCCCTCGAAGGCAAGAGACTTTTTATTGAAGAGACTTAACCATCAAAGAATCTGATAGCTGAAACGGAACTGTTGACGCGTGCTGGGAAAGCTCGTGTGTGTGCTGTGCTCAGGAAACCCACCTTGTACCGTGCTGAAAATGTGGGGTAGGGAGACCCCTGGCAATCACATTCAGACTTATTATTTATGAACACTTTTTCCTTTATTGATATCCCTATCTCACACTCTTGCTATAATTAGTTGTAAGTATCTGGTAATAGGTTTTTTTAGTATAGGCCTTTTTACTTTGACAAGACGCCACAATGGCTGCCTTATTTTTCATTTGATGGGTGAAGCTTGCTCCCATCTTAGATTTAGGTTAGGTGTTTTTCCAACCTGCATATTGTTTAAATAAACACCCTTGAATCGTGATCACCTGTGTCTGTCTTTACTGTTGCGAGCCTGAGTTCCTTACACTGTGCTTCTGTTCAGTTTCTGCTTACTATTAATGCTAAGTAACTCCAAGCAGCATCTCTCTTTAGAATCAGTGTCTCAATTCACTCTTTGAACTCTGACTCCATGGTCCACTACGCAACAGTTCTCTGTGGATTTACAGTCTCAAGTGGTTTCAATGAACTCTGACCTTGCATACTAGCATGCAACATTTCTGAATGGATTACTTGCCTTTGGCTCCAGCCATCAGATTATTTCCTTCAGTGCCAGCTCTCTTTGTGTTCCAGAATTCGTCTGCGAGCCTAGATGCCTGGCTCCCAACCTGGATGCGCCTGATGTGGTAGCTCTGTGGGACCTCCAGCGAATGGCGGCACTCTGATGCCACATGGTTTTGCCACTTCCTGGCTTATGGTGCCATCCCCACTGCTGGGCAGCTACTTGTCTGACACCACCCTATCCACATTCTCCAGTGTCTGCTGGCTTACGCATGTTCCACAGCTCCCTTCAACTCCTGTGCCACTCGCCATGGCGCCCTCCCATCCCCCCGCTTCGATCCTCAAATTAATTGACAATATATAAGAAAAAGGAGCAGGTTTAAATACTAACAAATGGACAGTCACTAAGCCAGGACACATCTGTCCAATGATCAATTCCTACAACCACGTCATTCCTAAATGCAGTGTGTAAACCACCGGATAGACGACCTCTCGCTTTCAGGGTACAGACTGCAAGTGGACTGTAAAGCCATCCAATATTGAAGGCTCCTGAAGCCGTACTTCCTGCAAAATAACAACTCCAAAATGAGGCTAAGGGAACATTTCCAAGAAAGGATTTTTAAAGTGGAACTACTAAAGACTGCACTGGTTTTACACCATAATAACTGTGAAAACACATAATGCAAATCTACTTTGAACAAGAATAGATAACGAAATATATTTGTGTACTCATACCAGTGTGTAACATAGCCCCCCTCCCCCCTCCAAACGTGTGGATTGAGATAGGACACAGGATAGAGTTAAATCAAATTATATAAAATCATCAACTGACCCAAATCCCACGAGGAGCCTGCTCACAATTGGTTGCAGCACAGCAACGCCACAATTCTATAAAGCAGACATCCTGATATAACACTGATTGGGGGTTACTCAAACCGGGCCTGCTTAACTGTATCCTAGGTGCATATATTGCATATAATACTTTCGACACATTTCAACAGCTGAAAATGTAATTAAGTCCCCTTTAAACACTGAAGGCCATACTGATCTAGGTGTCCTTGCTCGCCATGGCTAAAATAGTACTGCACACATGTCCGTTTACATGTATCATTAGGCTGGAGTAGAGCAGAACTGAACACAAGGCAGACGTGGCTTTAAGGTCAGAATTCTGATTCTGGTACTGAAGTAACATGATCATTTGTTTTATTTTTTTATTATTAAGTGTTTTTGGTCATCATTTGGCCTTTACAATGTACAAAAGTGATAATACCAGAGTAAGGAGAGATTGCACTGCTGACACCAGTGCAGTGCATGTGGTGTATAAAGGGGGCACTTACATGGTTGATACGTACGATGCACATGCAATGTGAGAATGACAGCTGCACTGATGACACTTTTGCTCTATCAGTACTCTGCAAATGTAGCTTGCACTGCTGATACCAGGGGGTGGGGATAACTGCAAGGGTAGCTTGAATAGCAGATATTTGTATAACCTTTAACGGTCTTGTAAATGTATTACAGGAGGGTAGCTTGCACTGCATGCACCTATATTGTAGTTGTGGTGTGTGAGAGCAGGTTGTACTGATACCATTGATGTGTCTGTACAGTGTTAGGGCCACTTACACTGTCAATACCTATGCTAAACCTATACGGACAACCGCTGTGCCTGTGCTATTTGGCGGCTCCGATTGTACTGCTAATACCTTTACTGTTTGAGGCTATTTGCACTGCTAATTCATGTAATGCAATAGTGATGATTATGCCATGGAATTATGGCAATGGGATGGCTGAACATGTTTGAACATAACTTACCAAAGCGGTGTGTTGAGCCTAGTGATGAGACGCGACAGAGCACGCCGGCGGTTGGGATCCGATAACAGTCCCATGGTGTTTTACGTTGGGTATAAGGAAATCGATGAGACTGTTGAGAAAATAAACAGCATCAACAACAGAAAATGCATAACATAATAGTACATTTCACACAACATAGCATATACCAGTGCATGGTTTGAAATTGCTGGGAGCGATTTAGATTCTGGTTAGATCCTATAAGTGCCCGTTTGGCTTGACACCAATAGTTACCAGGATCTACATTTGGCTCCCCAAGCCATCTGGTGCTATACAAACATATCTATGTGCTGTTAAATCTATATGTTTGGGAATGTGTACAAATGAGCATTATGACACATCTAGAAGGCATTTAAAGCATAATTGGTCATATATAACTGATAAGGTTATAGTTTGTCTCTTATATGAGAGTTACATTTGTGCAACGATATAGAACATCTCCTGGTAGCTCTTACTGACTGTGTGATACTGAGTGTACCTGTTCAGTTTAGCTATGGTGGGCGAGGAAAATATGGGGATATGAAAAATATTCCATAGAGGTTATTCATCCCACAGCAGTTTAATCCCATTTGTTTTTTTTAAACATATTTTTATTATTTTTCAATACTATATAACAACAACCATTACATTTTAGAGCATTCATTCACAGAACTAAAATTCCCCTCTCCCGCCCTCCTCCCCCCTGACCGGGATAATCTCTGTCCGTTTACATCTTCTCTAGGAGCTTCAGGTCACCTTTCACATAAATAAGTCCAGTATTCTTATTTTGTGTGGGCACCACTGTTCTTTATAGTCAGATTGAAGGTACTCCAGCACTAACCCCCAGTCATTTCTGAACCTTCCGTGTTCACCTTGGATGTTGTAGGTTAATAGTTCCATGGATAGATGTGTCCAAACCCTTCCCGTCCAGTCCAGTCTACTGCTAGTGGAGGGGATTTTTGTTTCCAGTTCTGTGCAATTTCCAGCCAAGCACATATTAGTAGGCCCATAAAGTTCCTCTTCTGCATAGTGTTTAGATTTTTATGCCTGGGATCCTATGAGCCCCCTAGCCACACTTCGTCTCCCAAGTGGTCTGTCCCCGGGAACATTTTATGCATTTGAATTTTAATCTCCTCCCAGTACGAGCTTAGATCGGGCATTCCCACCAAATATGTCGCCAGTCCCCCTTCCCACCACATTCCGTCCAGCATTTGTTTGGGGAGTTAGCGAACATCGTAAGTAGACTCTCCGGGGTGTAGTGCCATTGATTCATTATTTTCACCCACATTTCTCTGGTTTGGATGGCTCGCGTCAATTTTGGTATCAGGCGCCATATGTATTCCCATCGGTCCCTGGGAAGTGTGTAGCCCAGGGTTTTCTCCCACCTTTTCATGTATTGCCATGTGGCAGGTTCAGTTTGTGCGTTTAGATATTTGTATGTATTGGAGACAAACTTCCGAGTGCCTGTTTGCGTCATAATGCAGGTTTCAAAGGGGGTTAACTCTCTGGACGCTGCTGCTTTTATGCGGGTTGTACTCGACCAGTGATGGAGTTGTTCATATTTATACCGGTCTTTCGGTGTTAAGTTCAATAAAGCAGTGCAATCCGCGAATGACCTTATCTGCTGGTCTTGATGCATGTCTCCCACCATCTTGCACCCTGCTGCTTCCCATTTTTGGAAAGCTCCCCTTTCCATAACTGGTGGGAATTCTGGGTTACCAAACAATGGCATGAACGGGGCGGGATCTTTTGTTAGGGTTTCTTTTTTTGTGGCTGCGTCCCACACCCCCAGCGTTGTCCTAATTATCTCACTTCTGTGCGTGTTAACGTGTCTGAATCGTCTATTGATCCATAATAAATGTCTGGTGGAGGTTGTTGCTACCGCCCTATCCTGCATCTCCCAGATTTCACCCCCTGTTCCGGGATCCATTCCCTCAATACCCAGAGCTTGGAGGCTTCATAGTATTTCTTAAAGTATAGCATGGCACACCCCCCTTCCTGTCTATGTGCTGTCAGGACAGCATTTGAGACTCTAGTTTTGTTCTGCCAAACGTAGTTTGAGACCATTTTTCTGAGTGCCTTAAAGAATGGTGGGGGAGGTGGTCTTATCAGAAGGGCTTGGAATGGTTCATAGTTCAAAAAAGAAAATCGAAAAACAAAGTCGAAAGTCAAAATATCGAGAAAAAAAAGGTAAAAAAAAAAAATAAGTCCACCCACCCCTTTTTTGTAACTTTTTTTTTTAGCATACGAGAGCCTAAAAATAAATATAAATGAAAAAAAATTATTCAAATTTTTTTTTCCAATGTTTTTATTTTGTCTTTCAACATTTTTTTGAAAGATTTTTTGACTGCACACCGCTTGGAATATGTACATTAATTTAGGAAGTATCATCATTTTCACCGTCGTGTTTCTACCCCACCAAGATGTTGTTAATGGGTTCCATTTTAGCAGGTCTTTTCTAATATTTACTAGGAGTTGTGGGTAATTATAGGTATATAATTCGTCTAATTTCCCGGTGAGAGTGATTCCCAGATATTTAATTCCTGTAGTCGCTAGTTTCAGTTGACAATCCTATGCGGTTGCTCAGATTTCTTCTCTATTACCAGCCAGGATCAATATCTCCGATTTCAGCCTATTTATTTTTAGCCCCGAGATCTCTCCAAACGTATCTATGACTTCCATTAAGTGCGGGAGGGATTTCCCTGGGTCCCCTAGGGCCGCTAGCATGTCGTCTGCATACGCAACTGCTTTATGCTCCTGTCCCGCCATCTCTATTCTCTTTACCTCCGGCAGCTCCCTAATTTTTGCCAATAGGGGTTCTAAGTAGATTGCATATAGGAGAAGGGAAAGCGGGCACCCTTCGTTTCGTCCCTCTTTCTAAATGTACCATATCCGATAGACTTCCGTTTACCGCTATCCTTATTAACGGGGAGTTGTAGTTGGCGCGGACCATATCTATATATCCCTTGACCATCCCCATTTTCTTTAGAACCTGGAATAGAAATGACCATTCTACTCGGTCAAACGCTTTCACCGAGGGCCAGGGCAACCAATGCAGCTGGGGACTGTTTGATTCCTATCTTTTCGACAAGATGCAGGACCCTTCATATGTTATCATGAGTCTGCCGATTAGGGACAAATCCTGATTGGTCTTGGTCTATCAGTTAAGAAAGGAGTGGCACCAGTCAAGCAGCTAGAATCTTAGTGTACAGCTTCACATTTAGGTTAATTAAGGCTATGGGGCGATATGCGGTGGGGAGTTGTTCTTCCATCACCTTTTTATGGAACACCAGCACTTTTGCCTCATTCATGGTTTGGGTCACGCTCCCCCTGACCAATTTATGGATGCCCACAGGGGGGCATGATCCGAGAGTGTAATGGGGTCTATCTCTGTCTGTTTTATCTTCCTAAAGAGGCCCACCGAGACCCATAGATAATCTATTCTCGAGGCCATATTGTGTACATGCGAGTAGTATGTATATCATTTCTGTTTGCCGTTGACATTGCGCCATGCATCGGCCAGCCCGAGATAAGCCATTTTCTGTTTTAAATTTATTGACGGGGCGCCCTGTCCTGTTGCCTAGGTCCGGACCTATCTAGGGATGGGTCCCACGCTATGTTGAAGTCCCCACCAGTATAATATCCCCTGTGGCTTGCTGCTCTAATTTGTCAAGCATATCCCTTAAGAAGCCATCTTGGCCTGTGTTAGGGGCATATACTGTGGCCAATGTCAGGGGCCTGCCATGAATTGTTATTGTCACTATCAAAAATCTCCCTTGTTTGTCTCCCAATGTGGAATTTACCTGCGCATGTAAGGATTCTCTGATCACTATGAGCACACCTGCCTTTTTTTCCTGTGCGTTCACCTGATGGATTTGATTGAACCCCTTGAAGCGGAGTTTATGTTTGTCATGGGCTCTTATGTGCGTCTTCTGGAGCATTACGATATCGAATGCTCCCTGCTTGAGGGATTGCTCCACTTTTTTGCGCTTGACTGGGTAGTTTAGTCCCCTAACGTTATGTGTCAGGAGCTTTATCCCCATCCCTTCTTCTGTACAAGGCGTCTTCCCTTAGATTCTTTTCCCCCATTTGTAAATTCAGAGTTATTCCCGGTCTTCCCCTGTCCCCAACTCACCCTCCCCCCCTTTGTGTCGCGCAATCCCCAACTGGCGCTCTTCCCACCTCCCCCCACACCCCAACTGCCCTGAGGATGGCATGATGCTCTACAGTCGCTCAGACGTATCGCCATGTGCTTCATGCCCTCAAACACTCTCAGGGATAACTGTGAAGGGAATCCTGAACCCTTCCCCATGACTTCAGTGGCGTCCGGGCCTTCACCCCTCGCACCTCCCGGCACCTGTTTATTGGTCTCTCGATACTACTTCTGCCGCAATTAAGTCCCCGTGCTTGTTGTTATATTGTCATTCTGCTCCTGCTTTTGGGGCGCATATCTGGTCCTTATTTCCTTCTGTTGGGACTTCTCACCCTCCTATTCGTCATTTTCCATTCCCAGTGGCTCTTTCTGGATGAGGGGTCCGTGCCGCTTGCCTGAATGGAATCCTCATCCTGATCCTGTAGATTCAGCAGTCTCTGGCCTTCTTCCCTTGATGTTATTTTTTTTTTGCGTCCGCTCCCATGTTAACAGCAAGCCAAATGGGAATGTCCACTTATATCTGATTTGGCGTGAGGCGAGTTCCTTTGTTATCAGGGCCATGTCTCTTCTTTTCTGGAGTGTTGACTGTGCTAGATCCTGAAACAGCTGTATGTTCTCTCCATTCATTCGAATATGGTCCATTGATCTGGCCTTTCTTAGGACTTAGGATCTGTTCCTTTTGTGTGTATCTGGTGAGGGCCACCAGCATGTCTCTTGGGCGGGAGCCTTGAGACGCCGATCTCTTTGGTCCCACCCTATGGATTCGGTCAATCAGGACATCTTCTTCCTCCCCCTGATCTAGGATGTCTTTGAAGACTTGCTGCACTGCCGATTTGAGATCCTTGTCCTCCACGGTCTCTGGCATATTTTTTATTCTAATGTTTGATCTTCGTGATCTATTTTCTAAGTCTTCGCACTGAAGTTCCAGGTTGTGCGTCAGACGGACTAGATGTTCCTGCGTTTATGCCACTTGTTGCGTCTCCTCTTCCATGTTCTGCACTATCTTCTCGAGGGTGTCAGTTCTTTCTCCTAGTCCTGCTCCTTCAGTTTTTAATTCTTGCAGCGCTGATTTAAATTCACTCTTCATGGAATCCAGGTGCGTGTTCATTGAGTCCATGAATTGCGCCTGAAACTCCCCAAACCACATCTTCAAGTCTTCTTTCGTGGCCATTTCTTCAGGGGGGGGGTGGGGTCTGTCTCCTGACCTCCTTTTGATCCTTTTGCTTTGTCCAGAAACCCTTTGTCTCCGCCCCAGAGGTGGACCAAGTTCTGGTCTTGCTTCAGCTGTTGGGTCAGAGGGTTCGTTTGACCTTGCTTTCCTCTAGATTTTGACATTTGGCCCAATGCGTGGATACATCCGGATGGGATCTTGTGACTGCAGAGTGGTGTCCCGTAACAGGCCTCTCCGGGTCCTCTCCGTTTGTTATCAGTCCGGGATATAGGACGTCTTTCACTGACCTGTAGTTCCCCTGCTGATCACCCCAGGGTGGGTGGGACAGGCGTAACTGTGAGGGCCCTCCCGCCTATCTTGGTTCCACCTTACGAGGGGTGTGGGGGGGGCACTCCAACCAAGCGTGCCTGTGCCCTTGTATCCTGTGTGGGAAGTCTCTCACTGCCTTTCCATGGGCAGTATATGTCCCCTTCTCGGTGTGCCTCTTTTCAGGCCATGGGCCCCTCAAGCTTTAAATGCGGTGGGGAGGTGGCGGGGGAAGGGCGGGTCCAGTGTGTTTATATTAGTGGGCCCCAGGTGCCCGTACTTCTTGCTGATCCTCGTGGTCCCCTGACCCCCGCCCGCACCTTTTTTCTGGCCGCTGGCCCTCCACGCTGCTGTATAGTGCTTCCCGCGGGCCACGGCCCGTGTCAGATTCCCGGCACCTGGGGTCCCCTCGGTGGGTCTGGGGGAGGGGCTGCCCTCTCCTCCCCACCATCCCCTACCGGGACCGCGCGGGGCTCACCTTCATCTCTCTGCCCCCGTTTCACTAACTGTCTGTGGTTGGCTGGTCCCAGGCGCCGGTCTCTTGGTTTCCCCGCAGGGCCGCCCGGGGTGCACTCCGACCCGGGTCGCCACTGGGGGTAGCGTCCTTCCCTGCTTCCTCCACTCACCGGGAGCACTCTGCTGTCCTCTCTGGCGTGGGTTTGCTGTTGCGGAGGCGCAGGGGCCCAGTTTCCAATGCCTCTCTGCCCCGCTGGGCAGTCGCATTGCCGGATCGCTTCTGGGCACCTCTGCCGTGCTGCTGTACTAGGCGGGAACTGCTTCCCTTTTGTGTCGCCCCTCCTACCACTCTTCGACAGCTCCTGGGCTCTGTCGGGTGCCCTCCACTCCGAACTGCGCTCGGTGCTGCGTCGGCAGGTTCTGGGGATCTTTTCTCGAGTTATTTAGATCGAGAGTTCCGCTTTATTGCCTGGCTTCTGGTGCGGCCCGGGAGGGGAGACGGGCTCAGCTCAGGCACGTCCTCCCTCCACGGCAGCCATCTTGAAGTCCAATCCCATTTGTTTTAAACGTAGTTTAGGACTGCTCCAAAGAATTCCTAAACCACATGTAATGCTAAATGTGAGCTTATGGTTGTCAAAACCAGCAACATGCAGACAGCAGTAAGGTGTACAGCATATGGTTTTGGTTTGTAATTTGGAAGGGAGCAGTGCTGCGTTCCACCTCAAAGAGCTGAAACTGTTAAAACCTGTATGCGGCAAAGACATTACACAATATCAGTAAAACAAACCACCCTGCCTCCAACTATAGGGACTCATCTGCTGTCTTCTTTCCAGCTATTGCTAGAAAACACTCCAATAAGCAGGAGTCAATAAAATACCACTTTTCACTGGAAATTGTGAAATCAGCATATGTAGTGCAGTCTAACATTGCTCTAAAAGTCATCAACTGCAGCCATTGCAGAGTACATTCACGTACCCAGTTTTGCAAATGCAAATCACAACCAAACTTGTTCTAAAAGGTGCTCGTGGCAAAGAGTAACTCGGCTGCCTCCCATATTTGTTGACCATTCTAAGTTCAGGTATAGTGTCTGGTAAAGGTCTAAACAGCAAAACCAGGAGTTAAAGAAACATCAAAAAGCAAAAGGAATTACGCACCACAATCCTTTTTTAAATGTTTTGTTGTAACCCCTGTAATCAACTGGTGCCCTGTGGGCCCAAGGCATAAAATAAGCGGTGTCGCATAGCAATTTGCTATGCAATTCTGTCAGTTTGCTAATCAAATGAACACTTGTGTAGCAAATATAGCTATTTAAGTTGACCTCTTCAATGAAAGCACAGCTCACCCTGCATTCCTCTCCTGCCCTCTGTGCTCTCTTCCCCCTCCTTTCTCTTCAAGTCCTAAAGGAGAGAAAGTGCAGCAGTAGTCCTCTCCACTCTTATGTGCCAAAGTCATGTGTGGGAGTACTAGGCAAGAATTTTATTTTTCAAATAATTGCAAGCCAGAAATAATTGGGATGCTACTTTTATTAAGCTTTCTATATGCTGTCTAGCAAAGACCAGTATGTGTCAACTTTATTTCTCTTAAAAGACAGTCCTGCAATTCCATTCCTAAAATGTAGGTTGTTACATAATGCATTATTAGAGTATTGATACCGTAAAACCCCATCATCTCTATGCTTTACAGTTAAGTTTAGGTTAGTGTATCTAAATTTCATTGTCGACTATATTTCATTTTGTTGGGGAAGATGCATCATATTGATGAGTGACTACTTTTGAAAATGTACATGATCAAATGCTTTCAAGGGTAAACCTAGTTCTGAAACCTGCAGGATGCATACATCTTGCAACTGGTGCTCAACTGATGCACAAACCCATACTCCTTTACATACTTGATATTCTAGATTATCACCCAGTTGCTTTATACCAGGTACCCTAAAATTGAGATGTCCACAAACTACAATATTTCGTCTAGTTTGGCCAGTTCTCGGCCTGCTATGCAATCCACTTTAAGTCTTTCTTTCCTTGTACATAATTAATAAACAGAGCAAACTAAATGCTTACAAAAAGTAATGATCAATAGTTCCATCCAATCTGTACATCTACAGATCTATTGCAATACCAAACAATGTAGTTAGCATCCAGAGCTCGCTTTGCTTTAGGCTGACAGTATTATATATTACCACCTACAGGAGACAGCTGGCCAAACTGTTGTCAGAGCCTTTTTTATCATATCTATTTATTTGTGTCCATTCATGCAGATAACCTTTTACATTTTATGGACACTCAGCTGTGGCTCACAAAGTCTTTTCGCCCACTCGCATAGTAGAGTACATTTTATGACAGGCCAGTAGCATTTGCAAGAGATGTTTGAAACCTTTATGTAACATTTACTTGGTTTGCTGTAAATGTCAAACAAAAGATTCACTGTGCATGGCGGGCCTAAGGGTGGCATCAGTGTGCCAAACAAAGCGGGTTTGTAGTTGTACACTAATCACATTTTAAATTTGTTGTCCACCATTGTTATGGGTCGAGCGCATTTCTATTAGAGAGAATGGGGAAACTAAGTTACCCAACCTGCAGGTCTAGCTGAATTTTAAAGAATTTGCAAGGCCTGACTCCTCTAGCTAATGTCTTATTTCAGCGGTATGCAAAACGGTTTTATTGTTGCTCATTTCATGTCTTGGGTACTAATAACTTCTGGTGACATTAACAATATTAGTACACAATTGCTAATCAAATGGGTCTCTTTGCTAATCAAAAAAAGTTAGTTCACATACTCTGCTATCAATTTTTCCAAAACTAATTTATGCCTTGGGGTCATCTGTCTCCCGGATCATTAGGCCACAACTAAACGCAGAGAATCTACTATATACTACATAGCTTTCTTCTCTCAAATATCACCACTCACGTAAACACAGTGGCAAGTGCCCAGCTTACTGCATGCCCAATTGAAAGGCTTTACTCAAATCATTCCCATGTTCGCTACTAGGTTATTTATTATAAAGTTATCCAAAGCCAGCCTCCATTTTTCCCAAACATCAATTGTCAAAGAAATTCAAATAAGCCAGCTGTGCTTGCGCAATGTGGAGCGAGCAACGGCTGAGTAAGATTTCAGTCAGGTGCCATAGAATTGAAATCATTAATGGGAAGATCTTAGTAAGAGGTTGCGTAGAAACATGTGACCTTTCCGCTATGCTTTTGCAAGTGATGGCGACTGGAAAAATTACTTTTTCCTGGTCTTCATAAGGACCTTGCAACAAAATGGTACTTTCATGCTGTTAGGCAGAATCCTGTGCAGTTCCCTTGGGGAACACTGCACAAAGATCAAGACTACAGGAGTAAGCAGTAAACCCAACTGGTAGCAGTCTGTACCACCCAGATTTACCTGGTAGCTGTGGCTGAGCAGTCAGACTTCTCTCAAGAAGAGTAGGGCAGTATACAGAGGATACACAATAGGGATAAAAACACAGTAGAGCAAGCAAACACTGACCAGAGCTTGTTATCAAAAGTATATAATTATTTTACACGCACTTTAGAAAATACACTAGCACTATCACTCAAAAGCAAGTTCAAACACAATCAGAAAAGTATACACACCTCCCTTAGCAATTATTAGACAAGTCTAAGTCAAAACACCACTTATTGTCAAAACAAATGTGAGCGCGTAACTTAGTTGGCACTCCAATAATTAGGTGAAAGGGAGAGAAAAAGGCAGGTCATAAAATAAAACAGTTCCCAACACTTTTATAAGACCAAATCAAGTTAGTGAAGGCAGAGTCTACTGTGGAGCCAAGGTTCATAGGCCAGGCCCACTTTAAATGGAGCAAGGTGAAATGTGCCCAAGATCACACAGTTGAGAAATGCATTCAATTCTTTGTAGAAATGTTCAAAAGAGGTTGGGTTGGTTCAGAAGGTAAAGTTAGAAGGTCTGGGGGCCAACCCAGTTGGAAAACCAAGGATTTAAGGGTCACCTTTAGCAATCCGTAGAAAGGGAGGCCAGGTGGAACACAGTACCTTTAAAGTTGAGGAAGCTCCAGCAGTGGCAGTTGTTCCTGGCAGTGGGTGCAGTTTGTGTTTTCGACCAGGGGAAGAGAAGATCTCTGCCCAGGGAAGAAACCAGCCGCGGAGTTCGTCAGTTAAAAGGTGCGTTCCTATTATTCGCGGTCACAGTGGTGAAGCTTGGCTATCCGGCCGCCGGGGTGCTTAGCACAGGCGCTTCGACCAAGAGACGTCCTGGAAGGCGAGATGGCGAACTGGTTGATCCCACCAGCTCAGAGGAAGAAGACTCTTTCAGCAGAAGATCTTCTCTTGTCGTCGGGAAAGTGGTGAGGTCATTGCAGCAGGGCTCCACCGGTGTTGTCGTCGTTGCACATGGCTCAGCTTCACCCCTCTTCGGATTTCTTAGGTCCTGTGGCGACTTCTGAAGTTCCAGTCCCAAAAGTCCTGCTTTTTTGCAGGAAACCCCACATTCAACAGCCTAACTGTCACTCATACATGCCAAGTGGTGAGCTGGGCGGCTCACCACTGGGCCAATCAGAACAGAGTGCGACTTGGTTTGCTAAGGCAACATAGTCCAGGGTGCCAATTCCCCCACCCACACATCCTGTGGGACCCAGACAGAGTGGCACCAGTTGGAGGGCTTCTGTGGAGAAGCCCGCCAAAAAGTGGAACAAAGGGCCCGACCTTGGTTGGAGTTATAGAGATGGACACAAACGCCATTTTAGAAAAGAGTTCTGGCAAAAAGACCCAACCGGTGATTTTATATTAAATAAATAAACCGGCGGTATCTTTAACATTGCACCAAAAAGTGGTGCGTTTAAAATCAATGGGAAAATCACATAGGAAATATTTTGGTGGAATATTTTGCGTGGTAACCACTGCCACCAGCCAGAAACTCGACAAGGGGGGACTGGACAGTGCCCCCTTGAAAACAGACCCAGGGGCAATCTAATTAACCCCTTCCAGTACTTCCACAGTATGATGGTTTGTACTGGTTCTATTCACAATTTTGGACTAGTAAAGCCAATGGTGACTTTACATACCCTGGGAGACAGTAGTCGGTCCCAGGGTATGGAGTCTATGTTTGGGGGTCACTATGACACCCCTGTGTTACTGCACTGAGGGTGCTGTGTAACACATACACTAAAACAGATGATACCCTATGGAGTAAAAGACCCCATAGCCCATAAGCACACAATATGTCAAAGACATACCTCAGATCATGCCTAAGAGTGGGAGAAAAAGAGTCTCACTCTTAGCAGGAGAAAAAAACAAACCCCAAAAATCCAGCAAAGCTGCTTGGGGACTCACTAGGTTTGGGAAATTAGCCTTATAAGCGAATTCTCCCTAACAGATGCAATAACCGAAGTATAGCATAGAGGCAGATAATAATGTTCATGTGACAGTCCATGCTAAAGGTTGTGAAAATGTTCTCACCCAAGTCTGTTATGTACCTGATTCAGACCTATTTATTAAATGTCAGATTGAGGAATTGAAACATAAGTTCGGACAATTAGATAGATACTCTATGCATACTTGTAGTAAAAAAGTCTTGCATGTAAATATATGAATAGAAATTCATCACACGGATATCAGGTAAATCCATAATAGTGCTTATTTGGTTACAGGCACAGAGGCCCTTTGTTTTGCTTTTCGAACACGTGTAATGACTTCAGAACTACTCACCTTATTACACAGACCAAAGGTTCTTAGACTCAGGAAGGCAATAATACACACTTCGATCAACAATTGGAATATAATTGGCCCTTTATCGGCCTTTTAGTTAAACTTAATAAACATACAGCTAACTATTGGAATAAATGCAATTGGTCATACATAAACACACAAGCAAGAATAGTTACAAAAAGGGTCTACATCACTGTTAGTGCAGTTGTAGGAGAAAACTTCATCTCAACCACGACAACACTACCCAGTCCCAAGGCAGGTAGGCAGAGAGATCACATGTACTAACAGGGTCTGGAGCGGAGCGTCCTCCCTCTCAGCGACACTTCATCACCTGTGGTTCCAATTCTCAGTCTACCATCAGGATACCTCTCCTCTTTTGGGGAAGAAAATCCTCACCTCTCCTAGTTTGCGAACAGTCCCCGGCCGAAGGACAGACCGCAAGCATGGGAGGCAAAGAGCAGAAAAATCCAAACAGTAGTGGAAAAACAGTTTGTGTCTAGGGATGTAACGGTATTACGGTATACCGTTAAAGATACCGTGAACCACTTAATTGAACAATAATAACCGTCACATTGTTTATACCGGTATACCGTTCATACCGTTAAGTGTGCTTTTCAATCTGATTTGGAAAGGCTGCAGTATGCAAGTGCTGTGCAGTCTTGGTCTTGCACTGTTGGATGTGCCGTCTGCCAAGTAGTTTCAGTTGGAGCAGTTTTTAATGCCATTCCATAAACCACACATGCCTGACACAAAATCAATATGTTAGCAAAAGGAAGAATAAATACAGTGCCAAGAAGGAAAAGGGTTTACTTTGGGTTGGCGGTTTGGGGTTTATATATTTATAATGGATAATGTGTTCTAAACATATGACAATGGGGGATTTCCCTGGTTCCATCATTGAATTTACATATAATAAGTCACAATGCGAAATTTACTCATCTCTGTGGGTATTCCCTGCTGCCATACCAAAGTGTAACATGTCCTTGATTACTGAACACCTTTTGGCCCTAAAGTAAACTAAAGGCTGTAACGTAAAGAGAGAGTGCGTGTGTGCGTATGTGTACAAGCGTATACTACCATCAGACTCCATTGATCTGTGGCATGCAGGTTATCAAGATGGCAACATGTTCATCTTCACCAGTAGCCAGTTGGGGGGCTAAAAGCTAGAATGAACACTTAGGAAAAGCTATTCAGTTTGCTTTGCCAGGCGCAGCAGGGCTCCCCCCTACCCCTCCTCCTCTCCACACGTGCGTTTGTTTTTGGTGGAAGCAAGGGGTGGCATTTCAGTGGAAAGTATGTTGAAAAGCCCAATTCTGGCCCTGGGTGCCTGGTTTTGATGAGAAATCTGACAATTTATGACCTTTTAGAAAATATTTGTTAAGATTAGTTAACTCCACCTGCTATACCGCGATAACCATGATATACCGTCATTTGGCAAGAAGGTTATTGTACTGTCATAAAACTAATACTGTGACACCCCTATTTGTGTCCCATGCATTTGTTCTCAGCACTCCTTATCAATGCACCTGCACATCTCAGATTCCCTTCTCAGCTCGGGCTTGAGCGAACAATACAACAACTATCCTTCATAGTGAGCACATCCGTTTCATAATATAATCTTGCAACCGTTGCAGAATTCACATCTGCCTTCCAACTGAGCTCACAGAAACGTAGACTCAATGCGGTTTGCAAGTGAATGTCCAAAATGGCCGCTGATCTGCAACATGTTTTAGCTAATTTTCTCACACGCCGTACACTACACTCTGGACAATCAACTGCCATAACCCAATGAAACAAAAGACGGTTTCTGAATTTGAAGGAACAACCTCACCAAATTGGGAATACAAGAACTGCAACAACAGCAAACACCAAAACAAAAACGACTGCAAAACACAAATAATAACATAGCGCAATGCTTCAGGAATCCAGGAAAACAGTAGATACCACCAATGCCCGACCTGGTCCTGAGTGACTTGGGAAATCAGGTCCTTTAAACCACCAATGTGCTTTTCAATAGAATGGGAACGATCACCCATATCAAAACACATCCCTATAATGGCATTGCAACCCAAATTATGTTTCAAAAACAAATAATCAATAGCAGCCCTCTTCTGCAAAAAAGCTTTTGTAAAATTCCTATTGTCCAACAGCAACTCAGTCAAAGCTTGAGAGGTTTCATTAAGTCCTTTCACTACCACACAAGCCAACCTAATTAAGGATGTATAACCCCAGCAGCCAAACCCCAAACACCCAGCAAGGAAAAAGCAAGCACTAAAACCTCAGTTTCAGACAACAAATGCACATTTGAATCACAGTCAGGGGACAAGCCCATATGATGAAAAGAATGCGTAGTACGACAAACAGCAGATTGCAAGGGAAACATCATCAAACTAAGGTGTGTCAAAGCACAAGGGCAAAAATACAGAAGTAACAAGGGATACCAAGGATATCTAAATACTGTGACTTGGCCTGGATAGAACACAACATAATTCACGTAGAAGGTCAGAGTACTGATGTGTTTATGTGGTGGGTGCCGGTGCAATCTATCCATCTACATAATCCCATTGTCTAAAGATCACAAAAAACAGCTGTAAAACAGAGTGTCTTTCAAAACTCATGTGCTGGGAAGAAATAAATTAAATTCAACCCAGTCAACACCTCATGACGATACAATATTATTTATTAACACATTTGAAAAAAATAATTATAAAAAATGTACACAATCATCAATGTCAATAAATTCGTAAACCAGTCCGCCAAATTGATCTATGGACTGGTATGGTATGGTATAACATTCCCATCTAAAACCACAAAACACCACACATCAACCATACCACATTCATACTCAAATCTTTCAACAACTCATTCAATTATATCGAATATTTCATCACTATAAAAATGATCATACTAAAATACAACATTACAATTTAGGTCCATTATAAATGTGAACCACAAATTTTGCACTGTTGAGTCAGTCTTCAATAATACAATGTATTCCGACTCAAGCTAGTTTCATTTAAAGCCGTTTACGATTAACAGTACACTACCCACAAGGGCCACCAGAAAGGTTAGCAGGAATATAAGAGTAGGTAAGGTTACCGCAGGAAAACAGCCAACCCGAAGGACGTTTTTCATACTGTACATCACTGGCAGTCAAACCAGTATAGGTGCAGAACATATTGTTAAGACACATCAGTACAAGCAGACATAGACCAGGTACATAAGCGGTTCTCAAAGTTAGTGCCACTTCGATCATTAATCAAGTCCAACATTTGACATTTGCCAATACATTGAGAATCACAAGTGATCGATGAACAAACATCGGCACAAGCAATAATCATAGGTGACAATAAGGGTCATATTCCTCCATTTGCGATCCGTGTCTCCACAAAATTTGCAATACTCAGACAGAAAAAGAGCCTCAAACATTGGAATCCTGCATGAGAGAATCATTATGCAGCCACAATGCACGTAGAAATAAGTTTTGCAGCATCATGAAAATCAGCGAAGCAAAAGTGCGAGATATTCAACACAGGACGGGCCAGGAAGACCCATAAATTCTCGGGCTGACCGACAATTGCAGCATAGCCATGCCGCAAAAAAAGACATGGAAGTCGCGGAAGGGGGCAAAACATCACGTTTATGTCCACCGCATTTCCTCAAGGAGTCACAATATAATGCATCAGGCAACGCGGTAACCTCATGGCCATAAGTCAACATCCAGATCAAAGGTTTCAGTTGCACAATGGGGACATTCGCCACCTCTTCCAGCATGTCCTTGGCCCCTCCCAAATGGACTCCAGAGAGATCGATAAGTGCAAACATCACACACAGGATCTGAAAAAGAAATGTTCAGATAAAACACAAGATATCAGTGAAGTACATCACTCCTGTAAATAACATTTGTCAGCGGGAACATGACTTCATTTTCTTTTCCCTGGTTCCATTACAAGAACAACTTGGTCCTCTCCTGCTGCAATTACATCTGCCGGAACCGGTGGACCACTATCGCTCCTGGAACCATTCTGTCTGATGATCCAAAGCCTTTGTCACCACGTGTAGTTATCAGTGGGTGGCTCTCCCTTCTTCACCATAGATAACTTTACAGGTACAATAACCAATTGCGCCACCCTATAACCTTTATGGATAGGAAGCATGTTTCTTTCTGCACTATTGATTAGGATCACTTTTATTTCCCCTTGATAGTCGGCATCAACAATATCCCTCCCCCGCCCACCCAACACTTGGATTCCCCTCAATGCCAAACCAGATCTAGGGGCAATTAATCCCATATATGTTCTGATAGAATTTGCACTCAAATTCCTGTGTCAATAACACAGATTCCTTAGAGTTCCAATCTAATCTCTTCTCTTCGCTCGCATATAAATTCACCCCTTTAACCTCGGCTGTTGACCTATAAGGAGCTAGCCCTCCAGGCATCAATATTTCAAATGCTCCATTCGGCTTCATTTTTAAAGCTGGCGCTAACATGCGCATCAATGGGATCTCACCATTGGCGATTGGTCTATTATTCAGCACTTACACTGCCAGCAAGACTGAGATCCTCCTCATCGGCACACCTTCACCATCCTTTCCCCTCACTCTCTGGCCGGCCTCCCTTGGCCCTCCTCCTACCCCACCTGCGAGGCTAAGAACCTCTGGGTCATCTTTGACTCCACTCTTTCCTTCTCCGCCCACATCTCTGAGGTCTCTAAAAAGTCAAATTTCCGAAGGCACCTCCACAGAGGTACTCTGCCTTTCCTCTCCTTCGCCCAGAAGCTCATGGTATCTCAAGCTCTGGTTCTCTCTAGCTTGGACTATTGTAACAGCCTCCATCTAAATCTACCTGCCTCTAGTCTCCGCCCTCTGCAACTAATCCAGAACAGGACTGCAAGACTTGTCCTTGGCCTCAAGCCCTGGGATCGTATCTCTCCAGCTCTGAAATCTCTCCACTGGCTCCCAGTGGATGCAAAGATTAAATTCAAAACCCTCTGCACTGTCCACAAGGCTTTCTGAGGTCTGGGTCCAAAATACCTTCAGCGATCCCTCTGCAAATACCTCCCCTCTCGAGCTCTTCGCTCCTCTACCTCCAACTCACTCAGGGTCAGTCGTTTTTCTAAGAAACGAGCTGGGGGTAGAGTTCTGTCTTCGGCTGGGGCCTCCCTCTGGAACAGCCTCCCTGCCACTCTAAAACTTGAGGAGAAACATCTCCGGTTCCGGAAGCACCTCAAGACCTTCCTCTTTTCTTCCGCCTTCGCTCCCCCTCTCCCCTGCTGATCTGTTCTCTCTTGGGACCGTGCACCTGGCCACCCTCTGTCTTTTGGGCCCAGGTACCTGCTCATCCTGCCACCCTCCTGCACTGCCTCCGGGCCATCTTTGCACTGGGGTCTGTATCTGTACCCATACAGCCCCCCCCTTTTTCTTCCTGCACTTATGAGACCTACCCTGTCTGCTGCCTTAAACCTAGCACTTGCAATTTGCTGGCTGCATTACCACTGTTTGTTGCCTTTATTATTTATTTATTGTTATTGATCTGTTTCTCCTCTGCTTCGCACTTTCTACCTCTCCCCCCTTCCATGCACTTTTCCCCCTCCCCTCTCCCATGCACTTGTGCGTTCTCAATGTCACTGGGCCTAGTAAGATCGCTGTTTTGTTCTCCCCTGTTCCCCTCCCTTGCCTTGTCGCGCTCTGAAACACTTGTGTACGAGCGCAATAGAAATAAAATATCAATCAATCTAAAACACGCTCATGCCACCCTTTCAGATTACCCTCACCAGTTTCCGCAGCTGTTCCTTGAACAACCCGTTCATTCCCTCAATCAAACCCAAAGCCTCAGGGTGGTAGGGGGTGTGAAAAATCCATTTGACCCCCTTTTCCTGACAATAGTCTTGAATCAGTTTTCCTTTAAAATGTGACCCATTGTCACTCTGAATCTGTAAAGGAATTCCAAAATACACTGCCACTTGATCTAACAATTTAATAGTATTCAATTGAGTGGCTCTCTTGCATAGTAGAACTACAAAATATCCTGAATATGTCTCCAGAGTTGTGCATGCATACTGACATCCTCTGTTGATGGGCATTGGACCAGGTAAAGTATTTAGTTTTAGTGACTCACGTATGACATGAGGAATAGATCTCGGTTTTGATACCGACACACTGGACATTGCAAAATTATGGTTTTCACTATTTCTAAAGGAATGCTAATTCGTCGATCTTGTGCCCACCTGATAGCCTTTTCTCCAAGACACCCACTTTTCTGGTGTGCCCACTTCGCAAATCCTTCAAGATCATTTTCTTCAGACCTCACATCCATAGCTGAAATTTTGGCATGTTCATCTGCAACAGAATTGAACCAACGTTCTAATGAGTCTGTGGCCCAGTGTGTGCTATGCATCTACATATCTGCAATCTCTTGCCTTAGTTCTTTTCCCCATAATTCATTTGCATGAATCTTCCATCCATTCTTCTGTCATGTTGGCAGCCAAACAGCTAGTCCATTTGCAACGGACCACGAGTCAGCATATAACAACAGCCAGGCGCTTCTTGCTTTAATGCCTGATAAACTGCATACAATTCTGCGAACTGGCTACTCGTCCCTTTCCCCGATGTCAATATTATCTTCATTTTGGGATTATACAACACTGCCTTCCAGGGTCGCTCAGTCCCCACATATTTACCTGAACCATCGGTAAACCAGGCATGTTCAGTTTGTTCACTAGTTCGTTCCCCACACGGAACTCCCCATTTTACAAATGTCAGTCCCCTCGGACGGTTCCAAGTCAATCAGCGGAACACCAGCCACTTGCTCATGTCATTTCGCAACTCCACCCTTCCCTGTTTTGGCACAATCTTGTATGTACTAGTTCCATTTGAGGATACTAGCCTCTTGCGCATGTCCTATTCGATGCGTTTCGGGAGAGCTTAGTACCCATTGCATGATCGGAATTTCTGGTCGGATCAATACATCATGACCCACCGTCATTTCTTCTGTAGCCACAAGAGCTCAATAGCATGCCAACAACTGCTTTTCAAAGGGAGTGTATCGGTCACCAGCTTCGGGTAACTTGAGACTCCAAAATTCCAGAGGAACACCCTTTCTGTCCCGTTTCTGCCAAACTCCAATTGGCATAGTCTTCCTGTACAGACACATTTAATTCCACTTCACCTGCCCTCAACGGCCATAGGTCAAGCACTCTCTGTTTGGTATCTTTTTTGCTAACTGAAATGCTTCCTCTTGCTCCTCTCCACATTAAAAGTCGGATTTCTTCTGTGTTACTTTGTGGAGAGGCCCTAAAATCTGCCAAGTGTGGTATATGTTGTCTCCAAAAACCAAACAACAGTATGAACTATTGGTCTTGTTTCTTATTTACTGGTGTAGCAAACGCAAAGATATTTTGTTTGGCCTTTGGCACCATCTCACAGTCCCATTGTGCCACTGGATTCCCAGAAAAAAATCACAGTCTCTGCTGGACATTGGGTTTCGTCTCATTAATTTCCCATCCTTCCTTTCTCAAACCCTCAATATAGATATTTAGGTGCATCCGCACACTCTGCTCATCCTTTCCCTGTATCAAAATGTCATCAATGTAGTGCGAAATCTGCACATCCAGTTTGCACGGAATCTTATCCAGATGTACCGCCACCAGCAGGCGACAATGGTCGGACTATGCATGTACCGCACGGGCAAACCTTGAAACGTATAGTGCCCCCATTCCTAGAAAATGCAAACTGTGACATTCTTCTGCAATCGGTACGGTGAATAAATGCATTCGCCAAGTCTATGATTGCGTACCCAGTCCCTTTGAACTTTTGCACATTTTCGATCAAGGTAACCGCATCTGGAACTGCAGGTGTTAACGGAGCAGTGTATTAGTTCAACTCACGATAATCTACAGTCATTCTATAGCTTCTGTCTGGCTTCTTAACTGGCCAGACCGGATTGTTCCAAGCCATGGTTACAGGGCGCAGTACGCCTGCTTCAACATATCCCTTAATGGTGTCTGCAATCTCCTTCTGCCCCCCAGGAATACAATATAGTTTCATAGATACCTGCTTTGTGGCTAAGGGAACCTGCACAGAGGGCATTTTCAATTTCCCCCAATGACAGGGTACACATCAATGCACTCACCCCGAACTGGTAAGTTTTACCTCTTAATCCTAAAGTCAAACCCTCCAAAATATCAAAGCCAATAATATAAGTATGGGAACAATCAACATTTGATATTTATTCCTTTTCAAATTGCGAATCTTCATATGAACTTTCGTTTGGACTGCGGGGGTCTTCTAAGCTCCCAGTCCAGTAATGTGAAATGTCTGCCATTAAATTTCAAAGGATTGCCATGAATCAAGAGGCCTCTCCGCCTGGTATCAATCAAAGCTCGAACCTCTTGCGTATTACCCAATTGCTAAAAGTTTACCTTAATCCGGGCAGACGCTACTCTAGTATGACCACAATCCTATTCATATTTCGAATGTGTGTATTGTCTCCAACCTCGTTGTCACGCCTCAGGGAACCTGGCGGCTTTGGAAGAAGTGGAGGCTGCGCCCGCCATTGCTGGTTCCATCACGTTTTGGGAAACGCGCTGTGTAGGTGTAGCTGTCCTTGCAACGTTCCTGACACCGTGATTTATTCCTTTCACTTCCGGGGTCGGGTGCGTTGCAACATACAGTGTTTCGTCCTGTTTTGCCGGCGCTGCTGTTTTCGAGTAGTTTTCCTTTTTTCTGCCCATTTGCCCTTCTTTTCTTTTTTTGCCCTTTTTTTCTTCCCTTGTTCTCTGTACCTTTTGTCGGGGTTTCCACGCGATCTTTTCTCCTCCTCCCTTGCCTGTTCCGGTCCCGTCTCTCATCCTTCCTCCCTCCCTCCCGTCTTGTGTTTACTTCCTTCGTATTTCCCCCTTTACTTTCTACATTGTTCTTTCCGCCTTCCTTCCTGTCTTGTGCTTGCCTTGCTTAGCCCTCTTCTGATTTCCCTCATCTGTACCTATCCTGTATGTAATCTCTGTGTACTGACCGCTGCCTGCCTTGTGGATTGCCTCGCCTAGCCCTCTTCCGACTATCTGTACTGGAACTATATTCTACTTACCTGATTTCTTACCCGAATCTAGTTGGAGCTTGTTCTAATTTCCGGACTGTGTCAACCAGTTCCTCTCCCTCTGTTGCTGCCTCCGGAGTGTGTTGATAGCTACCACACAGCGGTTGAAGATTCAACTCTTCTGGTGTTTTTTGTGCCATTGGCTTTTTCCCCATTGACCAGTGACCGAGGAGGGTTGCCACAGATCACCCAAAGGGTGTCACTGTGGCGTCCTACCTCGGTCGTCCCTATCTTAAAAAAAAAGGGGTGAAGACTCGAACAAAGGACAACCCGAAGCTGACTCAACGCTGGAGACTTCGAGGTGAGGAGGAAGGGGAGGCAAGGGAGTCAGGGGCATCTCAGGAGGAAGAGGAGATTACAGGCCTTCCTGACACTCGTACTCAAAACTTTTCTTCGCAAATCTGCATATCTCGGCGAGTATGGTGAAGGCATCCCCATGGAGCCGTCATCAATCTCTTCTTCCGGCGGCGCAGAAGAGGACTTATCCCCACTTTGCTTGTTCACATCCTGTCTTCTCACTTGTTTGTACCGCTCTTTTCCTTCAAATCCTTACTTTTTATATAGCGGATACAGTTCTAGGGTTTCGATCAATGTCTTCGCACGGCACTCCATCTTACAGCCAATCCCACCTCCCCGAAAACCCCTCTCCTCCCTCTCTCACCTTCACCCTTTCCCTCCTCCTCTCATCCTCCCCCTCTAATGCTCCCCCCAGTCCGCTTACTGTCTAATAGCATCCACTACCTCATCTGTTAGTTTACCGGTCATCCCCACCAGCAGGGTCATAATGAAATTTTTGTATGCCGGTGGAGCAGTCTGAATGATTGTGTTTCATTCTGAGACCGACAATGCCACTACCCCAATATGTTCTGGATCCTCAACATGGATGGCTTCTTTCATGGCATGCCAAGTCTTTGAATTGCCTCTCTCAGTGTGTACCACTTCTTCTCATCACTAGGCCACTCTGATGTAATCGGATACTTGCGATTACACCCTTGAGCAGCTAACAGTAACAAAGATACTTGCAAATCTCTCCCTTGACCATCGGGATGCGGCCCTGCGCATAATGCTTCTTGAATATGGGTTTCATGGGACAACGGCAAAAATCGTGGAGAATCGGTTGGATCTACAAGGAGACCTGCCACACCCCCATCAAATAATCTGACCATCCATGTTAACAGAGGCTCACCCGCCCTCTGTTTCAATCGGTTAATTATTTCCCCAACCTCTTGTTAAGAATAATCCTCCAATGTTGTCAAATCCACTAAACCACCTCCGCGATTATTCGGATGGGGTCCTGCTCGTCTACGTCACCTCCTTTCTGTTAGGTTCTGGTTTGGGCGGTACCTCCCTATCCAAGCCACTCTCGGAACTAGTACTGTCGAATACATCCCCGTCCCATTGGTCTGGGTCCCAATCAACCCATGCGTAGGCAATCACTGTTGCCACCTTGCGGGTATTCACTCTCCCTCTTCTCTTTCAATATTTTTAATCGGGCCCCTCTCACAGGCGCTCGTTCGGCTACTGCTTGATATTTATCGGCCTTATGATACAATTTCACCTGAAGCTGCTGCATTAACGCAATCTGTTTCTCAGCAGCGTGCTCCTTTTCAAATTTTAAGTATCACATGAAATTCTACATTCTGCTGATGCACCTTTCTGAATGTATGTTACAGAATCCAACCTTGTTTGCCCAAAGCGGAGCACTTCTTTCCCTTTTCTACGAGTACCTGTTGCAAGCATGCCACCACCTCGGCCGGACTTGCCTCTCCTATACCCATTGCCCAGTTCTCACTTAGGCAAGCACCACATGCCCAAGTCTGTACCATTTTGTCATACGGACTCTTTGTCCACCCTGGGATTGTTACTTCAGGCCAATCTCCGCCTGAGTAGCTTCCTTTTTTCCTAAACAGGAAACTCATGGTGTCAATGGATGTTTCACATCCCTATCAATAATACCTCGCACACTTACACACGCCATAAATGTGAAAGAAAAATTGCCTTTGTGTGTCCAAGCTTCAGATTCGTTTAATTTCTAGCATCAATTTCAGCACAAAGACCCTGATCACAGCGCCATTATATTTTGCTTTTCGAACACGTGTAATGACTTCATAACTACTCACCCATTATACGGACCAAAGGTTCTTGGACTAAGGAAGGAAATAACACACACATGAATCCAATTGGTTATACATAAACACACAAGCAAGGATAGTTACAAAAAGGGTCTACATCACCGTTAGCGCACTTGTAGGAGAAAACTTCATCTCAGCCACGACGACACAACCCAGTCCTGAGGCAGGTAGGCAGAGAGATCACATGTACTAACAGGGTTTGGAGCGGCCCGTCCTCCCTCTCAGCTAGACTTCATCACCCGGGGTTCCAATTCTCTGTCTACCATCAGGATACCTCTCCTCTTATGGGGAAAAAATCCCCACCCCTCCTAGGTTGCCAACCATCCCCGGCCAAAGGACAGACAGCAAGCATGGGAGGCAAAGAGCGGAAAAATCCAGACAGTAGTGGAAAAACACAGTTTGTCTCCTGCGTGCTCGTTCCCAGCGCCCCTTATCAATACACCTGCAGATCTCCGACTCCCTTCTCAGCTTGTCCTTGAGCGAACAATATAACTATTCTTCATAGTGAGCTCCTCCGTTTCATAATATAATCTTGCAACTGTTTCAGAATTAATGTCTGCCTTCTAACTGATCTCAAAGAAACGTGGACTTTCATTGCAGTTTGCAAGTGATTGTCCAAAATGGCTGCACATCACTGCCATGTTTTAGCTCATTTTCGCACACGCAGTACACCCTGCTCCACCAACTGACCCAGAATGCCACCCACGGCACTTTATAAGGGGTCATGGAACAAGGAACGAAAGGGCCATCACCAAGGGTACATAGAGGACAAACAACAAGTCCTGCACAAGAGCCCTGCAGTGAGAAACTGAAAGTACATAAACAATAAAATGCATTAACTGACACCACACACCAGGCATTCACACATACACAAGTAATCACCTAAAATACCTTCCTCCCCTTATACATACCACACAGGCACACCAACACCCACCCCCAAACAACACAAACTTATCTCAAAGGATTTGTAGCAATTACGCCTTTGTTTCAAAGTTCTGCCAACAGAACAGCATCCTCCATAACTCTCCTTATCTTCAAAAGGCCCCGAAAATGTACTTTCCCCTTTCTTGACACTACAGGCTGTGTGCACCCACACACTGTCGCCCTCTTCTACTCTGGTAGGCTGGCCTTATTTTCACAATCAAACTGCCCTTTCATGTCCTCACACTTGACACACACCTCTTTCGCAGAGTGCCTCCTCATCCCAGTCTACAAATCTTGTTCTACCTAACCACGGGGGAAAGACTGATGTGACCGCCTTCCTTCTCCTCAAAACCTCAAAAGTTACCAACCCTGTGGTGGCATGTGGAGCCTATCTGTACGCATAGACAGTCTTGTGAATATTCTCCTCCCAATCTCTCCCTTCCTGAATAGCCATGGACATACTCTGCTTGAGTGCCCTGTTGAATCTTTCTACCACTCAGTTGGTGGCAGGATGCAATAATGACGACTTATGCTGTTCAACCCCAACACTTCTCAAAAATGACTTAAGTGAATTGTACTCCATTGTCAGTTAGCGTTTTCCTGAGGTAACTTATTCTGAAAAATACTAACCAAAAACTCTGCTACAGCTCTCGAATCAACCCCCACACCCATAACACTGTTTTGGTCTCCACCCACTTATAATACAGGTCCACCAACACTAAACTATACTTCTCAGCATCCCTCTTGGACATGACCGGCCCTAAAATGTCAAGAGCCACGTAGTCCCATGGCAAAGTTGGAAAATCTAACAGTTTGAGCGGCTGTGCACAGATCTTAAGAACCTTGCCTGATGCTGAACACTCACTGAAATCCTTCACCACTGTTACCATGTCCTTGTCCAACCGAGACCACTAATAGTCAGACCTGAGCCGGCCCTTAGTCTTCATCATACCAAGATGTCCATTATGCGCCACCTCTAGCAGTTTCTTCCTGACACCCAATGGTGGAACAATTTGTCCCAACTGCAAAATATGTCCTCCCTCAACGGTCAACTCATCCACAATTCTGTGAAACACCTCGAAGCCGGATTCACTTTTTCCGTCCACCCAATTATTAAAAATCATAGCATTTACTCTGCTCAAATCTGTATCTGATATTCGGGCAGCTTCCCACTCCTTATGAGAAAATGGGGTCCTCGCACACCACAAAAAAAATCTTGCGAGAAGATGGGGGGAGTGGGTTGTCTACGGATGAACTGTCATTTGAGGGGAATGTCCTGGCCCACATATGGTTGAGGAAGTCAAAAACCCAAAATCGAGAGATCTCCCAACCTTAATCACTCATGAGGGTACCTATAGGTTCAGAAGGATGTCCTTTGGCCTCATTTCTGCCGCAGCTTTCTTTCAATGGGTGATGGAAACCATGTTGGGGGAAATAGAGGGGAATAGTATTCTAACAAGATGACATTTTGGTTACAAGTGTTGATGAGAGACCATGACGTTAAGCTATATCTAACGTTGGAAAAATCACACTACATAGAGCTAAATGTAAGTTCAGAGTTCCTGAAATTGATTATCTAGGACACAGACTTTACGGGGATGGTATATCACCCAGGGAATGCTTAGTTTCTTCTATCATGGAGTTGGAAGATCCAAAGAATAAACCAGGAGTATTGTAATTTCTGGAAGTTGTGGGATACTACTTTAAGTTTATAAGGAGTTTTGCTGACAACTGCATAAACATTAGGGCATTGTGCAAAAAGGATGCTAGGTTTGAATGCACAAGTGCCTGTAAGCGGGAGTTTGTAGAAATAAAGAATTTGATTTCGAGAGAATCAGTAGTGGGGTGGTTTGATACTACGAAAGAGATCTTTGTAATGACAGAGGCTAGTGTAAAGGGGTTGGGTGCTCTATTACAGAAGGTCGATGAGAGAGATAGAGAAATTGCCTTTGCATCTAGAGTGCTTAGGGGTGCTGATCATCGGTATTCCATCATGGAAAAAGAGGAGTTGTGTGTAGTGTGGGCTGTTAGACGTGTTGTGCATTCCTATGGGGCAGAAAGTACTCAATTGTAAGTGACCACAAACCATTGGTGTCAGTGTTTACCTCCAAGGGCCTAGATGGCATATTGAGCAGAATCGCCAAGTGGGACACCTCGCTACTGGGGCAGGATTTCACTATAGAGTTTGTGCCTGGAAAGGAGAATCTAATTGCTCATTATATTTCTTGCAGTGGTGGGGGTAGCTTCCAAAGTGGTGGAAGAGGAAGGAGAGGTTAAATCTTCTCGCAAGGTTTTTGTGGGAGATTCAAAGGATTGGAAGTTTTTTTTTGAGGAGCTGATCTTTCTTATGTTTGGGTGGGCCGATAGCATTAATGGAGTTCTTGAGATCCTTGGTCTATAGTGCTTTTACACACAGAAGCATGTGCTCCACTCTCTTCGCTATATCCAAAACCTCCTCCAACCTCAGATCTCTTTTGGCCCAGATTTCCTCTCTTATCTTATTCACCTTTACTTTCAACAAACTGATCGCTTAGTCTTGCATTGTACAATTGCCCAAAGTTACATCTATTAGCTAGTTTCTAAGTTCAGTGTCAAAGTCCTCAATCGACATATCTTTTCCCTGGTCTCTGACACAGAGTGGTACCTCTGCAAAATGATGCTAACATTTTTTTCAAAGTGACCATCCATCTTCTTGAAGATTTCATAAGGGTTTAGCGTTTCCTCTCCTTCCCCAGAGCCAGAGGCGGCAACTGATGGACATGTGAGAATACACTTGCCTTCTGACCCTAAACAATGCATAAGCGGATCTCTGCATCGCTCTATGCTGAAGCTAGGACCACGTACTGCCATCACATAGTCCTGGAAATCCACGTTCCATGTATCCCAACGGATTACTGGCTCTCCCGGAGTCGGAGTCGGAAGGAACTGGGCTGGGAGGTTATTCATTACGCAGTGGGACCGAAAAGAAACCTTTTGGGTTTCTACAATGCTTAGTAGTTAGCAGGTGGATTAAATGACAGTCAACAATACTTTAGTGCACACACACAACCAAGTAATTAGCTTACTGCAATATCAGAAGTGCCTGAACCTTCACATTAATCAAAAATACGTTATGTAACGCTGTCGGGAAGAATAGCATGTACAAACACAATCCTTTATGATGTTCCAACGCTGTGGGCAAAAATACAATATACAAACAGGATCCTTCACGATTTTCTGATGGATTTCTGAACTCTGACCTGGTGGGCAGAGGTTCAGAAGGGCAACCTAGTTTCTTGGAACAGGGTAACCTTCTGGACAAGCCAGACCAATCAAGATAGCTTGGTGGCGGTCAAGACTAGGTCTCAGGAGGGGTGAGGGTGACTGAAAGACCTCAATAAATACACAGAGTAAAGGACACTTACAAATCACTCCCAGTCAGGTGTAGATATATTAAAAATACATACACATGTATTTCAAGGCCTTTGAGTTTCAAACACACAAATCAAATTACAGTAATACTTATGAGGCCAACACAATCCTATCTAAATACATATATACAAGACCAGTCGGGTCTAAAGGGTTAATGCACGAAATGGGTCCACAACCTAAAAGGGAAAGGAAACATGCAGTGCAAATATTCTTTAGTCCCTTCTGCATCCAACACACTCTTAACTAAGAGGCAGTCCAATCCCTAAAAAGAGGGGAGCCTAATGCTCAAATGTAATTGCATGCAGTAGTTCAAATGGGCAAAGCAGGGTCTCTTCAGGGGTCTGTAGCAACTCAGAAAGGTGGGTGAGGCGATAAAGAATAGGTTCCCACTATTCAAGGAGGGTCTCCACTTGAGGGCAGAGTCGATTCCAAGAGTTGGGAATAGTTTGCTAGTTCGCATTAGCAGTGGAAAGGAGAGGGGCCCCTCATGCGTACAAATGGATGGAAGCGCTAGGGGCCACTGGCTAGGGTTGCGATTACTCACCGACCCCTGGCGCACCCCGACCAAACTTCGGCAGTCGAGTCCACTTCGGTTGCAGGTTCAAGTGTGGCAATTTGGCTGCTCTGAGGCTTTCAGCGATGAAGATACAGCGATGATTCCCAAACGGGACAGTGGCGATTTCTCCGCTCCTGGTGGATGGATCAGCTCTGCTCCTGGTGGATGGATCAGGCCAGCTTCACTGCAGCAGGCTTCAGGGGCAAGAGGGGCACAAATGCAGCGCACCTACAAAGGTCGTCACCAGGGCTAGGCGACACGGTGAACCGTGTATGGTCCGGTTCTGGGACACTCTTCTCACTTCAGACCTGGGAACGCCAAGTGTACG
Source organism: Ambystoma mexicanum (assembly GCF_040938575.1). Classification (NCBI taxonomy): domain Eukaryota; kingdom Metazoa; phylum Chordata; class Amphibia; order Caudata; family Ambystomatidae; genus Ambystoma; species Ambystoma mexicanum. Next base: position 1,269,622,746 of record NC_090933.1, on the reverse strand, counting down.
AAATTCAGTGTGAGGGTGCCGTGAACACAGAGCTAGCGATATACCAAGTTTTGAGGGCCACCTCAAAACGGCAGCTGAGACAGAGCAAAGGTCCTGTGTACACTGGTTGGCCCAGGGAAACTTCCGAGAAGGCTTACCTGCAGGGTTTGATGAAGGTGCCGAGAATAGTTGGTCCCACTATTCCAATGGGTCGAAGCGTCTTCGCAGACCTTCTAGGACGACCAGATGCAGAGGGGTCCCACGGGACGACAGCGGGCTCAGGGTGCCAAACTTTCCAGGGGGTCACCAGTGGTTCCTCGACTCGGCTTCTTAGCTTCAGGATACTTGGATCCTATCCTTCGTTCAGTGAGAAGTCCAGAGATCGACATGGTATGGGTGTTTGGGGGCTTCTCTAATCCAGAATCTCCTTTGCACCAAAACGAAGAGGACCCAATGGGAGATCTGCTCATGTACAGGCATACCATACGTGGACCAATCACGGACCACTGTGGTCCCAGGCATTCACAGCACTCCAGACTCTCTAGCACCCAGGATGTGTACTGGGGACAGACACCCCAGCCCACATCCTGTAGGAACACACTCAAGGCATGCAGAAACCTGAGAAACCTTGGCGGTTCGCAGGAAAATGCATGCCCAAATAAGGACTGACCCGGGTCGGCTCGACCTGGGGAAGGCGAAGGGGCAAGATGGCCAAAGGACAGGACAAAGAACCTCGTGGCATGGCCATTTTGGAGCCAGGCCACCTATTCGTGCCAAGCGTGGTAATCGCGGTTTACCTCACAGAAAGGGTTAAAATTATATGAAAAGATAAGCTGCCATCAGCCCTGTCCGTGACACATCTGCACATCTCAAAAAATCCTTCGAGAGCATGTAGGGCCTTTGGAAATGACTATGAGACCCAAGTGTACTGTACTGGAAGGTACATTGTACACTTGTTACATATTGCAGAAAAGTTGCAACATTGGAAAGGACTAAGGGAAACAAAGTCTCCCAGTACTGACTGTCTTAAGGGCATGTCAGTTTCCCAATAAAAAGTGAGCGAAAGCCCAGGGGAGTGCAGCAGAAGACTGGGCTACCCTGGTAAAGTCAGACTATGGTGTTAAACAGCAGCAAAAAAGTTGGGGGGTACCCAACTGCAGGGAAAATTACACATAAATGGAAATATTTCCTAACAACAATGCTCCACAATATCTTGTTGCAACAGGGCGTAGAGAATAAAGCACTAAGACATGTGATCCGTGAGGGAGCAGACGTTGAGAGGTCCTTTCAAGAGTACTCCCTTCAGACTCTACGAAATTCACCAAGGGTGCAATGAAGCGCAGGGTGCCTTCCGGAGACCCACGGCGGCTCCCAGGACAGGGCGAAGCAGCAGAGAGGGCACGCCGCACATATAAGCCCAGGTGTGTCGCTGGGTAATCAACTGGCAGCAAGTGCGGCTGGGGAGGCCACGGTGAGGAACAAAGAGTGTTGAAATGGCCTACGCACGGCCCCGGCCCCCATGGAGGCCCCTTGGCGGATCCTTCGAGCAGCATATGCCGCTGTGAGCGAGACAATCCACAGTCCAGAGATGCAAGTAGGGCCTCAAGGGGTTCAGCTTGTTGCCAAACACGGACATAAGGTAACCCGGCCATAATGTTTATTAGGTTACAGGCAAAGAGGCCCTCCTCCACCGACAGACCCAGAACAGCCACCCACACTTTATAAGGGACAATGGAATGAAAGGGCCATCACCAAGGGAACACAAACAACAAGTCCTGCACAGGAGCCCTGCAGTGAGCAACTGAAAGTGCATAAACAATAACATGGAAATAACTAACACCAGTCATTCACACATACATAGGTAACACAGGAAACCTTAACTAACCCTATGCTGTTTTCCTAACTGTGATGCACAAGAGATGCATGCTATTTCTGCTCCATATGATGGATTCTTGGGAGGTCCATTCCAGATTGCGGACACCTGTTCACATAATGGCATACTCCCCACAAAGAGAACTGTTTTTTTCAAAGATTCTAGGGAATAAAGAGATTAGATAACCCTGAAATGTTTTGGTTTCAGTGTCTTGAAAATCTTGAGGTATCATTATTGCTGGGCTATGCTTATATTTTGGGCTTGTTTTCTTACTAATTGGCCATTAACAATAAATTGTACTTTAAATATGTTATTTATCTTTGTATGAGCTATATTTTAATATGTGTATCACCTCTGTACACGTTTTGTCTTTTAGATAATATAAATAGTTCAGGACCATGGCAGAATTATAAATTTAATAAGTATAGGTCATGTTCAGAGCTGATCCATTACAATAAGAGCACACAGCTCCTCCAGAGATTGAAGCTTAATTAACCCTTGAGCAGGCTCTTCTAATTTTGTCTAAGCAGAGCGCTCTTCACATAGACGTGCTGCATAGAAGGACATTCAATTGCATAATTTGGACAGCTGGGTTTTCTTTTCAGATAAATAAAACGACTGAAGGAAATCCGGCAAACTGCTTCAGCCTTAGCAATAGCCCAACATTTTCAGTATAAAAAGCATCTTGGGGGTCTTGAAAGGATTTGTTATCAGCAGGGGAATGGTCCCTTTTTAGCTACAACTGCAAAATAAAAATCACTTTAGTTCAGTAGCCAAATCCTTACACACTCTAGGCCTAGTTGATCACATTTCATGAAACAATAACTTGCGTTTCTATGTAGTGCTTCATGCTGGATTCTTTCAATTTCTAAGCGCTGCAATAACAGGCGTTATGGTTACCCCCATTACATGGTACTCAATTTATCGCTCTCTTAAGGATGAAAGGCTAAGTCGGCTGTGCCGCGGGATTCGATTTTGTCAAGTGCAACTGGCCTCATATCAGAGACCAGAGCTTTACACATGAGCCATCTACCCAGACAAGATTGATGTACTGGTTTCCACAGAGTAAGCAGCTTCCGTTTCAAGGATGGAGAAAAGAAATGCATATTTGCGGACAACAGGATCTTGTGATCTGAACTAACTGCCCTTCTGCAAAATTCTATAACTCAAATGTGTCCCAACAAGACCAAAACTGCTTACCTTAATACTACGATAACCTTTACAGTGTAGGAGTTCACTAGTCCTACTGTAGATGTATGGTCTATATAGTAGTTAAAGCAGCATACTGTACCTCTAGATGTTGCCGCAGAATATATTCTGAGGTAACAAGATTCATTCTGGCTCTACTGTTAGATCAAGAGCCAAACTGATTAATCTGCACGCTTGTGTTTCCCATAATAAAATATGTTGCTGGATGGTTAGACAAAGGCCACAATTGACTCCTGCGCAAGGATGAAGTCAAGCCTGCTTCTTCTTACAGTTCTATGTGGTGTGATCAACTATGTCAGCATCGTTGGCATAAAGAGAATGAAGTTGGTCTAATGCCCCGGTTCCCAAAATGTTGACAAAAAGGACACGGTTATGGTCATGCATTATTACGGTTTGGCTAATTAGAAGATGAACGTGCAGATATTCTTACAGGCACCCCATTCGAAGCCCATTTACATTTTTAGACCTTTGAGGCAGAGAGTACTGGAAATAAAATGCCCATTTGGACACGCTATGTTGTAGTCTGTGTGTCGTGGTAGTGAATTTTATCTGCCGACGGAGGAAGAGATGTAGTAGTCGGTGTGTTGTGGTAGTGTTTTTGTATTCCTTAGTTTCTTGCATCTGTTTTCAGGGCTGGGATGACAACGATGTATGTAAATAGGTTCTATGTACCGCGCTTAGGCGTAAGCGCTATATAAATAAATCATTGTGACAGTTGGAGAGTGAGCTGGCTGTGGAGTGCAGGGATCAGTGGCTGTTCCCTGTGTACTTACCCACTGTACTCGTGACCTTCTGGAACTTTACAAATAAACTTAGTTCATGATCCAGCGTTGTAGGTCATCTGGAAGAACCAGGTCACTAGAATGGCGTTGAGGTGGTCCTCTGAGGAGAGGCACGGAGGTGCAGTGCTGTAGTTGTGGTGGGGGTGCAGCACTGAATCCCCCACATCCTCAAGGACAGAGCCCACCCACACCCAAAGGCAAGGGCTGGTAGCCAGCAGCTCAGTAGAGCAGTGGGGGTGGACCAGCTCAGCCTAGATGTGGCCCCTACATCAGGGCTGCCAGAGGGAAGGGTGAGCAGTTCAGGTTACCTGCGCATTGGGGCCCTAAATAACAGAACAGGAATGTCAATGGCCGCTACATGTGTTAGGCTTGCAGGGAAGTGGTTACTTCATTGATGATCCAAGGGACAGGAGCGAAGGCAGTGGAGCCTTGGTGCATAGCCTGCACAGGTGTTTTATACCAGTTGGGCTTGGGCTGTGGATTGGCATACCTAGGTGTTTGGGACAAAAGTCCTATGTCCTCTTCCACTAACCAAACTTCAGGTGACTGTCAGCACACACTCATCTGCGCACTACAGGCAGCAATGCTGCTGTTCATTCTTCACCACTCAGCAGCAAGCTCACAAATGAGTTTGATAGGTGTTAAAAGGTGTGATACTACTGACTCAACTGGCGTCTAGCAAACTGGACTTGTGCATAACGTATAGACCAGTTGGGCCTTATTGCTGCTGACACTATGTTAATGGAGACTTCGGCGGGGTTGGCGAGCACTAGTTGTTTTTTTATGTCTGTTATGGTCTGGCCTTAGAATGGCCCTGATGGCTCATTTGGCCATTTGGAATCTTTAAGCAATATTGTGGTGCTTGTTATGGGTAGCACAGAAAGGTAGTTGCAAATTATAGGTCTTAGTTTGGGTTGCAGTTTACAGAGATTGGAACAATTGTTGTTTTTGCCTATGGCCAGGTGCGTTGCAGAAATGATAGTGGTGTTGGTATTGGATTTTTGACAAGAATAGTGTTGGCTGCCTTCATGGAGTGCTGTTGTCCTCCGACATGACTGCCTGGATTGCAGAAACGTATGTCTGTTGTCTTAAACGGGGCAATGGGATCCAGGAGTTTGAGTTTTGTCATCCACTGAAATGGCCAGGTGGATTACAGAAATGTTCTGCCTGCAGTTGTGGTTTGCACCTTGGTGGGCTTACACGTTTGGGATGGCTGGAGGCAGTTTATGTGTTTTCTGGTTTGGTACTTATTATTATTAGGGTATTTACTGAGTGCGGAACTAACTCAGAGAAGCAATGGAGTATATTACAATTACAGAGGAACAACAGGGTGAGGGGAGCAGAGAAACAAGGGAGTGGGGAGCCAACAACAGGGTAGGTTGGGAGGGGGTGGGAGGTGGGCATTTTGTCATGAGAGCTAGGGTGCAATTTGTGGTATCGCAGCTTGGCCAGAGCTGCAGTGTTTTGGATGCGATATGTGTTGTGTCGCATGGATCCTTATTGCGGTTGTGGGTGCTGCGGTAGGTTAGGAGACAGACTAGTTTATATCATATTCAAAGAGTGGTTTATTAAACGAATAAGAAAATGGCCAGTCTAAGTCTATTCTATGGGTTTCCCTACCTAACAAAACCAACTAGTGTGCTCATCATCAGTAGAAGTCCAAAAAGTAAACAGTCTGTCCTCTAATCTATTCTGGCCCTACCACCAAGGAAAAACAACAAAAGGTCCAGGAGAAGGACTCCCTTCTCCTGGATAGGCTGTTCGGCCCCAATACGTGATTTTCAAATAATTCTTGGATTTATTCCTTTAGTTCTTCTCTGGGACTTTTCCACCCTGCTGGCACCCACTTTCCTTTCGGAGATGAATTTTCTCCTCGCTGTAGTTGGGTCTTTGGACTGAGTCTTCTTCAAGTGTCTCTGTAAGGTTCCTTTTCCCCAATGCTTTGAAGGACCAAAATGCCAATTTTCTGGGTATTACTTTGGTTCCTTATCTACTCATAAGCAACATGTTTTACACAAATCTTCTCTTGGCACGCTAAGCTGACTTGGACAATCAGGTTTTCATTAATACATTTCTGTCTTGCAATACTTAGCAAGACAGGTTTCAATACCACTCTCTCGCTTAGGGTTATTCTGTGTCTTAATGATATGTGTCCCCTCACGAGTAGACAGAGTCTTGTAGTTATTCTCACTCTTATAACCACTGATCGCGTCCCTGGGACGTGTGTCCCTGCTCCCCGTGCACTTTTCCGTGTCTGTCACCTCTTCTGTTACCTTCTTGTTCACGGCTAGCATCAACGGCTCTCTTTGGGATCAGGACAGATCTCGGCATCGGAACGAATTGTGTGGTCAGGTCGACTATTCTTGGTTCTTCGGTGTTGCCCTGCATAGCCACAGCTGCAGTGGTTGTGTTTCTGAACTGGACAGTCCACTTTTCCCAGGTCACGCCACCGCTCCCTCGGTTCACCTTTCCTCTGGGTTCTCTTGCTCTGCACCACACTGTTCTCTCTTTTCTCCATGATTCTTTGGTAAGGCCACTGGTTAGGTCATCACGACAGAGGATCTCTTGGTATTCGGCAGCTCAACACCTTCCAACTGTCTGTTGGTTTTAAATTCTCCTAGATTATTTTTTCCCCTGCCCCGCCCATTCTTGGGCATGGGAGTGCTATTCTATTGGTTGGTTTGATACAATAAAAGCACAGTGAACGCACATATAAATAAATAAAACAAACAATACACATACAATAAAATGCTTTTATTACCCTGGTGTCTGTGTCTTTATTAAGGGTGTTCCCTTATGGGACGGGCATGTAGCCCCTACTAGCCGGGCTCTGTGGGGCCACCGGATACATAAATGATGAACTGAAAGCCTGCACAGAAAGCCAACTTGACATCTCAGACCTAATCTACTTGAATTGTAAAAAGCTGCATACTAGTGAACAGAGTGTAGTGAACAGAGTATAGGCAAATTTAAGTTGCCAGGCTAAGCCTGGTTTCACTTCCAAAAGTCATGTGGAAGATAGGGCTGCCTCATAGTTGGAGACTACACAGCAAGACCAGACATGTATGCTGCTTCTAAACAAATACAGCGAGTACACCTTCCCTGTGGAAACTAGAATAAATATTTTTTTCATCCGTTTTTCTGTTAATCATACCTTAATACACTTGCCCCTGGAGCCTTTTGTAACATGGGTTAATAACGGAAGGAATTAATCCAGAGAAAGAACAATACATGCAGTGAAAAAATAAAATCTTAAGGGAACAGTGGTGTTTCTGTACTGGGTGATGAAAAAGCAGGACTGTTATTTAAGTGAATGAACAACAAACAAAGGCAGCATTCGATTTTGTGGCTGGTGACGGGATGGAAGAAATGTGTGCCTAAAGCAGTTGCAGATGGTATTTGAATGAAGAAACTAGGGCAGCACATGTAGGCGCCATGCTTTAGGCGCTGAATGCTAAATTGACCACCTTACTGGTACAGTTATTCTAGTTGTTGCTCTGACGAATCAATGGTATTCATCCCTTCTCCCGAAGGGGGAGCCATCCCATTTGGGCTAGGGAGGTGAGCACATGCCGCAAGACCCTCCCAGGAGGTATGGGCGAGTGGGACCTCAATGGGAGAGACTCCACTTTAGGGAACAAGGACTACCATTCCGATGAAGAATTTCCTGGAACCAATATCATATCTGCATATATGGACTACCACCTATGAAAACTAATGTGTGATCCTTAGGTTTGGCCTTAGGCAACGTGGGAACAAAACTGCTATACTAAGGAAAGAGAGATGTGAACATAACTGGGACAAACAGCTCTTGTGAAGAGAGAGAGTATGGTACGCAGGGGAAGCCCCCTTGCAGGTTTACGGCTTGGAGCGGCAGAGCTGAAAAGAGTGGGAGTCGAGGAACACCAGAGTGAGACGCCAGAGAGCAGACGAATCCTGCAACAGGAGAACCGTTGCCCGAATGGGAACCGTAGACCGCAAGGTGGTGGCGTGACCACGGCTGAATCGTGGTGGGTGAGATGCAAAACGAACGACGCAGAGACCAATGGAGAAAGGAGTACTGCCAGCTACCTGCAACACGCGTGCATAGATGGCACCCGAATTCAGACGAGCCAAGAATGCTATGCAGGCGAAGAAAAGCAAAGAGAAGACAAACATAGAAGCCGAATACCTAAGTGTGCGCTGAGCCCTGCATGGTTCCCCTGCATCAGAAGAGTTAGTTATCGGGGAAAATGGGAGAGGCGGAAGGCCAGCAGGGCAACGTATTAAAACTCCATAGGCATCTATCTTTTCTATGTTCACACACATCACCTTCAGTGCAGTGTCACAGATAAATCCTTTAGATTCTGCATACGGTTTAAAATACCTTTTCTTGCTTGAACTACAGTTTGCAAGAATTATAAAGTGAAATTGACTTAACTTACCTTTTCTCTTTGTAGGTCCAGCACAGCCCATCCTACGTGGCGTGCTGGGCGGTTACTTAGTAGCCCCTTTTACTACATTCTCATGTAACATTTTTGTGTTGCCCTCACTACTTTAAAAGGCTGGGGAATTGGTTTAAATTGTTTCTACCATTATGCTTTTCTACCGCAGGCTGAACCCTCAGCTGCAGTACTGCACCCATGGCCCCGGTCTTCTATTTTCATAATTTTCTGTTTGTGAGGTCCTTCTTGGGTTTTACTGTGTGCGTCGAAACAGATTTGAGCCCTTTGTCTTGCCTTTGGTGGGCTTCAGCCCTGAAGCCCGCCCCTGGCTCCATTGTGTCTGGAAGGACAGGATGTGAGGGAGGGTCCCGAAAATCACCTGTCCTTAGTCTCTAAGAATGCCTGAGTGCAACCAGTCCTGACTGGCTAGCTGGCTGTCCCTGCTGTGCGATTGTCAGCCTAGGCTGTGCATGAATGGGAGAAACCTGCTTAAAAGGCAAGGGTTTTGGGACTAGAGGGAGAGTCGACCACTAGGCGAAAGGCCTGATGAAGAAACCGTGAAGGAAGCTGGCTGCATCCTTCTCGACCTTTGAATTGCCCGACGAATCCCTGGTGCTGTGCTGAAACTCCTTTTCCAATTCGACAGAGAAGCTCCGGAAGGGCCGACTTCTCCCCTTGGGTTAGTGGGCCCAACTAACCCCGAGACGAACTCCACTGGACCATCTTCCCCAGCTGGCTGTACTTCTTCATTGCAGCAAGAACCGGGTGCCAGGGGTCGAGTAATCTGTAGTCAAGTGAAACATCTGACATCCAGCTAGAAGCTCCAAGAGTCTGCTAAGGACCTTCCAGAAGCAGGACAACCATAGCCAGAGTCCCCTCACCAGAGTGCAAGACCCAAGGAGTGAAGGAAGCCCAACCGGTATCCAAGATCCACAATGGTGCTGTTTGCTAAGCACTGAAACCGCCAAGTGCCACTGAACTGAAAAGAGCCCGTAGCTGCCGATGACGACCTAAGTACCACTGCAGGAGTGCTCCGAGGTCCTCCCTCTTGTCCCCACGACTGAGGCTCGGAACACAGGGTCTGCACCGAGACAGAATCCAGCTGGACCACTCTCTTTCAAACCAGAGGACCTTTTTAGACTTGGGGTGCTTACCTCATAGTCTGTTAGCTGTGCTTTTCTCTGTTGTGAATTGCAGTGTCTTACCTTTAGAGTTGATTCCAACTCTTTTTCACAGCTTGTAACCCTACATGTGATTTTCTACAAACTCTCTAACTTTGTGCAAGACTGTTTCTGATCTAAGAAGAGCCTCAGCTCCAAAGATTGTGTTCCAATTAACTTTGGCTGTCCTGGCTCCCTGAAGACTCTTGTAGTTCATTGACTGACATGGTTTGTCCCTCATAGGTGGTAGCTTGTTGTGAACTGTTACTGCTGGGAAAGGCTTGTCTAGACTTCAATTGAAGATTTAGTTGTCCTCACATATACTGAGAACCTGTTTAACCTTTTCCTTCCTTAAACCTTCCCTTTCTGCCAAACTCAGAATCTACAGAGTGTAGCCAGTGTGATATATAAATGCCATTACTGTCCTTATAATTGAAGTCACCTCACGGTGTAGGAATTGTATAAGAAGCATATCCCAAAATTATCCACTGACTTTGAAAATGTATTTAAAAGTATATCTACATTGTTACATGAATTGCATTTTTAAAGAACGCTTGTTTAAAAAATGGATGTTAATTAAATAAACTATTTATAGCAGAAACCTCGGGTGTAATGGTTACTTGGCTACTTGTATTTACGGATTTTATTTGTAAAGCTCTACAGCTCACATTTAGCGCCTGGCTGCTCAGTCACACTTCCAACTTGTATAGTACAGACCTATAGCAAAGGTGGGTTACCTAATACCAAGCAGATAAGTGTTCTGTAGTCTCACACAGTGTGACTGCATCAATTCTTACCTAACAGCTGTATGTTTGCGTGATTTTCATTGTCTGTGTCATGTGTTTCATGGGTTAAGGGCACAGGCCTTAAGTCATAAAATACTTCCAAACTCTCCATTCCTCATGAGAAAGATATTTTCATAAAATCGCTGATGATAATGCAACCTTTTTTTCAAGTTTAAAAGGTGCCCGTAAAGGGGGCGGAGGGTAAGTACCCCTTTGAAACTGGGGCTGGCAGCCTACAAGGGACACATAACCGCCAGGCCTGCGGTGTGGGAGAGTTGAGGAATATCCCTGTACCCAGTTCTCCTGTATGCATGGGTGGCACCTCACATGTATATTGGAGCCTCCAACTAATTGCCTTCAGCCTCTGTCCTGGCCAGCTCTTGGTTTATAGTCTTTTAGATGGGTCCCACAAGAATACAGCTACCAGCCTCCTCAGAAGCCTGGGGTGGATCGAGAGAAGCAGTACAACACTAGGAAGAACTGGGACTACAACTACTAAAATACACCAGGCTGAGCGGACATGACCCAGACTAGTTTACAAAATGGGGATTGACTAAACTTCCCCCTTCAGAAGATGAACAGGGGATCAAAACCTACCCCCAGACCTACGGTAGGGGAGCAGTGGGGCAGCAGCAGAGGAGCTGGAACCTGCATGGAAATTCTCAGAATGAGGTGAGACCATGGAACCTTCTCCGAAACCTTTGTAGGAAAATACTTGATCTAGGAGAGGAACAACAAACAACCAATCCCAGTTACCACCTGGACCCCATGGCAAAAACGGAGGCTGAAAAGGTGGTGGGCTAGAGGCCTTTTTGAAGACTTCCAAGGGACGTTCTGTCCTGGCCTTTAAGGGGATAGCTCAGACAGCGATCTGCCCATGGAATCAGCTCACTCAAGTAGCTAACTGGAGCAAAGGGAGGGCTATAAAAAGCCAGCAGAATCAGTTTATAGTGAGAGTTGTAAGGGTGAGATAAGAGAAAATGTGCAGGAGGAGCAACAGACCAGAGAAGAGAGTCTAGCAACTGCAGGAGACTTTATAGTAGTTACAGAGAGAGGATGAAATTAAGGTGTTGGGGTGAGAATGGGGAACCAACTGTATGTGAGTGATAAGGTAGTTGGAGGGATTGTAAGAGATGGGTTGAGAGTAGGATAGAGAGGCAGGGGGTGGGAGGAGTAAAGGCAGGATACTTTCTGGAGCAGTGAGATTTTGAGGGAAGTACATAATATCGGAAGGACATTTAAAACCAGGGAACAAGGTGTAGTGAGAAGAGGGACAGCAGGAGATATCGGTTGGAGGGTGGAGGCAGGCGAAGGAAGAGAGAGCTGAGTATGGAGAGAGAGACATAGAGGAGGGTGCAGAACAGTGTGGAAAAGGTGAAGATGGGGCTATCGAAAGGAGAAAGGTGCCAGGACAAACAGACTACCCCTAGAAAATTAACGAGTCAGAAAGATATGGCCACAACATTTAGGTCCTCTCTGGGTTTAGGGATGGACCAGAGAGTAGGGGTATGACTGCTGTAGTAAAATTAACACTGCTGTATGATCAGTGGGAGTAGGAATCTGGTTTAGGGAGGCGAGAGCCTCCTTAAAGTTTGAGGAAAGGTATACAGGAATCCTACCCAGATCCCCAGATTGCATATATTGAAATAACTAATGTTTATGATAATGACAGGAAATACATTGCAACTCATTAAGCACTGTGATGCACTGAAATAATAACAGGAGACTGGTTACGAGTTCAATGGCCTCCTGTGTTTCAGTACTAGCAGCCAGCTCTCAATCGCCAGCACCTTCCCGGTGCGACTTGCCTGCCGTCTATGCTTTGCTTGAGTTCAATTCAGTGCTACACTGCCTCCATCTGCCCAATTTAGGCAAAGAGTGACCCATTTAAGCAAAATGCATTATCAACTTCAATGAGCTTTACACACACTTAAATAAAGGACCATTACTTCCAGCTATTTTATATAAAGGTTTTATTGGGTTACCTTGTAAATAAAACGACAACTCTAGTTTTCTACATTGTTGTTATAAACTGATTGGCTTCAGTACTCCCGATACGCCTGCACTGTACCGTCCTACAGTGATGGAGACTTTCCAGGTAGCTGTCGCGACAGAGGATTCCGTCCCATATGCAGCTTTCATGAGGACACGGGGATTTGGGCATGCAGTTTGTTAATACTTTTGACCTCCATATGGTCCCTAGGACACATACATGCATGATCTATGAAGTAAAAGGGAGAGTTGCTCCTGAACTAGTCTTCACTGCTCTGTGTCTACTTTAGTGTGATGATCTGCTGCAGACTCTGCTCAGTTCACATGATCCTGACCTGGATATGATTCTGCAACGGCTTTGATACCCCACTGCGGAATTCCCACCTGTCCTCTTTGCAACTATATCAAGGACTGATCTATATTGCTGAACGTCTGCCTGCATATATTCGACTAGCTGTTGATAACGATTTGATTGTGCCAACTATGGCGTTTCTTGCAACTTACACCTGACTGTGTTCTCGTCCTTTGCCTATGCTCTGGTTGTCTTAGTTCTTCAGAAAGCAGATGACCCTCGCCCTGCCTGCTATAACTTCACACTTTTCGGGGACTTACCTTTTCCCAGCTCCTTCTTGCATGGACAGTTCCTTGCTTGACGCTGTTCTCTAGATTGGTCGGTCATACTGTTCTCAACTGTGTGGCCAGCAAGTCTGCTATACAGTTCAAGGGGCAGCACAACCGGCCCTAAAGAGAAGGTTGTGTGCTAGACACTTTGACTCCTTACAAAACAGGGAGTAAAAGTATTCAACAAAAATTAGGAAACAATAGACAAATAGGAGCCTGCATCCTTACTGGACCCACATAGTTCCACATGTTTGTTTGTTTCAGGGGAGACAAGAGAAAAGCACCACAGGAAAGAGCTCTAATGCTATTGCTGCCTGATCCGACGAGGAACTTTAAAGAAAAAAATGCATTCTTTAATTTGCACAAACTAATAGGTGCAAAGTGGTATGGATTACAAACATAACCTATCCACCCATTGGGAATGGGAATTACAGGTTTACTTCCTGCAAGTCTTCATATCCATTTAAAAAAAATAGGGAGTAAAAAGAATCCCAATTCAAAATCTTATTTGGAGTCTGGGCTAGAACCATGCACTTCCTATTAAATGTACAATCAGACCCAGTCTTGAGGCAAGACCAATACAAACACAAATCACTTTAGAAACACAGTTATCCATTCTCAGGGATGATTTAATTCTCTGAGGAACATGTGCCTTCAAGTCAGGAAAGGTATGCAGCTGCACACAGACCTCTGTGGGAGGAAGCTATCAATAATTCTGAGGCAAAGAGAAACAAATCCAGATGTATTTCGAGCACTAAGGGTTCATCCCTTCATTTTACCCTCAGCCCTGGTCTCCATTCCTCCCCTTCTACCTTTCTCTCCCAAAGTAAGCTTATGTCACTAGGTGGGAAGGAAAGTAATGAAAATGGGGAAAGATGTGTCCTGAGCAAGAAATACAGACTGAAAAAGACAACATGTAGGGGCTGGTGGATGAATGGGAATGGGAGGAAGGTGCGAGTGAGGACTTTTAAAAGATGGTGAGGTAGGAACTTGGAAAGGGGAGCAGGACAGAAGGATCTGCGAAAGGGGGGCAGTCTAGGAGGAACTGGGAAAGGCGGGGTAGGCTAGGAGGAAATGGGACAGGAGTACAAGCTCTGTCAAAATAGGAAGTGGCATTGCCGTTTCTAGGAGTTGGTTAACAGGACAATGGCTGGAGATGAGGAGGGGCGCAGCAGGGACAGCCTGTAAATCTCCCACCTAGAAGAGCTGCAACCCTTTGCATTTTCATCTCATTATCAGGAGGCAGGAGCAATACACAGACAGTGAGTGGACAATAGCCTGTCCTGCCTATAGCCATTGTGTGCGTGTGTGCATTGTACCCTCACAATTTGCCTATCGTTACAATTGCATGTCTAAGTTACCATTTTTTGCTACGTTATGTTCACATACTCACATGTTAAAAGGTGCTCTCTCCATACAATAAAGTACTTGCATCATGGTACTCCCGCACATTACCAGCTTTTGCCATCAGACAACAGCAACTCACACAATTTATCAGACATTTCGATATGTTAGCCTGGTATCATATAAAAATTTGATTTTTATAGAGCTCCATGTGGGTAGATCGCTTGTAAGCTCTCAAAAAACAGATTCAACTTTCATATGACAGTGCAGAAAGAAAAGGAGTCAATAGCCTCCACTTCAAAACATTTGGCGCTGACATGACAATGGGAGTTGCTAAAAGATCAGATAATACAGACCAGAGATGCTTCAGTACAGAAACTACTACTGTGGATGTACTGTGACCCATCACTACAAGACACCATAGCAAAGAAGATTCAGCACATTCAATTGTGTTCGAAAGAAACTAAAATTACAAAAAAAGGAAGTGCAACAAGTACAAAATGAGAATAACAAAGAGAACGAAAATGGAGCACAAGCAAGGGTCAGTGTGATCTGGAAAAAGGAGTGCAAGTCGAACGTGGGCAATGAAGAAGGAGAAGAAAGAGTGCAAAAGCACAAATAACATGAAGTTAAAGAATACAAGAAGCCTGGAAGGAAATTATTTTATATGGAACAGAACAAGACAAATGTTTTAGATGTGGCAGAATTGGACACTATGCAAATTCAAAAAAGGGCCCTACGTTAGTTCAAGTGTAAAATTGGGGGCCATTTTGTGAAAGTCAGCAGAAATCAGAAGAGTGTCAATTGTACAGGAAGAGTCATACTCAGAACATGTAGTGGTAGTAGTCCAAATAAATTTGGGGGGTGGGGGTGGTCAAGGATAGTGATCAGACTCTGAAATACCCAAGCTGTGATATAATTGTTTCATAATTGGAACATGAAGGCCATGGTAGACAGTTGTTCGCTGTACACATTATTATTAAAAACAAATGGGAATAATTGAAGAGTAAAGGACTCAGAGCAAAGTTACGGGTATCGCATATAAAGAATCCCGGAGGATGTGAAGGCTTAAGAATTTGTTGGGTGAAGAGCACAGTTCTGTTCAATGGCAGAAAAGCAGTGGTGAAAATATATGTTGCAATGAAAGGAGTAAATGTTTTGAGATGGAAAGATCAGGCAGCCTTGAAAATAAGGTTAGATTCATGCAAACCTGCACCAGTTTTATAGGTTAAAAACAGTGAAGATGATTTGACTGCTATAGGTTAAGCTAGTGAATTTGAATTAGTGTTCCAAGCAGAAATGGGTTTACTGAAGGGGTATTTACAAAGAATTATATTGAAGCCATATGCAGTACCAGTTCTACACAAGAAATTGCAACCCATTCCATTTGCATTTGTAAACAAGGTGGAAGAAATATTAGAGATACTGGAGAATGACTGGAGAATTTCAAAGTAATTGAGAGGGTCGAATCATCTCAATGGGTAAGCCCCACAGTAGTGGCAAAGGAAGGGTAAATTGAGGATTTGAGAACATACAGATTGACAAAAACATTGCCCGTAATTTCAGAAATGGGCAACTGCATACAAGGGGCGGATTTATTTACAACATTAGACCTTTTGAGTGCTTATCAGATAAAACTGACTGATGGCTGCAGAGATTTGGCAGCTTTCACAACACTGTTTGTAATGTATCGTTATCGAAGAATGCAGTTCAGGCTGGCATCGGAAGCAGCAGTGTTCCAGAGAGGTACGACATCAATTTTGAAGGGTTTCAAAGGGACTATGGTGTATCAGGACGATATCATAATTTATGGAAAGGAAAATGAAGTGAAGAACATGATTGCAGGCTTAAAATGGTATTAGAGAGATTGCAAAAGAAAAGGGTTGAAAGCTGAGAAGAGCAAATGTAAATTTATAGGAAAGGAATTTGAGTGTTTGGTACATTTAGTGAGTGGCAAGGGGTACAGACCCAAAGTAGATGTCATGGTGGCTAGAAAAAAAATGCACAAGAATCCACAAACAAGGATGACCTGACATCCTTTTGGGGATTGGCTGACTATTATAATACATTGGTCAAGAACTTTGCAAGTTTGACAGAAACTATTAGGGAGTTGTTAAAAAGGAGAGCAGGTCTGTATAGAGTGAAGACAGTATTGAAGCAATGAAGCTCATTAATATTTGTGGGGCAATGGACTATCGAGGATTTCAGAAAGAGAAATAAACGAAGATTACAGTTGATGCCAGCTGCATTGGGTTAGGAGCAGTTATTTTGCAAGTGCTATAATGAAAACAATGTCATGTGTCAAGAGCAGTGACAGAGTGGAGCAAGATAATCTGTAATTGGGAGAGAATAATTGTGCGGGGTGTGAATTATTTTCGCAGGTATTTATGGGGTAACAAGTTTATTATACACACAGATCCCAAGCCATGCGTAGAGCTATTGACCGTAAAAGGGGTGTGTAAAGCAACCCAGAGTAAAGCATCAAACTGCAGGATTTGAACTATGCAATAAGATATGGAGTAAAAAACACAGTCTCAGATTTTATTTCAAGGTTGCCAGTAAGTATAGAAGGACCAGCAGAAGATGAAGAGAAAGATGGGAGGAGGAATTGAAATGCGACAGGTTTTACAAAGGGTCATGAGGTACACTATCAGTGGGTGGCCAGTAAAGAGTGAGTTGACAGAGGATATGTTACCATTTTGGGAGGCAAAAGGAGAATGCTCTGTAAAATATAATCTGTTGGTTAGAGGAGAAAAGTTAATACCGCCTGAAAATGTAAGGTTAGAGTTAATGGTGAATCAAGGGCATCCCGGATCCACAGGTATTAAACGGAAGCTTATAGAAAAGTACTGGGGCCAGGGATGAACATAAGAGTAGTAATATCTGTGAGAAATCGTTGGTCATATCAGAATTCAGATAAAGGTTGCAAGATAAACAAAAACAGACATGATACAGATACGGCATCCTGATGAGGCTTGGGATCAAGTAGGCATAGACATTTGTGAGAAACCCGAGGGTGCCCTCACACCTACTCCACAACAGGTGGCCAGAGAAAGGCCATCACTTTTGGATCCTGACCATGGGGTTGAAGAAGTGAGGGAGGATGACCTGGGTGGAGGGTTCTTGGGGATTCGCGAAGAGGGTACCCACAAGGTAATGCAAAGGTGACAAATGTCCCTTTCATTGCGGTCAAGCACCTGTGGTTGCAGGTGTATAAGGGAGAAAACCAGGGTGAAGAGTGGGGAGTCCTTTGCGAAGAGGCAGCCGTGGTGGGTCCTACAGGGAAGCCAGGACGCTGGTCCACGATCCAGAGGAACTGTGGAGTCCAGGAGCAGGTGGGCCGTACGAAATCCATTGGGAGCCTCCGGTGTCGGAAATCCACAGCCAGAGCTGCGGACACAGAAAGGAAATCAAAATAGCCGCCAGCGTCTGCGAAAGGGAAGGGGTGCTGCTGGCGGGAGCAGAAAAGCTTCAGAAGTGCGAGCGGGGCTTGTGCTGCAAGGCAAGCCAGCAGGCAGAGCAGAAAGGGAACAACGCAGCTGCCCGAAAGGAATGCAGAGGACCGGTGCGTGAAGGCCGACGTGTCACTCGAAGCTGGGGGGCTCGTGGGGCTGCATGACAGCGAGACAAATGCCGAATGACAAGAATAACATGTGCAGATTGAAATAAACCTGAAGCCACGGGTCAAATGATAATTAAGCAGCAAAGTAAAATGTCATGAATACTGAATACCGAACTGAATGCTACGATAAAGCATACGATAAATGCTACGATATGAGCGACAAATGTGAAATTGCCAATTTGAAAGCAACGCACAAAATGAGATCGCAAGAGCGCAAGTTTGTGAAAGAGCTTGACAGAGTAGTGGGAAGAATTAAAACTACCCCGAAGTGAACTTTATGCATGAATACAGTGCAGCAAGGTCAAAGAGTGGCAAAAGATTATGTGACACGCTTTGGGAAAGCCAAGAAGCCAATCAGGACAGGCCAAATAAGTGTGACTATACACATGAAGCCAAGACGTCGACAAGGTGAAGACAAGTGAGTGTGAACCACCTTGATACAGGGACAGATACTGAGGAACCTGTGTGGACTGAAAAGCCTAGGGTTCCTAGTTGCACAACCTGTGATGGCTGGACTAGGTGGTCCGACAATTGCGCCTGGACCAGGGAACCCTCAAATTGTAAAAGCCAAAAACATTGTTGAAGTAAACCAAGAATAAGCAATTTAAAGTGAACCGTTAATCCAATCCAGAAGGAGTGTCAAATTGATCTGGAGTTGTTTTTAAAATTGAAAGACTGAAACCAAGTATAAATTGACAAGTTGAAGTCTTGGAGAAGGGAACCCTGAGACTTGATGAACTTTAATGCTGCCTTGAGGACGGAGCCTTCAAGACCCTTTTCTTTGGAACTGTGTTGCTTTGAACTTGAGGAAGGGAACCCCAAGGATTTGTGGAACTGTTTTGAACTTGAGAATGGTAGTCCTGAGACTTTTGTGGAACTTTCTTGAGCTGGAAGAAGCTCAGAACTTGGTTTAGATCACCATTTCCTTTATTGTTGACCGCCCTACAAATGGTTCTGCTTTAGTTGCAAGGTCAGGGATAGGTTTTGGACACAGACAGACTTTTAAATTGGACTTTCTGACTCAGACGTTCCTTAGTTTTGCTCAGGTAGGGAAATCCCACCTTAGCATAGGGCAAGTTAGGCCTTCAGCCATCCTGACATTTGAGTAAATAAATCATTTTATTTTGAATCTGTTGTCTGTGTCTTGCTTCATGATGCCTTCACACATTGTGGGACATTACAGTATGTTACGGTCAGAGAAAATGTCTTATTGTGATGATTGGTAATTGCTCCAGGTGGGTTGTGCAGAACGTGAGCACCAGTAAAGCGATAACATTCTTGCAGCAAGTTTTCCTGAGTGAGGGTTGCAATAGGAAAATTATTAGCGATAATGGAGTTCAATTTAGAAGTGACGAGATAAGAAGTTATGCTAAGAGGGTGGGAGTGTTGTGGAAGTTATCGGCAAATGGTCCCCCCCAGACAAATGGGTTAGTAGAAATGTGCAACAGGGTATTGGTTGAGATGACAGAACTAGCAATCGGAAATAGTTTGGCAGCAGATGAGCCACCATTACGATTATGCAGGGAATAGATCCTAATACAATTTTGAATCCAGCATGGGTTAGCGAGATAAGAGTTCATTCAAAAAATGCAAACAATAATCAAACCGCGAGAGACAATATAGGGAAATGAAAGGGAAGTTCTTACCAGGAGATAGGGGGTGAGGGGGGAGGAGGGGAAGGATCCAAAAGGGATCTGTGCCACATAAGGGAGATTACAAATATTCAGATACCATGCGCATCAACAAAGTATTTTCAAATGCAGTAAGAGATGAAGATGGTTCAATTTGGTATACAGTCAGGTTGAGTAATTGGAGTATGAATAATATTCATGGAAGTGAACAGAGGAGAATGGAGAATGGGTATAGATATTGGTTGGATGCAGACGAAAGGATGGATGATTACGACTCCAGCATAATAAGAAATGGTGATCAGAGTGATCATATGGAAGTTGATGAGGGCAGTGATTGTAGAAAAAAAGGAAATGAGAGGGTTAAGGTACCTCCATGTTAGGGGAGGTTTCCTAAAGTCCACTCTGAGGTAAGACTTTATAAAACGAACCCAATGGTTTCAGATCGCGAACTCTTAGTATCAGTCCGTACTACTCATGGAACCTTAGCAGAGAGGCAAAGCAGTCAGGCTTATCATAAGAGGAAGATGTGAGCTGTAGGTATGTACACTGAACCCAGTTAGTAATGCAATTCAAAGAAACATTTACTCATAAGTGTATATTAAAATATATATATTTGCACAAGAGATGTTTAAATACTAGCACATATAACCAAAACACATAAAATTACTTGTAGATACTGTTCAAAGGCCACTGCTTAGTTTGTAGTTGCTTTCGGTTACATTTGTTACAGGGTTTGACACTGACAGTTCTACCGTATTAATCGGTACTCAGTAATCACATTTAGTTAGCAAAATCACATAAGATAAAGTCTTTTAGGAAGGAAAACAGATGGTTAGTCAAACAGTAGCAGAGCTTAAGCTTCTAGAGGCAGTTTCTTCGCACACCATGGATTTTTCCAATTCACAACCATGGGGCAGTTCAGAGAGGTCTCAAAGTCTTGTGAAGCAGCAGAACAACAAGTGTTCCTGTTTATACTTTCTAGTCTCTAGAAATGATCGCCATCTTGCCACCGCTTCTGAGTTTCCCCGATTGCCTTCCCGTAGTTATCTCAGACAGGTTGTCTAGATCGTGCGACACTTATATCCCAAGATAACGGAATCCGGTAGTCTCCCATTCCAGGCGATATTTATCATCGACCCTCCTGGTCTCCCCTGTAAGGGGGAATACCACTTTCTTGCTACTACTGATTTTCAAACATGAAGAATCCCCAAACCTCAGCACCTCTCGCATCATGGGGATCAGATTGTCTACTGGGTTAATGACAGAGAGGGCCACGTCGTCAGCGTATAGAGATATAATCAGCCGGTGTGGGTTGAGATTCAGTCCCCTCTGAATATGTTGCTCCCGCAGGATCGACGCCAGTTTTCCCATCGCAAGGGCAACCAGGAGTGGGGAGAGTGGGCAAGTGCCGCGTTCCCCTTCCCATTTCGAAGCTATCGGATCTCGCTCGCCCCACGACAATCTGAGCCTGGGGGTCAACATGCAAGAGAGAGACCAGTCTGATGAAATGGCAGCCGAGCCCCAACATTTGGAACAAACAAGAAGGGCCACTCAACAGAGTCGAAGACCTTTTCGGCATCTAAAAAAACCACAACCGCCTGGGGTGTATGCTCCAGTGCCTCCATAACCCCAAAGAGGCGACAGAGGCCATACGTATTTCTTCCTGGAATGAATCCAGCCTGTTCTGCCAACACTGGGCCGGACATGAATGGGAGTGAACGATTTGCTAGGACTTTAGCCAAGATTTTGTTGTCGACGTTGATTAAGGAGATCGGTCTATATGATGTGCAGTCCTCGGGCGGTTTCCCTTGTTTATGCAATAGTATTATATTTGCCTATTTCTAGACATTCCTCATAAACTCGCAGAAGCACTGGAGCAAGAGTGGGAGCATATGCCATGTATAACTCTCTGGGTAATCTATCGGGGCTAGCGATTTTGAACCCGGGGGTTCCTTGATTACTGCTGGGATTTCTTCCAATGAAACCTGCTCGCGGAGTTGTGACTCCACCCAGTACAGCCCAACCTCCCCTAGATAGCGCTGCAGAGATCCCGAGCTCTGTGTATATTTGGAACTACATAGAACGCGCAACATTCCGCAGCAATACCTTCCTGTGTGTGAACTGGCTCACCCCGGGGGGTTCCTGATGCACTCCACCTGTGGAGGTCACCTATCGGCCACCAATAATCGTGCCAGTAAGGCTCCTAGTTTCTGTCCCTCCCCGTATTGAGGTGCCTGGTGACCACTGCCCAAAAAACGAATTTCCCGGTCGGTATTAGCCCTGAACTTGTTGAGCTCCTCGCGGAGCTCTGCTAGGGTGCGTGGTTCTGTCGCAGTAGCATATTCTACCTCCAGTGCTTTAATACGAAATTCCCCTTTGTGAGATCCCTTATAATAGCCCGAAGAATTCCATTTCCTTTTTCCATACACACACCCCTGTAATATAGCACTTAAGAGATTAAGAGACTCTCAGAGCACTCCCACCGAAGAGACGGAGCCCTCGATCTGTAGGAAGGACTGAATTTCTTCTCTAAGTTCCTAGTGGAACACCTAGTCCTGCAGTGCGTCTGGTTTGAATCGCCAGGAGTGGCCCCCTTTCTCCACCCTACTCTGCGCACACTCAAAGGAGCACAGGAGAATGGTCAGAGTTCGAAGGAGTATCCAGCCCTCACCCCATTTGAACTCTCCTTCGCAGGAAATCAGTAAGTAGTCCAGCCTAGAGCTGGATCTGTAAACCCTTGAGTGAAAGGTGTAGCCCGTTCGTCCCTATGCTGGTGTCGCCAGCGGTCTAAGATTATACGTTTTGCACATTTCTTGCACCTGCAAGTTTGCCTTGGATACAAGACCCTGACCTGACCCAGATTCATCTCTAAGAGGGTCCATCACTGTGTTTAAATCCCCGCCCCATATAATGGTGGCGCCATAACATCCAGCCAATTGCACCATGACACAGTCAAATGCATTAGGATTGTCTACGTTGGGGCCATACGAGTTCACCAAGGCCACCAGAACACCCTCAAGTACACCACACACCAACAGGGTCCTCCCTACGTCATCTCTTGCTATTGAGACCAAGCAAAACTTGACCCCTCCTGGTCAGAATAGTCATCCCCTTGCATAGGAGGAATAGGAGGAGAAATATCTGTGGCATCCCCAATGGGTGCACCATATATGTTCAGAAGAGGGAGTGAGATGGGTCTCCTGAATAAAGGCTACCTCTACCAGGTGTCTTCTAAGATATTGTGCAACCTTTCTGACCTTGGAGGGGTTATTCTCCCACTAATATTCCATGTTCCTACATGGAATGCCATCCACTCAGGGGGTTCTCAATTGCTGGGGACTTCCCCAGCTGTGGGCGTCTCATGGAGGGGAAGACCACTGTGACGGTCACTTATTATGTGTATTCGGACTGCAATTAAAAAGCATGGTGGTGTGATGCCGGGTTGGGGATAGGACAAAAAAAAAAAAAAAAAAAAAAAGAAAATTGGACACACATCCAGTCCCAGTGGTCAACCCCTCTATGAGACGCCCACAACTTGCCGAAGTGTCCCGCCGTAACTCCTGCATATCCCTTACCCTCCCACAACTCGCTCCCCCACGGGCAACCCCCAACTCGCCCTTTGTAACACCGCCCCCGGCACCTCAACCATAAACCAAAACCAGTGCTAGTGCCCGGCCAAGTATGCAAGACTCCACCACCTATGGGCTGTACATGAATAACTGAGGCAGACTGGTCTACGAAACTAAGGTGCCAGCGGTACCGCTAATGCTATTCATACTTCCCCCTTTCCTTAAGGCTGTTCTGAGTTCCATCATCAGGGGTCAATTGAACACCACCCCCGCCCCCCGGCCCAAGTCTCGAGCACCCTCTTGGGGTCTTGGATTGTTACGGGGAGGACGCCTGCCTATCTCATCCAAAAAAAAGAGCTTGCGGTCTACGGCGATGTAGAGAAGTGCGTCTTCCCATCGTGCTGGATCTGGAGTTTTGCAGTGAACAGCATGGAGTACGGAATGCTGCAGTCTCTCAGGCGTCTCTTGACCCCTGCAAAGGACCGTCAGGAAGCCTGCACTGCCGCTGAGAAGTCTGGATATATCTGGACTTTATCCCCATCATACTGGAGATCTCCTTTCAATCCAGTCAAGCAAAGGATTGTGTTACGGTCCCTATAGTTCAGTAGGCGAGCGATGATGGGGTGGGGGCCGCTCCAGGTATTGGTCGAGCCGCTGGTATACAGTGGGACCTCTCCAAGAGGGGAGAGCTTGGACCCTCCAAAGAGTTCCTTGCACAGGGCTTCAACAAATTCCTTCATCTTGAGCTGCCCTTGTCGTTCTCCGATCCCAACCAGGCGAATATTATTTCTGCAGGCCCTTCCTTCCAAGTCCAAATTTTTGGTGGTCACTGACTTAATCTGTGCCTCGAGAGATGACACTCTGCCGACAAGTGAAGCTGATCCATCCTCCAGCCCAGATACTCCCAGTTCTACCTCGTTCAAGCAATCGCCTTGTTTGTCTATCCAATGTTGCAGTAGGTCGACATTGGAGGAGAGCAAGTCCAGCTTGGAGTGGAGACCTCCAATGCCTGCCTTGAGATCCAGCAGTATTTCCCTGATGTCCACTTCTGGGATCTGGGCTGCTCACTCCACCAACTTCTCTGCTGGTTCAGCGCCTGGTGTTGTGGTTTGGGTGTCCTAGAGGAGGTCCCCCCTTCAAAGGTAAGTTTTCATTTGGAGCATTTGTAACGGCATCTGGGCGCTTTGTTCGACAACTAGCGGGAGCTACTACTGCTAAACATTTTATTTTGAGCGAACATTTTTGAAAAATTACATAGAACCAAGAGTGACGAGCATATAGATAATTAATATAAACATAGCATAATGAAAATTAATTCCTGTTTCTAATATTGTTGACTATTTATTCATTTTAAACACAAGTCAATAAAACTCATCTGAATTCTGGAAATTAATAAATAATATGAATTGTCAGCAACTCGCAATTCAAGCAAATATGGTGAGTGAAGCAGATTGGATTAAACATTTTGAAACTGTGTACAAACAAAAAGCCTCACACCCGACCTCAAATTACCTCGGCTTATGAAATGGGACCTACATTTTGATAAGGAGAGTATTTTACAGAGCATCCAACGGTGTTCAACTTCAAGAGCTCCCGGACCTGATGGCCTGACAAATTTCATAATCAAACAAAATCCAGAAGCCTGGTCCGAATTCCTTATGATGCTATTTGCAATAATAGCAAATGAAGCCATGATGCCATCTAGCTGGAAATCGGCGATAGTAATTCCGATATTAAAAAAAGGCAACAGAGCCGATCCCAAGAACTACAGACCCATCGCTTTACTAGACGTCCTTGGCAAACTCTTCACTATCCAATTCCAAAAATAACTAATGAAATGGATTGAAGCGAATAATCATCTGGACTACCGACAAACTGGATTTGTCAGAGGCGTAGGATGCGGACTGAATCTGTTGATTATGAATATACTGAAAATGGATGCGATAAGAATGAATAAAAAGATCTATCTTGCATTCGTGGATCTTTCACAAGCGATCAACAGAGAATTACTATGGAAAGAATTGATGGCATGGAAGTGTCCAATCAGTCTCTTATTGGCCATAAAAGCCATGCAATATGAATTAAGTTGGACCAAAAAGGATCTCTATCTGAACCAATAAAAACCTGCCGAGGAGCTAAACAGGGGTGTCCTCTTGCTTCAATAATTTTTAACCTGTTTATTTCAGACCTGGGCGAGGCATACATGGAAGCAAATACATATCCCCCAAAAATCAATGGCAGAGAAGTGAACTGGCTCTTGTATGCGGATGATTTAGTCCTTATAGACCTAACTCCCATAGGACTTCAACGCAAACTAAGCATATTAGATCAATGTATCCAACAAAACGGTCTAAGTTGTCAACTCAAGAAAATCAGAGATCCTGATTCTGCAAAATCTCCACAAAAACAAAATCAGCATGGGGAAAAAAAATGTGTCTGGAGAATTGGAAAAGAACCAATCGAGGTGGTAAAACAAACTATGCATCTTGGTATGTGCATCAGCTCCAGCATTAACGATGCTCCATGGGGCCAGAAAGCAAAGGACAAATGCAAACATTTGACAGCTCAGGCATGCATTATAAACAGAAAATATGGTAAAACACTCCTTAAAACCGGTCATGGACTTTTATAAATTGAAAGTCATTCCAGCAATAACACATGGAGCCAACTGTGCCCTGGGATGTCCAGAAAAACTGTGGTCATCATTAGAACATTCCTTCTGGTCGAAAGTATTCCGGCTTCTGATGGGGGTACCCACCGCGTGTATAAGATACAAGCTCAGCCTCTTGTCCATTAATGCAGTAATAACGTGGAGTACCCTAAATGAATATCACAAGATGACCATTGAACCAGCGGTTCCACAAGATCATATTCTAAGAGAGGTATGGACTGGTAATGTTGACAGTGTCCTGACACAATGGGCTAACCATTGTAAAAAAAATCTTGAGTGACATAGGTGCAAGTAGAAGTATGTCGCATTGCAATCCAAATAAAGTTAAATCATTGCTATGGTCCCAAGATTGGATAGACACTTGTGATACACGAAGGAATCATAGAATTTTGAAAATGGTACCTCCTGAGGCCAGAAAGCTAAATAAGCCACAGGCATATTTATTCAAATTCCCCAAGCTGTGATCGCAGGTTCCTTTTCATGAAGTGTCGATTAAATCAATTTCAAACAAGAGAAGTCTTGTCCATACGAGAAACAGATGGATCTGCACCCTTAAATTGTCGCTTGTGCGGAGAAAACAATGAAATGCTAAAACATCCAACACTCACCTGTTCAAATTTGAGACAAGATCGTACTAACCATTTGGGAAGGTCTATAGTGGCAAAATCAACAATGACGGTTGACGACTGGTGGAGAGAGACGCATCAAGATGCGGATCGCAGACTTACAATTTAATTAATGTTTTTTTTAGAAAAAAAGGTGGATAAATTAGCAAAGGCCGAAACTTAACTCAAGAAGTGACAGCCTGATATAGCTTTTCTAATCATGATCACAGGAGAACTAAAATATACTATGAAATCTACTATATGAGCTGGTAGCTGATCCTGGTTTCAGGCACTATATCGTTTTTGCACCTAGTCATGTGATTTACCTTCCCTTTTGCAAGATGAAATTTATTCATGATGAATGTATGTCTTGTTTGTGTAATGTTATGTGTCTTTTTTAAAGGTTTGTAACAAACCAATAAAAATAAAGTTATTTTTATTGCAATGATTTAATAACGGTGGAGTGAGTGCAGTGTGTGGTGGCAAGGGGGATGAGGGGTGCATTTCGCCCCTGCGCGCAATATTGTCTAGAAGCTGCCCTGGGAAAGCGGAGTGCCAAAAACTGGAAAAGTACCAAGTACCAGCAAAGGGGAAGCGCCGGGAAAGGCCGGGAAAGGCACGACGAGCTAGGAACGGACGTGCTACGAACTGGGAAAAATAGCTGCCAAGTTTCCCCATCCCAATTTGTTTCCAATTGCATGCCAGAACGCGTCATTTTGTTTCCCCCCATTGTAAGGCTTGGTCTACAAATCCCGGCAATTTGGGGTTTGGGGTGCGGGGACAGGATTGGCACAAGGAGTCACGCACGTGAGTGGGCAACTGTACCCAGTCATGTCATCACTGGAAATAAATATCAAGAATGCACTATCGAACACTTTCCCCAAAAATTCTAGGACTGGAGCTTGTTAATATAATTGCACCAGTACATAAATACGTTGGGTGTTTGGGGGGAGGGGGGTGTTACAAAAATATCGTTACCCTTTGATGTTTATTACCAGCAATGAAATAACATATAACTTGGTGGGAGTTAAGGACTGGAAAAAGAGGTACAAGGACTGAAAAAGATCTGGCGTTTATATACCAATCAGGAAAAAAATGTATATGACGAAACTGAGAATCAATGAAATCTTGAAGAAGCGGTGGAGCAAGGATACAGACAGTTGGAGGTAGTAGCCTTCTGCGGCACTTCGGAGGAGCACGGTACTTCGTTAGCTCCTCGCTCACCGGTAATGCTGGACAGCTCCCGGCCTCCTGTAATCCTCCCACCGGCAGGCAGATCCGCCTGTCACTGTCCCTGTACTTCCTGGGACTGTGAGGAAGTGTGCCGCTTGCATCCGAGAAGCGGACCTTAGCAACGCTCCGCCTCGTCGTCATCACGTGGGCTGCACGTTCGGACGTGTCTGGGAGGTCACGTGCTCAGGTGTGCACGGCTTGGCACCAACGGGAAGGCTGATACCAAATATTACATAACAGCGGCCGTGGTCGGATTTTAAGACATCTTAACCAAGCGAATTTGGTCTATATTCAGTCTTAAAGCTAGCTCATACTTGGTTGTTATTTTAATGTAGCGGGGCGATTTGGCCTGCGCATGAGGCTGTATTTCAGTGTATTTTGGGGTTGGGGGTTGGGGGTAAGGGGGCATTCCGGCGTTCCCAGGTGCATTTCCTGTATACCAGTTCACTGTAGTGCCGCTAGCTATTTATTTTATTGTGCACAGTTTATTTTTTTGTGCTGCCCGCTGTAGAGTTGTGTTCTGGGGATTTGTTATGTACAACAGGAAGGGTGGCGGGGGTTGATCTTTCCAGGGGGACATACTTTAATATTTATCCTGTGCAGAGGGACACATTTGTGTGCGAATTACCAGCATAACAGTTTACCGATAGGTGGATAGCTATTTTTTGGATTGTTTTATAGGTGGATAACTATTTTTTGGATTGTTTTCTCGTGCAGAGGGTAGGGTGACCAGATTTCAAAGATAAAAAACGGGAACAGCAACAATCATAAAAGGACTACCAAGGCTGGACTGCTATCCTCCATATAAAATGTACAGATTAATAATGTAAGTATGTCCTTAATAAAGGAGCTTTTGCTGTGATTGTTCCATTTATTTATTTTACATTTATAAAGCGCACAAAGCGGCCCTCGGGCATAGTGGCGCTGTTACAAGCATGGCTTACTTAGTTACAGGAAACAGAGGGAGAAAGAGCACAGAAAATATGTTTCGTAGTTACAATGAACATAATACCAGGCAGATGGTAGTTAAAACGTGACATTTTACAATGGGTAGGGGGATCGCGGTTCAGTGCATACCGGGGAACCGAACACTACTCAAACCTTCCTGCAACAGATATCTAGGTGAACCTGGGAGTGTGGAGAGGACTAGTTAAAGAGTCTCGTTTTGAGTGCTTTGCTGAAGGACAAGTGGGAGTTCTCTTTCCTTAGGGTAGTAGGGAGTTCATTCCATTGATTTGGAGCTAAGAATGGTGTTAGGCAGAAACCTGTGCAGTTCCCTTAGGGACCACTGCAAAAGATTTAAGACTACAGGTGTTAGCAGTAAACCCACTTGGTAGCAGTCTGTACCACCCGGATTTACCTGGTAGCTGTGGCTGAGCAGTCAGACTTCCCTCAAGAAGAGTTAGGCAGTATGCAAAGTATACTCAATAGGCACTCAGATACAATAATACAAGCAAACACTGACCAGAGCTTTGGTATCAAAGTATATAATTATTTATTTATAAACACACAGTTGAAACACTCCAGCACTCTTATTGTAAAATATTCTAAACACAGTTACTATTATGATATATACACCCCTTTTCCCCTTATTAGAAAATCACAGTAAGACACCACTTATTTTCATACAGAGGTGAGCGCTTAACTAGATTGCACTCTACTAAGGTTGTGAAAAAGGGAGGGAAAAAGACAGAATATACAGGGTTACACCACTTTACGATTCAGGAACACTATTAGCAAGGCAGAGATCAAAAAGTCACTGGTGAGCCAAAGTCCAAAGGCTGGGCCCACTCTTAGAGAGAGCAGAGCACAAATGCGCCCAAGATCACACAGTTACACTAGGCTTAGAAAGTCTTGCAGAGGGTTCAGAAAAGAGTTTAGAGAGGCTTAGAAAAGTTTAGCCAAGGTGTCCCGGGCTAACCCAGGTTCGAAAGCCGGGGGCTAAATCTACCCCGTACAGTCGGTTGCAAGGGAAGCCAGGCGGGACACGGTACCTTAAGTGCGAAGGATCCTCCAGCGGTGGCAGTTGTTCCTGGTAGTGGTTGCAAGTTGCGTCGTCGTCTAGGGGAAGAGAAGATCTCGACGTGGAGGAAAGATGCAAGTCGTTGCACTACCAGGGCAGGAACCAGCCGCGGAGTTTTCCGGTAAAAGGTGGTACCTTTATCTCGCGGTCGTGGTAAAACGTGGTATCCCGGTTGCCGGGGTGCTTAGCACGGGCAAAGTGGCCACGAGATACGTCGGGAAAGCGAAAAGACGGTGAAACTGGTTATCCCCACCAGTCAAAGGAAGAAGACTCTCCGGCGGGAGATCTTCTCTGTCGTTGGGAAAAGTGGTGAGACGGTCCAGCAGGGCTCCACCGGTCGTGGTGTCGTGGCAGGTTGGCTCAGCTTCTCCCTCGTCGGTTTCTTAGGTCCTGTGGCGACTTCTGAAGTTCCAGTCCCCAAAACCCTGCATTTATGCAGCAAACCCCCATTCACTCAGCCTAGCTGTCACTCAAACATGCCGGCTCACCACTTGGGCCAATCAGGACGGAGTGCGACTTGAGTTGCCTAGACAACTCAGTCCAGGGTGCCTAAATTCCCCTCCACCCCTCCTAAGTACCCCAGACATAGTGGCACCACTTTGGAGGGCTTCTGTGGAGAAGCCCGCCAAAAAGTGGAACAAAGGGCTCGACTTGGGTTGGAGTCACAGAAGAGAACACAAACGCCATTTTAGAATCAAGTTTTGGCAAAAAATACCAACCGGAGAATTAATATTAATTAAATAAACAGGCGGTATGTTCGAGGCTACCTTAAATAATTAAATAAAGATAGTAGCCTAAAACAATGGGAAATCCCATAGGAAAATATTTGCGGTTGAATATAAAAAGTAGTATCCACTGCCACCAGCCAAAACTCGATCAGGGGGGACGGAGACGTGCCCCATCGACTAACAGACCCTGGGGCAATCGAATTGCCCCAGCCAGTACGTCCACAATATGATGGTTTGTACTGGTTCTGTTGAGAATTTAAGACTAGTAAAGTCAATGGTGACTTTACATGCCCTGGGAGACAGTAGTCAGTCCCAGGGTATGGAGTCTAAATTGGGGGGTCACTATGACACCCCTGTGTTACTGCACGGAGGGTGCTGTGTAACACACATCACAAAAACACATGAAACCCTATGGAGTAAAAGACCCCATAGCCCATTAAACACATCTAGATTCAAAGAAACACACTCAAATCATGTCCAAGAGTGAGGGTAAAAGAGTCTCACTCTTGGCAGGAGAAAAAAATAAACCCCAAAAATCCAGCAAAGCTGCTGGGGGACTCACTAGGTTAGGAAATTCAGCCATAACAGAGAATTCTCCCTAACACTCGCCCCCCCTCCCCATACTAAGGGACAGGAGGATTTAATCCACTCCTGGATGAACCTCATACCTCTAGTCGATGACATACATCCTAGAGAGTCCATCAGCATTTTGATGGTGACACCCTGACCTGTGCTCGATGGTGAAATCAAACCCTTGCAGGCAGATTGACCATCTCAATAGTTTTGGATTTTCTCCCTTCATTTGCATTAACCATCTGAAGGGTTGGTGGTCAGTCTGAATGACAAAAGTAGAACCATACAGGTATGGCCTAAACTTCTTCAGTGCCCACACAATAGCAAAGCATTCTCTTTCTATTGTTGCCCACCTTGTCTCAGGATCCTTCAGCTTACGGCTGATGAAGCAAATGGTGTGCTCCCTACCCTTCTCATCCAGTTGGCTGAGGACTGCACCTATACCTACATTGGAAGCATCAGTTTGTACAATGAAAGTTTGGTGGAAGTCAGGAGCTCTCAATACTGGAGCTTGGCAAAGAGCTTTCTTCAGTTTTTCAAAGGCCTGATTGCATTCCTCATTCCATTTGACCTTCTTAGGGAATTTTGGAGAGGAGATTACATTCAGTGGAGAAGCTATGGTCCCATAGTTCTCAATGAAATTCCTGTAGTACCCAGTGAGGCCTAGGAAGGCTCTCACTTGGGTTTGAGTAGTAGGTGTTGTCCAATTTTGCACAGCTTCAATCCTGCTGAGCAAAGGCCTTATATCTCCACCTCCTACCTCATGTCCAAGGTAGACCACCTTACTTTGTACTATCTGGCATTTACTTGCCTTGATAGTCAAATTGGCCTGTCCAAGAGCCTGCAAAACATGTCCTAGGTGGTTCACATGATCCTCCCAGGAGTGGCTCAAGACTGCAATGTCATCCAAGTATGCCATGCAGAAGTCCTCCATCCCAGCTAGAACTTGGTTTACCATCCTTTGGAATGTAGCAGGTGCATTTTTTAATCCAAAAGGCATGACCTTAAACTGGTATAAGCCAACTGGGGTGGAAAATGCAGTTTTCTCCTTGGCATGGTCTGTCAAGGCTATTTGCCAATAGCCTGACGTAAGGTCAAATGTGCTGAGGTACTTGGCTGCACCAAGTTTATCCACCAACTCATCTGTCCTTGGTAAAGGGTGGGCATCAGTCTTGGTGACTGCATTAAGAGCTCTATAGTCCACACAGAATCTCAAGTCTTTGGACCCTGCCTTTGGTATTAACACAACTGGGCTAGACCATGGACTAGTAGAGGGTTCTATTACCGCGAGATCAAGCATTTTCTTGACCTCCCCCTTGATATGGGTTCTCACATTTTCTGACATTCGGTATCCTCTGCTTTTGACTGGCAGACAGTCACCAGTGATTATCTCGTGCTGTCCCCAAGGGGTCAAGCCTGGTGAGAGTGAGAACAGGGAGGCAAACTGATTTAACATAGATTTGCACTCCTCTTGTTGCTCAGGTGTCAGATCTGAAGATAGATTGACTCCTTCAATTTTTTCATCCAAAGGTACACCTCTGAGGAGATCATGGAGAGACTCACTCTCTTCTTCCTCTGCTGCTGAAGCTAGAAGCAAGGCTCCTACTTCAGGTCTGGAGATGTACGCCTTCAGTCGGTTGGTGTGGAAGACTCTAGGAGCTTCCCTGGGTCTGCCGAGATCCACCAGATAGTTGACCTCTCCAAGCTTTCCCACAACTTTGAAGGGTCCCATCCATTTGTCCTGCAAGGCCCTCTGCCTTGTGGGGAGCATAACGAGAACTAGCTGGTCTTGAGTGAACTCAACCATGTTAGCCTTTTGATCATGCCAATGCTTGACCAAAGCTTGTCCAGCTTTCAGGTTATCACTAGCTTCTGCCATCATGTGTGACATTCTCCTTCGGAGACCTATCACATAGTCAGTCACTCTGACTGGCTTGAGGGGGGGAGCGCCTTCCAACCCCTCCTTCATCAGAGCCAATGGACCTCTGACCAGATGGCCATAGAGAAGTTCAAAAGGAGAATAACCTACTCCCTCCTGAGGGACTTCTCTATAAGCAAAGAGAAGGCATGGCAGTAGAAGGTCCCACTTTCTTTTCAGGGGTTCCTCTAAAGCACCTATCATGCTCTTCATGGTTCTGTTAAATCTTTCTACCAGTCCATTGGTTTGGAGGTGGTAGGCGGTTGAGAACTTGTAAGTAACTCCACAGGTTTTCCACATGGCTTTCATGTAGTGGGACATCCCCTGTCAGAGATTACTTCCTTAGGAAACCCAACCCTGGTAAAAATACCAAGGAGGGCCTTAGCCACAGCCGGAGCTGTAACAGTTCTCATAGGTATTGCCTCAGGATATCTAGTAGCATGGTCTACTACAACAAGGATAAACCTGTTGCCTGAGGATGTAGGGGGATCAAGGGGACCAACAATGTCAATCCCTACCCTCTCAAATGGGACTCCCACAACTGGGAGAAGCACTAATGGTGCCACATTCTTGGCGCCAACTTTACCAGAAGTTTGGCAGGTATGGCAGCTCTTGCAGAACTTATCTACTTTGGCCCCCATTTTTGGCCAGTAGAAGTAGAGTGAGAGCCTTTCCTTGGTCTTCTTGAAACTCAAGTGACCAGCCAAAGGAATCTCGTGGGCTAAGTGCAAGAACTGTTGTCTGTTTTCTTGAGGTACTACAAGGCGTTTGTAGTCTCCAGGTTCAGACTCAGTCGGTTCACTGTAGAAGAGGCCATCTTCCCAGTGCAACCTATAATTCCCAGGCTACTGCCCATCAGCCTGAGCAGCTGCCTGTTGACGGAGACCCTCCAGAGTTGGACATTCTCTTTGTCCCTTACGGAAAGCTGCCCTGCTGGGCCCACCTTCTGCCAGTAAAGACTGCAGCTCAGGATGGTCCTCAGGGTCTAGATCTCCAATAAGTTCTTGGCCTCCCACTAGCTCCTCTTCAGAGTCTAGTTCAACCATACAGGGTTGTACCTCCCTCTCAGCCTCAGCTGGAGGGGGAGTTACAGGTGTAACTGTTGGAAGCACTGGAGTGCTTGCTGCTGACTTTTTCCTAGGAGTCTTGGGTTGCCCCTTTGCTCCTGATCTGGTAGTTACTGCAGTGAGTTGCTCCAGTGGCAAAGGAGTTATCTCTGTCATCATCTCCTGAGATAACCCTCTCAGGCTTTTCTCTCTTGCAGGTTTTGTGAGCTCCTGTAACCTCTTACTAGGCGGTCTGGGGGTATGTGACACAACTCCAAGAGCTTTCAGTTCATTACCCAACAGAACCCTACCTGGCACTTCACATTGTACACTGACAGGTATTTTTACAGCCATGTCATTACACTGGATGAGAACTGGTAACTGGGGACACATCTGCACAGGCCCTCCAGCTAACTTGGTGAGGCATTTGGGTGCCTTAGCAACATCCTCTGCCTTGAAAAAAGATTCATCGACCACAGTTATGCTGGCCCCAGTGTCTCTAATGGCAGGAGTCTCCTGAACATTTACCTGGACACTGTCCTTATAATACTCTTTAGTATTATCTGGGATAGAATTATATACATCTAAATTATGTTGTTCCCACAACCCCAGAGAGACTAAAGAAACACTGGCTGAGACTCCAATAGGTTCATCAGCCAGCAGTAGAAAGTTTCCACTTGCCATTGGGACTTCCTCTTCGGGAGCGAAGGCTAAGGAGGCAAGTTGGATCCCTGAAGGTTTACCCTTGCATCTGGGATCTCCTTTCACATGGTCAGTAGAGCCACAAACAAAGCATTTACCAAATGCCTTCTGGAATGGAGGCTTGTTCTGACCTCCCTCTGGTTTAGCACCAGAGGAGACACTATTCTGCTGTGGTTTCCCTGGTGGCTTACCCTTCTGGTTTTGTTTGGGGCCCTCTTTGGAATTTGCAGTATTAGAATTCTCTTTGGAGTCCTTTTTAGGCTGTTTCCCCTCATCCTTTTTCTGAGTTACCCCAGAATCCTTGTGAGTGGCCCTGTTGGCAACCCACAAGTCAGCAGCCATAGCTAGTTTTCGGGAATCTAATTCCTTTGAATCAGCCAAGTGCTGTCTGAGCTCAGGAGAGCAGGCATCATAAATTGACTCCAACATAACAAGATTCTTCATACCTCTTAATCCATCCCTCTAAGTTTTTCAACCCTTCACTCACCCAGGTAGCCCAAGGGGTACCATCATGCTTTTTGAGGGTTCTAAACCTCTTAAGATACTGGGAAGGGGTCTTCCCAAACCTAGCTATCAAAGCTAGTTTCACACATTCATACTCTTTCCTATCCTCCTCCCCCAACTCCATTACCACATCAGTTGCAACAGGGGGAAGCCTAGAGAACAACCAGGTGAGTAAGTCATTTCCTGTGATGTTCTGGAGCCCATGATTATATTCAAACAGAGACAACCAATCCAACACATCCAACTTAGGCTCATACATACCAACCAATTCTTTAGGCATCCGGGGTCTTTTAGGACTGGAACTTCTAGAGGAGCCAGAGAGAGAAGCATTTCCGACAGACAATTTCTTCATTTCTAGCTCATGTTTGAGCTCCATTTCCCTTAGCCTTAGTTCTTGATTCATTTCCTGATGTCTCTGTTCAGCCAGAGTATTCAGTTTCTTGAACTCTAGTTCAAGTTTCATTTTCTCTAATTTGAGATATTGAGGACTTAGTGTGGGACTTGGTAAAGGCCCAGTAGGTACAGCAGGTAGGGCAGACAGAGGCCTAGGGGGGGACAGTCACAGCAGCCTCACCCTCCTCTTCTGACTCTTCCTCAAGATTATCAACATTTGGATCAATATCAATTTCTATACTGTTATCTACATTTTCCGGCATGGTAGGTTCCTCAGACCCATCATCCAGACTTTGGTTAGCTAATAACCTTTCTATTAACTCCATTTTTTTGCCTTTAGTCAGGAGGTTCTTATGCTTACACAATACTCTTAAACAATCAGCAGTTTTTGTAGCAAGGGACTCTTGACTATAAGCTTCCATAGTTGACATGTTAGAAAGATTACTTTTTTAGTGCTAAGCTTTGTGGTTAGTTGTACTAAGGTATCCTAAAGCACTCTAAAGTGTATACTTAATACAAATCCCACCGCTGTACACCAGTGTTAGGCAGAAACCTGTGCAGTTCCCTTAGGGACCACTGAAAAAGATTTAAGACTACAGGTGTTAGCAGTAAACCCACTTGGTAGCAGTCTGTACCACCCAGATTTACCTGGTAGCTGTGGCTGAGCAGTCAGACTTCCCTCAAGAAGAGTTAGGTAGTATGCAAAGTATACTCAATAGGCACTCAGATACAATAATACAAGCAAACACTGACCAGAGCTTTGGTATCAAAGTATATAATTATTTATTTATAAACACACAGTTGAAACACTCCAGCACTCTTATTGTAAAATATTCAAAACATAGTTACTATTATGATATATACACCTCTTTTTCCCTTATTAGAAAATCACAGTAAGACACCACTTATTTTCATACAGAGGTGAGCGCTTAACTAGATTGCACTCTACTAAGGTTGTGAAAAAGGGAGGGAAAAAGACAGAATATGCAGGGTTACACCACTCTACGATTCAGGAACACTATTAGCAAGGCAGAGAGCAAAAAGTCACTGGTGAGCCAAAGTTCAAAGGCTTGGCCCACTCTTAGAGAGAGCAGAGCACAAATGCGCCCAAGATCACACAGTTACACTAGGCTTAGAAAGTCTTGCAGAGGGTTCAGAAAAGAGTTTAGAGAGGCTTAGAAAAGTTTAGCCAAGGTGTCCCAGGCTAACCCAGGTTCGAAAGCCGGGGGCTAAATCTACCCCGTACAGTCGGTTGCAAGGGAAGCCAGGCGGGACACGGTACCTTAAGTGGGAAGGATCCTCCAGCGGTGGCAGTTGTTCCTGGTAGTGGTTGCAAGTTGCGTCGTCGTCCAGGGGAAGAGAAGATCTCGACGTGGAGGAAAGATGCAGGTCGTTGCACTACCAGGGCAGAAACCAGCCGCAGAGGTTTCCGGTAAAAGGTGGTACCTTTATCTCGCAGTCGTGGTAAAACGTGGTATCCCGGTTGCCGGGGTGCTTAGCACGGGCAAGGCGGCCACGAGATACGTCAGAAAAGTGAAAAGACGGTGAAACTGGTTATCCCCACCAGTCAAAGGAAGAAGACTGTCCGGCGGGAGATCTCCTCTGTCGTTGGGAAAAGTGGTGAGACGGTCCAGCAGGGCTCCACCGGTCGTGGTGTCGTGGCAGGTCGGCTCAGCTTCTCCCTCGTCGGATTCTTAGGTCCTGTGGCGACTTCTGAAGTTCCAGTCCCCAAAGCCCTGCTTTTATGCAGCAAACCCCCATTCACTCAGCCTAGCTGTCACTCAAACATGCTAAGTGGTGAGCCGGCCGGCTCACCACTTGGGCCAATCAGGACGGAGTGCGACTTGAGTTGCCTAGACAACTCAGTCCAGGGTTCCTAAATTCCCCTCCACCCCTCCTAAGTACCCCAGACATAGTGGCACCACTTTGGAGGGCTTCTGTGGAGAAGCCCGCCAAAAAGTGGAACAAAGGGCTCGACTTGGGTTGGAGTCACAGAAGAGAACACAAACGCCATTTTAGAATCAAGTTTTGGCAAAAAATACCAACCGGAGAATTAATATTAATTAAATAAACCGGCGGTATGTTCGAGGCTACCTTAAATAATTAAATAAAGATAGTAGCCTAAAACAATGGGAAATCCCATAGGAAAATATTTGCGGTTGAATATAAAAAGTAGTATCCACTGCCACCAGCCAAAACTCGATCAGAGGGGACGGAGACGTGCCCCCTCGACTAACAGACCCTGGGGCAATCGAATTGCCCCAGCCAGTACGTCCACAATATGATGGTTTGTACTGGTTCTGTTCAGAATTTAAGACTAGTAAAGTCAATGGTGACTTTACATGCCCTGGGAGACAGTAGTCAGTCCCAGGGTATGGAGTCTATACTGGGGGGTCACTATGACACCTCTGTGTTACTGCACGGAGGGTGCTGTGTAACACACATCACAAAAACACATGAAACCCTATGGAGTAAAAGACCCCACAGCCCATTAAACACATCTAGATTCAAAGAAACACACTCAAATCATGTCCAAGAGTGAGGGTAAAAGAGTCTCACTCTTGGCAGGAGAAAAAAATAAACCCCAAAAATCCAGCAAAGCTGCTGGGGGACTCACTAGGTTAGGAAATTCAGCCTAAACAGAGAATTCTCCCTAACAAATGGGAAGCTGGAGCCTCCCGCTTTGGCCGTTTTAAAGGTAGGGATCTTTAGTTGGTTGGAGTAGTGAGATCGTTTGGGTATTGAAGAGCTAGCTCTGACAACGTTTGCTGAGATGTAAGAAGGGGCTGTGAGTAAGAGGCATTTGTGGGTTATGGCTAGGGTCTTGCTTGAATATGATGTGTTCTTTGATGGGGAGCCAGTGTGCATCACGCCTAGCTTGGGAGATATGTTCCCTTTTGGGAATGTTCAGTGCAGCTCTGAGGGCATTATTTTGAATGATTTGTAGTCTGTTGAGATTTTTTGCAGACGTGCCAGCAAAGAGAACGTTACAGTAATCAAGTTTTGCCCCAATGGTGGCTCTGGCTATTGAGAGATAGTTCTGAGAGGACACGTAGGGTTCAACTGCATTAATAAGTTTAGTTGTGAATGAGGCTGAGGATGAACGGTGCTTACATGGCGTGTCATGGAGAGAGTAGAGTCAGGGTACACCCCTAGAGTCTTGACTGCTGGTGAGACAGTGATGTGTGTGTTATCAATGGTGAAGGCGCTGTAATGTTTATTGAGCGTTTCCTTGGGGCCGACCAAGAGGATTTCGGTTTTATCCCCGTTGATGCAGAGTCCGTTGGCTGCCATCCATGCTTGGATGGTGGCATAGGTCTTGTGCAGTGTCTCTCCGTCTCTTTCATATGAGCCAGAGAGTGGGAGGAGGACCTGGGTGTCATCAGCATAGCTTGTGTGCGCTATGCAGAGAGCGTCCAACTTGTCAAAGAGGGGTTTGGTGAATAAATTGTATAAGGTGGGAGAAGTGCAGCGAATGGTGGTGGGTCCCGCGCAGGCCTGATCTGAAAAAACCTTCATGGCTCTCCCTTCGAGGAAGGAAGTGATCCAGGAAGTGGCTTTGAGGGTGAATTGGGCTAAATTTGTGAGATGTCTGCAGAGGGTCTTCTGGTCCACCAGATCAAAAGCTGCAGATAAATGCAGAAGGAGGAGAAGAGCTGGTTTCCCTTCGTCTATTATTTCCGACAGTTGTTTTAATAGGGCAGATTCGGTTCCATGGCCCGGGCGGAAACCTTATTGCCTCTTCCCTAGGTTACTGTTCATTTCAGGGAATTGCTGTATTTGGGTGTAAGCGCTTTATCAAGGATGTTTAGCAAGAAAGGCACAGTGGTGATGGGCCGGTAGTTGTTGGGACAGGACGGATCTAGAGATGGTTTTTTCAAGAGGGGGCGAACCAATGCCTCTTTCAGGCATGGTGGGACAATGCCGGCTGCGAAAGATACATCTGTAAAGGCTGTCAAGAATGGGGCTAGAGTGTCTGCGCAGTCTTTAATGATATTGGCAGGACATAAGTCACCTTTGCAATTTGATGGTCTGATGTGTTTAAAGAGGGCTAATACTTCGGTTTCTGAAACATCTCTGAAGGAGAAAAGTGCCTTTTCCTGGGTTTGGGTGTTTTTAGTGTGTGGGATGGGTGGGTCCGATCTGGGCAAGGCATTATGGCGAGAACGAATTTTGTTCTGAGGGAGGTCAATTTTATTGAGCATAGCTGTTTGAATGCTAGAGCACCATGATTCATCTTTAACAATGACTTGGGTGCTAGCGGTAGGGGTAGGCATTCTTAATCCTCGTGTTGAAGGTTGTGGATTTGGCTAGAATAATGGCTTATTTTGTATTGGGTAGACATTTTGCTGTTTTCTTCCTTAATGGTGTCTAGTGGATTAGTTTGCCACTTTGAAATCGTGATGCGCTTGACGGTGCGTAGTTCCTGAAGTTCTGAGGTGTACAAGGAGTTGGAGTGCTTTCTCACTTTAGCTTTCTTTCTAGAGGCGCTATGGCATCAACTGCTTTTTTCAGCGTACGATTATACGTTTCAGCTAGAACCAGGGGGTCGTTGGAAAAAGGATGTTTGAGGGCTGGAACCTCCAGAAATGGCAGGAGCTTGTATTTGGTTAGTTTGTAGGCGCTCCTGGCTAGTGCTGGTGGTGCAGGAGGGTTGGGTTTAGTGGCTTTGGTGGAAGTGGGGATGGAGAAGTGGATCAGATGATGGTCGGTTGTCATGCTTCCCCGATGGAAGTTATGGCATTCCTGGAGACTCCATTGAAAGTGCCATCACGTTTTTTCCAACGTTCTGCAGTGAGCGGTCTATTGTTCTTCCAAGATGGCCGCCCGCTCTTTATATTGGAGTGTTACACCTTTTCGGCATTGGCAAGTCCGACATCGCTGGTCACTGTGTGGAAGTCTGCTCCTGGGTCCTCCCAATAGGGTTGTAGGTAACCATTGCAACGGTCTAGTGGTTTCACGTTGCCGGCAGAAACACGTGAGTGACCACATGACATCTCTTAAGGGAAGCAGAACACTGCATCGAGGCGTCGCTTCTGTTGTATGTGATGCTCCGTAAGTTCGGAAGGGTTTATTTAGGACATTCTACTTCTTTGATATGCTTGTTCACTCTTTTGTCTAAACCTCTTTTCTTCCCTCGTAGTACCGAACCCCGTCCTTTGTTTCCCGCCTTGGGGCCCTCAGGTTCTCCCATTGATTCTCCCGTTACTACGGGTCGGAAGTTTTTCCACACACCCCACCCGATTCAAGACCAGAGTCCGCTGTACGGAAGTGAGTTCCAAGCCTTTAATTCAATTCCCGTTCATTCTTTCTTGTGCAATTACTCACCCTTCTTTCCTTGTTAAGTGCATTCGTCCTCCTGGGGAGTCCAACGCTCACAGCCACCCGGATGGTTCAAGGCGAAGGATGCCGTTCTCAGAACCGCTGATACTAGTGAGCATTCTCTTTCCCTTCAAGCTTTACTTTCAAACCTCTTATCCTTTTCCCACTTACCTCTTATTCTCTCGCCTGCAGAATTCCTTCCTCCCGCTTCGGCTTAAGAAGAATCAATCTTCCAAGAGGGATCGTCCAGGGTCTCCCGCGTCACCCATCCAAGAAGACCGTTCCCCGGCATCAGGGTTTTTTACCCCAGAGGGTTTCCCTGGGGTTCGTGCTACCCTTCACTGGTCCATATTTCCTAGTGATAGGGGCGAGCAGGGACTTCAGGGTGATCTTTCCTTTCTGCAGCTGCTGTTTCCGTCACGTCAAGGCTCGATCAGGTTAGTGGCAATCTCTACAACAGTCATCAGTAACATGGAGTCTATTACTGATAGTCCGAAGCATTGCACCTTCGGTTACTTTTTCGCCGTCCTGCCAACACTAGTGTATTTCACTCTCAGAGCTAACGCTCCATTGTTTTTCTCTTCTTCGTTTCTCTTCCGCGATCGTTCCTTCGATCGCCGCTCCTAACTTTGGTCTGTCCTCGCGCTCCTCCAGCGCGCTTTTTCTTGTTATTAGTCCTTACTTACCCGTCTTCCCGTTTCTTTCCTTCCTTGTCCGTGTACCCTTCGCATCGGGTATCCACCTCTGCTCCGGCTCCTCCGCTCTCCTTTTCCTTGACTTTTCTTCGACTCCTCCAGCTGTATCCTCCTTCCTTACCTGTTTAGCTCCAATCTGCTGTAGAGGAGCTGTTCCGGATTCTCTCAGTCATCCTCCTCTATTGGACCACGTACCTCGTACGAAGACACTCAGCATTTCTTCGTGTGACATCTAGAAGGATCCATTACAGGGTTTTTTCAACCAGGAGGCTTTTTCCCTGTTAGAGGACGGTCTCCCGGGGGGCCTCGCGGTCAGGGGTTTACTTCCCGACAGCGTGGCTTCCAGCGGAGACCGACCTTACTTACACGATAAAAAGAAGATCAAAAAGTCTAAGGAAACACACCGAAGAAGAAAGACTGCACCACAAGAAGACGCTCTGGACGATAAAGGTGAGGAGGAAGGGAGGAAGGATTGTGGAAATTCTGACAGCGTGCAACGCCCGAAAGTAAGAATGGCTTCACTTGAACAGTATCATGAACTGGTAGGGGCCATACAAGGATTAACTGCTGAAGTACAAACCCTCCGGAATGAGAACCAAACCGTACGTAAGCAGGTTAATACTCGAGATGAGAATAGGGAGAATCGGGGAGACCTACCTCCACTCCCCTTGCCTTTTGGCAAGTATGATGGGAATCCACGATCCCTAAGGGAATTTCTAGACTCTTGTTTGATTTATTACACGTTTCGCCCGAGAGCATTTGATTCCGACAGAGCAAAGGTGGGTTTTCTAGTTTCTAACTTGGCCGGCAATGCTTTAGCCTGGGCAACCCCTCTTATAACCCAGTCTGACCCTGCTACTAATGATTATGCAGCATTTACTCAATTGTTCAAAACACGATTCGATCGACCTGAGGTCCAATTCTCATCCTATGAACAAATAATAGATCTCAAACAAGGAAATGTGGATGTGCAAACTTATGTTTATTCTTTCATGAGACTTGCTACTAATTCGGATTGGCCGGACTCTGCTCAACAAACTCTGTTTCGCAGGGGTCTTAATGAAGATATAAAGGATGAATTAGCCAGAACTGCTAGGCCACATTCTTTTCAGGATCTAGTATCTCTTGCTCTCAAATCGAATTCTGTTTAGGGGAAAGGAGGCAAGAACGGAGAAGGAATCCTACTACACAGATGCCCATCGTCCATACCCCTGTCCAGGGTAATCGTACGGTCTCTCCTCAGGGAGAAGAACCAATGCAAATAGGAGCCTCAAGAGGCCCACTAACCTCAGAAGAAAGAAGGAGAAGACGAGATCTCGGTCTCTGTATGTACTGTAGGTCCCAGAAACATCTCTTACGAAACTGTCTAGAGGTACCCCCTCGGCGACAGGGAAACACTACCCCCCGAACCGGAACAGGAGAAGGTCCGGGGAAAGATGTCCGACTCCCTGTGTGAATCACTTGCCGGTACCCTCTAGTGACGATACACGTTTGATGGTTTTTCCAGTCCGACTCACAAGTAGTAAATCAGAACCTTGGGATGTGATAGCCATGTTGGATTGTGGTGCCGCTGGAAATTTCATCAACATACAGTGGGCAGAGAAGAACGGTCTACCCCTCTGCAAAAAGTCGCAGCCAGTCCCGGCGGAAAGAGTTGACGGCACTCCTTTGTCCTCCGGTCCCATCGGGTATGAAACCGAGCCTGTAAACATTAAACTGTTCCAACATCAGGAGATGGTGGTATTTGATCTCATCCGAGCTGCTCATTTCCCCGTAATACTGGGTATGCCTTGGCTACACCGCCATAATCCTACCATCGACTGGGCAGCCAATACCATTAATTTCACATCATCGTTTTGCTTAGAAAGTCTCTCATCCGCAGTCTAACTCTGCGGGGACTTTGTCAGCTGCTTCAATACATCTGATTCCTTCCCATTACTTGGATTTTATGGAATTATTCTTGGATCATCAACCTCATACCCTTCCTCCTCACAGA
Source organism: Ambystoma mexicanum (assembly GCF_040938575.1). Taxonomy (NCBI): domain Eukaryota; kingdom Metazoa; phylum Chordata; class Amphibia; order Caudata; family Ambystomatidae; genus Ambystoma; species Ambystoma mexicanum. The sequence goes on along the minus strand of NC_090933.1, from coordinate 1,269,579,346 downwards.
AACGAAGATTGTGCCATTGAGACTGTGCCAGGAGCTTCAATACCATTTGGACAGATGTACCTGCTATCTTTACCCGAACGTCAGGCTCTCAAGGAATACTTGGACAGCAACCTTCATCATGGACTCATTCAAGAATCCAAGTCCCTAGCCGGAGCCTCTTTGTTTTTCATCCCTAAGAAGGGATCCTCCGAACTTAGGCCATGCATTGACTACCGAGGATTAAATCAATTAACCATCAAAGACCGGTATCCCATGCCTCTAATAAAGGAGGTCTTACAGGCAGTTGAAGGAGCTAACATCTTCACAAAACTTGACCTAGGGGGTGCCTACCATTTGCTTAGGATTCGAGCTGGTGATGAGTGGAAAACCGCATTCCGGACACCCTTAGGTCACTTCGAGTACAAAGTAATGCCCTTTGGGTTGGTGAATGCTCCTGCCATATTTCAACGTTTCATCGATAAACTGTTTTCAGATCTTCTGTTTACCACAGTAGTGGTATATCTGGATGACATCTTGGTGTTTTCGAACTCATCCAAAGAACATCATCAACATGTAAGGGAAGTGCTCCAAAGACTCTTGCAAAACCAACTTTTCGTCAAACCAGAGAAGTGTATCTTTGACTCTTCTTCAGTATCTTATCTGAGATATATTTTGTCAAAAGAGGGGATTCGCATGGATCCAGGGAAGATAAAGGCCATCTTGCAATGGCCTATACCCAAGAATGTCAAGGATATTCAGCGGTTTTTGGGGTTAGCCAACTTCTACAGGCAATTCATTTAGGGATTTTCAAATTTGGTACTTCCCATAACAACTCTCCTAAAGAAGGGGGTACAATTCGATTGGTCATCCGAAGCTGACCAAGCTTTTCTCATACTAAAACAAGCATTTACCTCATCTCCCATATTAATACAACCAAACCAAGCACATCCTTTCATAATAGAGGCCGACGCTTCAAATGGAGCGATAGGAGCGACATTGTTGCAAAGACATACAGATGGTAAGGAACACCCAGTGGCTTATCTATCACGCACCCTTACTTCCAGTGAACGGAACGACTCTGTGATAGAGCGGGACTATTGGCCATTAAACTAGCCTGTGAAGAGTGGCGTCACCTGTTACAAGGAGCAATACATCGATTTACTGTTCGTACAGACCACAGAAATTTGAAGATACTTCAACAAATGGAGTGCAGAAACGCCAGACATGCCAGATGGGCGTATTTTTTCTCCCAGTTTGAATTCGATATTTCGTACATCCCAGGAAAGGAAAATGTTCTTGCGGACGCTTTATCCCTCAGCCAGGGTACAGATATTGAATCCCCTGGAAGACCTGAAAAATTGCTGCCTAACAAGACTTTTTGGATCATTGCCAATACCTTCCTAAATGATACCAGAGGCAGTCTCACTCTCAACAGACCATCCCAGGATTTAAAGGCCAAACTAAAGGAAAGATCAGTACTTTACTTCCGAGATCATGCCTTATATTTACCCAGCAAAGAGCAACAGACCTTAGTTATGTCCTGGTGTCATGACACTCCGTTGGCTGGTCACAAGGGCCAAAAGGCTACATTAGATCTGGTATCGCGATATGTTTGGTGGCCAAATTGAGCCAGTGATGTCAAGACGTATGTAGCCACTTGTCCCACCTGTGCCATAAGTAAACATCAGCCATCTGGACCTCTCAGTCTGCTTCAACAAGAACCCGTACCACCTCAACCTTGGATTCATATATCAATCGATTTTGTGGTAGATCTCCCGTTCTCGCATGGTAAGACTGCCATCATGGTCACGGTCGACTCTCTAAGCAAATTGGCCCATTACTGTCAGCACCGGCTTCTACTACAATTTCAGTTCCCCTCTTTATCTCTTCAACCTCCTCACCTGTGGAGTCGAAGTCCTCCTCTACTGGGCTGAGCGCTCGGTGAGCCGTGTAGTCCTTTTCTTTTTTTCGAGGCTAAGCGTGTCTCCCACAAGAGGAAGCCACAGTGAGAGCGTGTAAATATGCCCTGACCGTGTCCCCCTCCCAGGAGGGACAAAAAGGGGGAAAAAAGCCAGAATAGGCAAAAAACCCCTAGGACCGGCAGGTATCCTGATGGCAGCTGGGCTCGTGGAAAGCAGACGAGAGATGGGAGAAGGCAGCAACAGGAGGCACCGGGATACGTAAACTCCAGCAACACCGGAAAAGATAGTAAACAAACAATAAGCAGAAAGCTGGGAAACGAGGGAGTGAAAGGAGGAAGGAGGAAGTGAACTGAAGGCGGGGACCGGAGATGGACCGGGAAAAGAAAGGAAATACAAAGGGAAAGGCTCGAGGAGCAAGAGGTAAACAGCGTGTAGCAAGACCGCGGCAGCGAGGAAAAGCAGCTGACCGTGGAAGGTTGCAACGCGCTGAACCAAGGGAGAGGAGTGGTTAAATAACGTTACGGTCCACCAAGCGGAGAAAGACTAGACCGCTTAGTGAACGCAGCGTCAAGCGTGACGGCAATCAGGAAGCCCGTAAGCGGCAACAGGGCCAAAGGCGCCAGCTGGGAATGCGGGGCATGACAGTATGCCCCCCGCCAAGGCCGAGACCCCCCGGTTTACCGGGATGTAATCGGTGAAACCTCCGGAGATGGACAGGGGCGTGGATGTATGCTTTGGGTTCCCAGGAGCCCTCCGCATGGGAAAAACCTTTCCAATGCACCAGGTATTCCAGGCGCCCTTTGCGGTACCTGGAGTCCAGCAACCTGGATACTTCATACTCGGGTGTATCAGGTGAGTGAGAGAGAGTCGGGAAAGGACGAGCACTTTGTTACTATTCGGCACTCTTCAAAAGTGATGCGTGAAACACTGGGTGAATCCGCCTAAGAGAATGTGGCAGCTTTAGGCGGAAAGCCAATGGATTGATTTTAGCAGTAATGGGATAGGGACCAATAAACCTGGGGGACAGCTTAGATGGCTGAGACCATCTGGGAAGGTATTTAGTAGATAACCACACCTTGGAGCCCACCTTCCAGTCAGGTGCTACCTGCCGGTGCCGGTCGGCTTGCTTCTTGTAGGCCTGGAGGCTGTCTCTGAGGTTCAACTTAGCTTTGTCCTGTGTTTCCCTTATTTGGACTAGTACCTCCTCTACCGCCGGAAGTGCAGGTTTGCAGGGGAAAAGGGGAATGATGGCTCGGGGATGAAATCCATACGAGCAATAGAAGGGAGACATTCTGCTTGCGGAATGACTGGCATTATTATAGGCGAACTCCGCCGTCGGCAACATATCCACCCAGTTGTCTTGTTCCAAGTTGGCGTAGCTGCGCAAGTATTGTTCCAAGGTGGCGTTTAAACGCTCTGTCTGCCCGTTAGTGTGGGGATGATATCCCGATGACAATGCGCGCTGGATATTAAGAGCGGCGCATAGAGACTTCCAGAATTTGGAGACGTATTGGCTCCCTCGGTCTGATACAATTTTGACTGGGAGACCGTGGAGTCGAAACACATCTTTAATGAAAACCAATGCCATACCATCAGCAGTTGGTATACCAGGGAGTGGAGAGAAATGAGCCATCTTGGTGAGGGAATCGATAGTCACCATTATGCATGAACATCCTTGTGACAAAGGTAGGTCCACAATGAAATCAGTGGATATGTGACTCCACGGATGTTCCGGGATGGAATCTTGTTGCAGCAGACCTATGGGTCTCCTTGTGTTGTTTTTACTCTGACAGCAGACTCTGCAGATCCTTACGTAACGTTTAACATCTTCAGACAACCCTGGCCAATAAAAGGCTCTTCTGATCAGATCCAAGGTACTCGCCTGCCCCCTATGGCCTGCAGTCTTGTGATCATGGCACCAGGACAATATGTTTTCCCGGAGAGGTTTGGATGGTACCCAGATCCTCTGATCTTTCAAGAATAAACCATCCTTTTTTACCATGCCTCGGGGTTCTGGATGTGAGGAGACAGCTTCTTTTATCTGTTGAAACAATGAGGAGATAGTGGCAACAATGCGGTTCCTGGGAAACAATTTCTCAGGGCAGGACGAGGCAACATGAGAGGAAAAAGACTTCCTGGACAGGGCATCTGCCAAAGTGTTTTGGCTTCCAGGAATATAAGTGATGCTAAAGTCATACTGTGAGAAAAAATGCGCCCATCGGGCTTGTCTGAAATTGATGCACTCCATTGACTGTAGAACCTGTAAATTCTTATGGTCGGTCCGGATTATGAAAGGGCGACTGCACCCCGGTAGTAGGTGTCTCCAGACTTCACAGGCTTTTTTCATGGCCAGAGGTTCACGTTCAATTACGGAATAATTCTGTTGACTCGTAGTGAGAGTTTTTGACAGATAAGATATTGGATGTTCCGCGTTGTCATGCTCTTGTAGTAGAACAGCTCCTATAGCTGCGGCAGAGGCATCTGTCTCAACGATAAAAGGCTTGTTTTGGTCTGGCTGGCGTAGGATGGGAGCGCTGCAGAAGCTTTTCTTCAAAAGTTGAAAGCTCAAATGGGAATGGGGAGCTTTTTCTTCCGACGCCCGATAATGGGCAATTACCGTGTCCGGCGAGGCCATAATGATCCGGTAATTGCCATTCGTGGGTGCCGAAAATAAAATGATACCGCGGCAGCTGTGCCTGTTATATCGGAACGGGTACCGCGAGCATCATAATGAGGCCCACTGTGTCTCACCATCCGGTGTCCCACTCGCTCTCCTCGAAGACCCCTCATCCAGGTGATCCTCCTGCACTGGTCCACCCCCATGAACTGAATCAAAAAACGATGGCAGTGTCCTGGCCATTTGGTTGACAGATCCCTGGGGATTAGGGGGTGAGACACCTTCTGGTTTCTTACATTAGTGAAAAATGACAGACTACCCTATGCTCCAGTATAAAGGAGCAGTTTGTCCGGTCAGAGGGTGTATTTGCCGCTTGCAGTGGCAAACATAGGTATTTATACTGTGCAGAGAGTGCAAACTAAGATATTTGTCCTGTACAGAGAGCCGGAGACATATGGGATTTGTTTTTTGTAGTAAACTTACATTTTGGGTTTGAGTTTGGGTTCGGAAAAAGAGCAGTCTCCACGGGACTAGCAACAGGTTTGTAAGTTGAAATGTGAATGTGTAGCATCTGTGTGGGACTTTGTAAATGGGGCACATAGAGGGTCAGGATGGTCCTAGTAGAGAAGAATGCTAACTACCTCCATCAAAGGATGTGTCTTTGTAGGGGCACTTTTGGGTGGTGGCAGGGTGTAGGAGTCGGATTTGAAGAAGGGTAGCTGGATAGAGCTTTGTAGTAGAGGGTTCTACACAACCCCTTGTTAGAGATGTTATGAAAGGTGCAATGCAGAGAATATATCAGGATTGTACTTTGTAAGAGGTGATTTGGAGCTTATAGAGAAGGCATCACCTTTGGTGCTTTGTAGAGAGGGCACCTGTATTGGACCTAGTCATAGTGCGTTTGGGCTGTGCAGAGTGGGGGCAGGATGGAACATTTGTATAGGTGTTCTTGATAGAGGTTTGTAGAAGACACCAGGATCTGACCTTTTCAGAGGCTTTTTTGTGGGGCCTTGTAGAGGTACCTCATGATAGAACTATGCTGGATAGGTTTTGTATGGGGTTTTATAAGTGGGACAGATCTGGACCTTGACAGAGGGGTTTTGGATAGCACTTTGGAGAGGGTTAATGAGGCTTTGCAAAGAAAATGGCTTGGGCGGGCTGTATAGAATCAGCGAGCTGGATGCTCCTTTGGGAAGTGGGTCTGGGTTCGGGTTTGTAAAAAGGGCATGATAGGATCTTCTAGAGGGTTCAGGACTTTTATATAGGTGCCATGGATTGGCCTCTTTTGTTGTGGTGCCTTCATGTACCTTTTTTAAGAGTGTGTTGCATAGTGATTTCTTTGATGGATGCTTGGATGGTGTTATAGAAAAAGGTATGGATCGGGCTGGGAAAACGGGTATATGGACTAGGTTTGTGCACAGTGGGGTCTAGATAGGAGTTGTGCATGGATGTGTCTGGATCAGGCTGTAAAGTAGGGCTCCAGGTGAGGCTGCGCAGAGGTATCTATATGTGTTTGTGGATGACGTTGGATAGGGCTTTGGCTGGTGTTAAGGTGCAGCATTGCACAGTGGTCAGGTTGGGGGTTTTCACAGGAATCGGAAAGGTGATTATTTGTTGTGTTATTTGAATGTATATAGCGCAGACCTAGCTCATAAGCAGTGGAGCACTGTACAGCAGAATTAGGGTAACATTACAGGCAAGAGTGTTGAGGGGCAGACAGTAATGAAGAATTGTATGACCAAGAAACAATTAACACAGTAGCACTTTGAGCTACAGACACCCTGTGACTGGTGAGCAGTCTTGGAGTTGGCTGTGATGAATTGCTTGGCTTTCCTTGGATCTGGAGTCAAGGCCGGTACCAGGGTAACAGGAGTTTGCCTCGCTCCGGCTTATCAGTTTAGGCACACTCAGTGTATTGTTGACATCTGTTGCAAGACACTTGTGCTAATGTCCACGGCCTTAAGATTCCCTCTGCTGAGGTTCCACGGGTCTGAGTCGAAAAGGACAAGGTCGCGTCTCTCCTTGTCAGCCTCTTGATATTTGCCACCTTTCTCCTCCTTTTGAACTGCCGGGTCTGGATAGCTGTCTCATCGTGCTGTCTGCCTCGCTCATCATGTGCTCTTGTGCTCCACCTTTTATCCCTGTGGGGAAGGCATAGGGCCGTCAGGTGTGAGTGATTTAGGTCAATTGCTGACATTGCCTGACCCTTATATTGGGACCTGTCAGGTAAACGGCTCTGGTGTTAAACTGTTGTCTTCCGTGTTGTGCAAAAGTGTTTGTATCGGAAAACAGGGGGGCAGTCTTTTGGAATATCCTACATGGTGGGATGGGGAAAAGGTGTTGAAAGAAGGGGGATACCGCGCCTCACCCGTTGGTGTCCGACTCCTACTCCCCAAGGACCCCCAACCAGGTGATCCTACTTCACTAGTCCACCCCCAGGAACTGGATCCAATAGCGATGGCCGTGTCCTGGCCACTGGATGACAGATCCCCGGGGACTAGCCTGGGAGACACCTTCAGGTTTCTCACAGCATCTAAGCGGTTGTGGACCACCAATCCACACAATGTTGGGCTTCTACAGTAACTCCTCTACACATAACAGTAAGTAGGGGCAGTGCTACTTCGGGTAAAACAGTACCCACTATCAAGAAAAGCAGAGGAGGGAATCAGACACACAATACATGCCCCGCTCGATCAAGGTAAAATAGTGGCATCCACATCCCCATGCAATACGGCTATCTACCCTGTGAAATTGGTGGATGATCTGGGATTTACGCCCCCTAAACGATGTGGTACAGAATGAGTTTCCTGTCCTAACCCCGCCACCATTCTACATAGTATCCCCAAGGAGGCGACCCACTTCACAGTGGTGGACCTGAAAAATGTCTTTTTCTCAATACCTTTGCACTCCGATTTAACAGCATTTACCCATGGCGGAATGCGCTTCGAACACACTCGTTTGCCTCAGGGGTACTGCGAGAGCCCAAGCATTTTTAACAGAATATTGCACGTTGACTTAGAAAACTTTCAAGTATCCAGTACGATCATCCAGTACGTGGATGATTTGCTTGTCTGTAGTGACAGTGTGCAGCACTGCCGGAGACACTCTATCACACTCCTGCAACTACTCTGCTGTAAGGGGTACAAGGTTGACAAGGCGAAACTACAGTATTGCCTGCAGGAAGTGCTCTATCTAGATCAGTTAATATCAGCAAATGGCAAAAGGATCATACCAAATCAAGCAGCATCTGTGCATGCCATCCCCCGACCCACCACAGTGAAAGACTTACAAAACATTTTAGGTTTGTGTAACTACTACAGAGCATGGATTTTAGACTATGCAGCGTATATCAGGCCACTCCTGGAGGCCCTCAAGGAAGCACAACAAATCAATAACAAAGTTGAGTGGACAGCAGACATGATACAAAAGTTCAATGATTTATACTCGCCACCCCCGACTACACGCAGGAATTCTACATATTCTCACAATCTAATAGCCAATTTATGACTGCAGTGTTGACTCAGAAGAGTACAGTGGGCCACAAGCTATTGGCCTACTATAGTGGCATGCTAGACTCAGTAATTAAAGGACAGTCTGCTTGCGAGCAAGCACTCGCTGCTGCTGTGTTTGAGATTGAGAAAAGTTCCACTATCGGGATGGGATGTTCCGTCACTTTGTATGTGGAGCATTCAATGTTCGCCATTCTAGATGGATAAAAATCTACCCTGACCACACAGAGAGCTTCAGCATATGAAATTATCCTTTCAAACCCAAACATCCATATTGTGTGATGCAAAACCGTGAACCCTGCCACTTTTCTGACAGAAGTGTGTACCGAAGAGGGCTTAGTGATACATGACTGTATGAAGGGGAGGAAGATGACATCCCAAGGCAAGAGACAGCCCATTGGAGGATGGGGAGGTTATTTTTGCGTTGATGGATCAGCAACAAATAACCAAGAAACAGGCCAGAGGTATACGGGGCGCAGCAGTGATGTGCCTCGAGGCAGGAGAGTACGAGACACTGATCATGAAAAGATTGCTAATACATTACTTGGCCCAGGCAGCTGAGATTATAGTGCTCATTGAAGTGCTGCAGGCGTCACAGGGGTGTTACGTGACCATTTATTCAGATTCGGCATACATCACTATAAATGTGCATGCCATTCTCTCACGGTGGAAAAGGAGGGGCTTCCGGAGAGCGAACGGTTCCCCAGTAGAACATGCCGCACTGCTAGACATATTTATCTCTGCATTGTCCCAACCCTCTGTAGTGGCGGTCGTTAAATGCGTCGCCCACACCAATAACACACACGCAGCGGCCAAAATGGCGACGTATCTCCCGGTGCCCACACCCACCGAGTTCGTTGTGATCACGCCTCCAAATAACCAGCAGAACCCCCCATATCCAGCAGTGCCTATTGCACAGCTTATTGAATTATAAGGCAAAGCACCAAATGAAGAGAAGGAACTATGGGTAAAAAGAGGGTGCACGCAATCCCCGACTGATATGTTATGGAGACAGGAGTGCACTGGTAAATCAGTAATGCCTCAGGAACTGTTAACGATAGCTTTCGACCAACTCCACCACCCCTCTCACAGCTCAAAGCAACGCATTACAGCTGACATACAAGAGGACTGGTTTGTGCCCAATATTCAGGAGCACCTTACTAACATGATCATACACTGCACCACACGTCAGAGTTTCAGCACAGGCATGATACTACAAACTTTACGAGGCACTCTGCCCCGCTCTACCGGGCCGTTCCGCGAGCTGCACATAGATTACGCAGTCATGAGGGAGAGGTGCAATGGGTCCCAATATTTGATTGTTGTGGTCTACCCTTTTTCACGGTGGGTCAAAGCAGGGCCTTGTGCACACCGGGATGCCAAATGTGCAGCCACATTTCTTGTTCGGGAAGTCTTCCCACGATGGGGTGTGTGCAATGTGCTCTGGTCTGACAATGGCACACATTTTTTCAATGAGCTCTTTAAAGAGATCACACAACTACTTGGCATTAAGCACCGGATGTGTTCAATTTATAACCCCCAGGCCATTGGCGTTGTGGAGAGGATCAACAGGCTTCTCAAGAGCCAACTATCTGAACTTTGCACCACGTTGAAGAAGAACTGGGTGCACTGCTTACCCTTGGCCCTCTTCAGTTTACGCACACAACCCAGCAAGGACCACCATCTATCACCCCATGAGGTGGTTACTGGTCGATGCATGCACACACCCATATCCCCTGTCAGGAGGGCATAAGAGGCCCATAGGGTGGCAGTGGTTTTAGGTGAAGAATTTAAAGAGTATCCGACTACCCGAACCTGTGCATTTAAATATATCTAATGACAGATTGCACCAACCCGACCAGAGGATGCACCGAACACTGCAGACACTACAGGGAAAAGCTCCCCGCTCGCCCTCCCACTGCTGCCTAGAGAACTTATTGATGTGAGGGAATAACCCCAGATTTCATGCTACCCTCGCTGTGAAAGTAAAGGTGCTTTGTTACTGGATCCACCTTTATGATGCCCGCAGGGCACCCCCACACATCACACAACCACCTTAGTTGCACCTGATACTGCCCTTCCATCTCAGCACCAAGTATACCGCCAGATAGTACAGTTCCTTTTGGCCCTTATTCTATTTGTGCATACGCACTGCTTCTTAAACATACATTTTTCATGAAATCTCTCTCTTTCTGTCTCTCTCTCTTTTCCTTTCTCATTCTATCTCTCTAGTTTTCACTATCCCTCTCTTTCGCTTGTTTTGTTTTCGCTATCCCTCTCACTTTTTCTCTATCTCCCTCTATTTCTCTTTTTGTCATCCTCTCCCCACCCTATCTTTTGTGTGCATTCTTTTTTCCTTTAGGTGAGAAGACGATGGAACCACCAGCTTCAGAAACTTCACTGTATGTTAGAAAACGTGTTAGCTATAAGATTGTTATTAGGTGTTCATATTCATTTATTTGTGGCATGCATTTTAGTGCAGGACTATTTACCATTCTAATGTTTATATTGGGAATTTATTGGGGAGCATCTTTTACATGGGGAGGTCATATAAAAGAGCAGGGTGGAGGGGGAACATACACATCATCAAAATTACTGTAAATATGTATAACAATAGTGATGAGCGTAGTAACGGCTATAGCAGACCAACAAGTACACCTATATGTATGAGTATGATATTAGAACATGTTTTCCCATTTATTTTTGAGAATGTTTTTCATAAAATAAGCATGAATGATGATATTAGCATTAGAAGTGTGGAGACAAAACATGTAAGGCCACATAAAAGAATGAAAAGGCAAGCACGAAGGGCAAAATATGTTGCCTACCATGGGCTAGGCCTTGATGCTATTGAAGATGTGCGACATCCCGAGATGACCAATAGTTGGTATATGGATATAAATGCGGTAGGGAGAGAAACGGCGAATGTAAGCTGTTATGTATCTTCACTAATCCTGAACGTGTCGGGAACACCCAAGGTATTAGTACCACAGGAAGTACCAATCATAGAGGCACAGTGACTGGTTCATCTTGCGCTATGTAGGATTAAGGGCACCTTCCAGGTGCACAACATGTGACTAGAGCTAATGTATCCAGATCCCCTGCAATATAACGATAATTCGAGAGACAGTAAATGCTTGCAGCAACCATATCAAGTGATCCAAGGACTTAAATACATAAACAACAGACGGCAAGAGACCACACTCAGCTGAATGGCAGCTGAATGGCAGAGGGCCTCGTAGGTTACGAAGAGGAGCTCCTGTCTCGAGTGGAAGCAACCTGCAAACAAATTTGGACAGAGCACATTACAAAGTTGACATGAATTGCAGCAATGGAAAAGCCAGTAAAAGTGCACCGAGAAGAAGCATATGAACTTTGCTTCCACAGTGAAAGAACTATCTTTATCGGCTCTAACGAACACTGCAATAACACCCTCCTGATTTCAGACCTGAATAGAGGCACTGCGGCAGTGATGGATTACTACTGGGTCTGCGGCCAACAAGCGTACTTGCACCTCACGCCATCATGGAGGGGCTACTGTTCATTGGCAACGCTGCCTTCTGCACTATTGGTAATCCCAGAAACCATTTGCAAGGGGGGCCAATATCCGATACAGCCTCAACTGTTTCTCCTGTGTTTGAAGAACAGAACCTGTTACCACCGCCAGAGTTTCACATCCTACCTGGAAGAGGACAATATGAGAAGCTGCGGAGGAAGAAGAGATCAAACTACCTACTCATCCACATTGCTTGCTGAAATCCCAGATAAATACCGACTTTTCAGCTGAGCTGAAACCTTCTTTGCTTCACTACTGATACCCAGCGTACAGGCAGCGGCCAACGCAAAATGGCTGCAAATTGTACACTGTCAGGGTTCCATTTGATTCCTCTTTGTCTGGTCATAGATTGGTCTCACACAGGAAGAGACATTCCCGAATCCCCAGTAGATATAACAGTTTACGTTCACCTCAGAACCCTGGTTCGTCCTTGTTTATGCGTCCCTTCAGAGGACTCTATGTGTTGCCTTGGAGACGCTGGCGCCTTTTGCATTCACGTAGGCGTTCAAGCCTACGGTGGCGCGTTGTGCGTGCGGTCAACTGATCTGTATTTAAGCCCCGCCCCCGGCGGTGCTTCTGAATTTGTAATTTCAAAGCTACGCATCTTGTTATCTTGTTTTCAAGCTCTTCGAACCCCTGGTCTGCTCTGTGACCTTCCTTGCCTCGTTCTTGTCATTTACCTACTTGTTATCTGTTGGTCCATTTGTCGAGTCAAGTTGTCATGGACCTCAGATCCTCGGTACCTTTCTCGGTTTTGGCTACCTTGTCTTCTCCATCTGAGAAAACCTGGTCTGTTGAACCCATTCTTGATTCAGGTGCAACTGGAAATTATGTGTACGCACAATTTGTATGTGATCATTCCATTCCGTTGCTTTCAAAGAAAACACCAGAGTTAGTTAATTCAGTGGACGGTACATCTCTGATCTCTGGTTTTGTGACAGAACAAACCATTGATCTTGTGTTATCAATTGGTGACAATCATTCAGAGGTCATCCATTTTGATGTTATTTCAGCTCCCCAACTCAAGCTGATTCTCGGTCTGCCCTGTTTAACTAAACACAATCCCATCATCGATTGGGTGTCACGTTCTGTAGAATTTACCTCGGACCAATGTCAGAAGTCTTGTCATGTATCTACGGTTGAATCAAAAAATCCTAGTTCCATGCTCCTGGATACAGCATGTACGATTGTGGCTATCACTACAGTGCTCCTTCCTAAAGAATATGATTCTCTCAGGGACGTTTTTGATAAAAAGGCGGCAGAAAAGCTACCTCTGCATCGTCCTTATGATTGTCCGATTGAACTACTGTTACGCTCACCTGGTATCCACGGGGACGCCACCCAGCCAGTTGGTCGCTGGTATCCTTCTCAGTGATTCGCTGGTATGGTTCTCGGTGGAAGTTCCACCTGGAAATACAGGAGGACTGTGTTTAGGACTGGCCGACCAAGGTAAGTTTTCCCCCCACCTCCTGTATGACTTCAGCCCCTCTGGGCCCTCTTCTCCCCTTGTTGTAGAAGTTGGCGGGCTCTCCGTCCTGCTTTCTGGGCAGGGGCGCGTTGTCTTTCGCTGGCGTGTGCGGTCCAGTTACTTCACTGACAGCGGCCCAAGTAATGTCTTTCAGGTAGGTCTTATTGCTGTTTATTGAGTTGTTATTCTTGCATGCCTTTCTCTGTTTGATAATGTCTCTTTTTATCTCCATTAGATGTGCGGAGTGTCCGCGTGGCGAACTGGCTAAGCTGGGCCTCGCCGGTAAATGATGACGCACAATAAGCGCTATGATGCGGTAAGTAAGCGCCTTGCGCAGCTCTGCGATGTCTTGTCTTCGCTGACCTGTGTTTTCTCCATTTTTATTAGGTTGCGGTGTGCTCCCAGGGCGCGTGGATTCCCGGAGCGATGCCGGCCGAAAGGCGATCAGCCAGGTAAGTCTTTTAAGCAATTTGTGGTTGAAATGTCTCTTATACCTCCTTTAATTATGTCTTTTCTCCCTTTTTCAGGTCCTTTGGTCCGGGCGGAGCGCAGATCCAACTGAGCTACCCAGGAGCTGCGAGCAGTGAAGGATTGAGATCGCAGGTAAGATGCTGCTGCTAACGATGTTCTTTTGTCTTTCTGCAGGTTCTGATTTCCCAGGCTCGTGAGTAAGATGGACAAGGTGAGCGTCACGTTGCTAGTGGCAAAGTAACGCGAAGTGTGTTGTCTTGGTCGGGTGTGGTTTAAATAGCCTCTGCAAAGTATTCCAGGTAAAGTAGTCCATAGGCCACCACACCCAAAACACTATACAGCATAACTTGGTTCTTAGGAATCAAGCTATGTGGATGCCTCCATGTTGGATGAAAGCCTAAATAAATTAGTTCCCTGAGCAGTTGTCTTTCACTGTGTATGTGCCTGGCACCAAAGGTGCCAGGACTGACCCCAAGAGGGCCTGAGACGTGGATGCCAGGCCTTATTTGAAATCCGAGTCCTGATTCCACCTGGCCAATGGGCTTGCCAGTGGGGATCAGGGCTGAGGGTCGTGACAACTACTGGCACAGGCCCGTATTCCTTCTGGTAGAATTTATTCACTTACGCAAAAGGAGGATGTAGTGCTAAAAGAGTATTTAGACCAAGCACTCAGTACGGGATTCATCCGTCCCTCTAGGTCTCCAGCAGCATCACCGCTTTTCTTTGTTCCCAAAAAAGAGGCAGACCTACACCCCTGTACCGATTACAGAGAACTGCACACAATCACAGTCCGGAATCGGTACCAATTCCTCTGATTTCAGACCTGTTGCATCAACTGGGTTCTTCCAAGTTTTTTACCAAACTTGACTTAAGGGGAGCTTATAATCTGGTGAGAATCAGAGAAGGTGATGAATGGAAAACAGCCTTTAAAGTACGGTCTTTTTGAATACTTGGTAATGCCATTCGGCTTATATAATGCCCCAGCTACATTCCAGTATTTCATCAATGATGTTTTCAATTTATTTACTGGACCGGTTCATGGTTGTCTATCTTGACAATATTCTCATATATTCCCCTATCTACAAAGAACATGTTCAACACGTCCCACGGTTTTACAGAGACTGCGTGAAAACAGTCTCCATGCCAAATTGGAGAAGTGTGTCTTTCATGCTGATCAGGTGGAATTCGTAGGATACAATATCACCAATGAGGGTGTTAAAATGAGCAATAATTAGGTCAAAGTGATCTTGGACTGGCCTGTCCCAAATAATGTTAAATCCCTTCAGTCCTTTTTAGGGTTTGCAAACCTTTACAGGCGGTTCATCCACTCATTTTCTGCTATCGCAGCTCCCTTGACTGCACTAACCAGCTCCAAGACTCGCCAGGTCTCGCCAGACCTCGTACAGGTCTTCACCGACCACTGTAATCTTCTTGCTCTTAAATCAGTACGCTGTACCACCGCACGCAACGCACGTTGGCATGAATTATTTTCTATGTACAACTTCCAAATCACTTACCGTCCCGGCAGTTTGCATTCTAAGGCAGATGCTTTATCAAGATTGAATGAAGGTGGACAGACGCCTGTCCGGGAAGGGAAGTTTTTACAGCCGTCGTTTGTCATTTGTTCTTGTACTGTTGATTCCTCTTTGAACGGTTTGATTCAATCCTGGATGGTGACTAGTCCTCCTGAACTCCATGACTATGAGATGGAAGTCATCCACTCAATGTCATACGTACAAGGGCGGCTTTATCTTCCCGCACCTGAAACCTGTGTGTTCGCTCTCAGTGGTGTCATGATGCTTTAATGGCCGCTCATTCGGGTAGACGCAAGACTCTTGAGTTATTAAAACGATGGGCATTCTGGCCTACTATGACTAAGGATGTGTCGGATTACATCAGGAATTGCGCTATTTGTGCTCAGTGCAAAGGTACGGTGTCCAAACCAATGGGATTGAT
The DNA here is from genome assembly GCF_040938575.1 of Ambystoma mexicanum. Lineage (NCBI taxonomy): Eukaryota > Metazoa > Chordata > Amphibia > Caudata > Ambystomatidae > Ambystoma > Ambystoma mexicanum. Next base: position 1,269,563,868 of record NC_090933.1, on the reverse strand, counting down.
TCATCTTATGCCTGTCCCGAAGAAACCTTGGCTAATGATTTCAATGGACTTTGTGGTAGAATTACCTCTTGTCAGAGGTTGTGATACCATATGGGTGATCATAGACTACTTTTCTAAGATGGCCTTATTCGTACCTTGCCAAGGCATGCTTTCTGCTCCGGTCCTAGCGGAATTGTTCTTGCAGCACGTTTTTCATCGTTTTGGTTTGCCAGAGTTCATCATCACTGATCGTGGTTCACAGTTTACCTCCCGTTTCTGCCATCACTCTGTTGTTTGCCCTTTATGGTCTACATCCCAAGTCAATTCCTGTGGATGTTATTCCTACCACTGACAATCCGGCAGCTCAGGGTTGCATTTGTGACTTAATTTCCCTCAGGGAGACGGTCTCTGATCACTTGGAGGCCGCCCAACGGCAAGCTAAACTCTATGCTGACAAGCACCGGACTCCTGCCCCTGATTATCAACCCGGAATGCTGGTCTGGTTAGCTTCTAAGAACCTCTATTTGCCTGGTCGTAGATGTTTGGTACCTCGTTTTGTGGGTCCCTTTCCTATTAAAGAAGTGCTCAATCCTTTGGTGGTCCGTTTAGAGTTACCTTCCCAGTGGAAGATACATCCAGTCTTTCATGTTTCCCTTTTGAAGCCATGCCCCGCAGGCACCCGCCTCCCTTCTCGTCCTGCACCAGTGATGGTCAAGGGTGTGGAGGAGTACGATGTTAAAGCTATTCTGAATACAAAGAAGATATGTGGGGTTCGTTCATTTCTCATTGATTGGGAAGGATATGGTCCAGAGGAGCCTACCTGGGAACCTGAGTCAAACGTGCATGCTCCTCTCCTCCTGTCCAGTTTCTTGGCCTCTCACTCCGGGGATCTTTCTTTGGGGGAGGAAACTGTCAGGGTTCCATTTGATTCCTCTTTGTCTGGTCATAGATTGGTCTCACACAGGAACAAACATTCCCGAATCCCCAGTAGATATAACAGTTTACGTTCACCTCAGAACCCTGGTTCGTCCTTGTTTACGCGTCCCTTCAGAGAACGCTATGTGTTGCCTTGGAGACGCTGGCGCCCTTTGCAGTCACATAGGCGTTCAAGCCTACGGCGGCGCGATGTGCGTGCGGTCAGCTGGTCTGTATTTAAGCCTATGCATCTTGTTATCTTGTTTTCAAGCTGTTCGAACCCCTGGTCTGCTCTGTGACCTTCCTTGCCTCGTTCTTGTCATTTACCTACTTGTTATCTGTTGTTGACTCGGAACGTCCACGGACTTCATTCGCCTCATCCCTGCACGTCTTACCTGCTTGCTGCCAAACCGGAACGTCCACAGACTGCATTCGTCTCATCCCTCACCTCTTACCTGCTTATTGCCAAACTCGGAACGGCCACGGACTGCATTCGCCTCATCCCTGCACGTCTTACCTGCTTGCTGCCAAACCGGAACGTCCACAGAGTGCATTAATCTCATCCCTCACGTCTTACCTGCTTATTGCCAAACCAGAACGTCCACGGACTGCATTAGTCTCATTCCTCACGTCTTACCTGCTGGTTGCCAAAACAGAACTTCTATTGGCCTGCTTCAACTCCAACCATCGTCACGTCTTCCCTCTCTTACAGCTCAAAGACTCAAGGGAACTTAAAGGACATTAGCGCATCGGCGTAAGGATCAAAAGACATTAGCGCAACTGTGCAAGGATCAAAGACTCTTTAGGTGCCCTTGTGCTGGCGGGAATAGGAAACAAGACATTGTGTTTCCAGGACAGCCACTCCATTACAACAACTTCATCTTCAGAATCCATCCAGACCACTTATTGGTAAGCACACTACTGTCTGGTTCTTCCTTTGTCTTACTATCCTGTACTCATGGTAATAGTCACCTCTCTTGTTTCAGGATACTCACCAATCTAGCTTGGAACTTGTCAGTCCCAGTCTACTTTTCTTGCTTGTGAGTATCTGCTCATCACCTTGCTTAGATATTTCGTTGTCTTGAGTCATATGTTAATACTTGGTTAATTTCTCTTGCAGCCAGCTGTCTGGGTACCAGGGTGTACCAATATTGCATCATGACGTGTCAAGCCACCACTGCTGGATTTAGCCCTTTGGCCCTAACATACACTGGAAACTGGTCCAGTTGGCAAATGACACCGAGCATGGGTTCAACATCATAAAGGTCAAGCTGCATGCCCTGAAACTGATGATAATGCAAAACCGCTACATCCTCGATATGCCGACGCCAATGAAAGGAGGCGTGTGCCGGAAAATTGGCGATTCCTTCTGCACGTTCGTAGCTCCCGAAGAGGCAGAGAACGGGTCATTGTCACACATAATTGCAGCTGTGCATGGTCTAGGGGTTTGCATGAAGAAAGAAGGAGAAATACAAGGAAACTGTAACGCTCACCTTGTATCCACAGGGGCGCCTATCGACTGGTCTGGGACACGTCTGGGATCACTGCACCTTCTCCGGGTTTCGTTCTGCCAGGAATCAGTTCTAGAAGATAGGAGGTGGATTTTAGCGACTTCTCCTTCCCTTGAGAGACCCACCTCCCTGCGTTCCCCTTGTGGTTTCCCCTTGGGACTTCGCTCACCTTGATTTTTGGAATGTTGCGCTCTCCGTCCTGCCATGCTGGTCAGGGGTGCGTCGTTGTTGGCTTGATCCACCGAGTTACTTCACTGGCGATAGCCTGGAGTCCAGACCGGCTGCGACTCCACCTTGCAGGTAAGTCTTTTAGTATTTTTTGAGTAGTGTCTATAATGATGAATGCTCCAATAACCTTCTTCTCTTGTCTTGCAGAGGCTGATGGAGAGAGCCGAGGCTGACGGCTGAGTTCGAGAAGGTAAGGATTGGCTAGATGCGGTGCTGAAAGCGTTCTTGCAAGTCGACTGACCTGTGCTGTTGTTCTTCACAGGTCGCTGAGAATTCCTGGAAGCGGCGATGTATTGGGACCAAACGCCGAGGATGATGTTCAGAATGGTGGAGGCCTTCCAGTAGAGCTGGTGAGTAGCTTCTGATTCTTGCCTCTATTGTCCTAGAGATGTAACAGGAGAACGATGGAAAAGTTCCCGAAGACTCCAACTGGATGGAGGAGCTGGAGCTGAATAGGTAAGGATAGCAATGTTCTTTAAAGTTTCTCGCCCGTGTAGGCCAGGATGCTGAGCAGGACCCGGTGAAAGTCACGTGTCAAGAATGGCACTCTGTCAAGAGTGGCACAGGGCCCCCAGGTAGGGTTTGGGTGGCTGTGCTGATGTAAGGTGACAGATAAGTACACACAGTAGGAAACTCAACAAGAAAGAAAAGTAGGCAACTGTAGTTGTGAACAGAAAGGGGCAGGAAATACAAAGATACAAACAAAACTGGATTCCCTCTTGGGGTGTATGCAGAAATGGAAATGAGTGTTCCACGGACCTTTGGAAACTCCAGCCTTCTGCACAGATTGCTATTACAGGGGCCCACTCTGAATGCTCATGTCTGGGAACAACAGCTGTGGGTGTCTGTAACACAGAAAACGCGACAAGGGAAGGGGCAGAGGTTGCCTACCGGAAACCAACAGTCAAGCTCTGTACAAAGGATCAACATAAGACAGAAGAGAGACAAGAATAGAAATAACCAGGGAAAAGGAAGTCTAAGAGAAATCTAGCAGAAGGGAATGAAGGAAAAAACAGTACAATAGAAATGGGTAAACTAAAGGAGAGGACAGAGGATGCAAGGAAGAGAAGGACAGGGATCAAGAACAAGGGGTTGCAAACAAGGAAGAGAACAAGGGAGCAGCAGCCAGGAAATAGGGGGGCTGCAAACAAGGAAGCAGGACTGCAGTACCGGATGGCACAAGGTGCAGAAAAACTGTAGTGGATTGCAGAGGACTGTAGTAGGCTGCAAGGCAGAGAGTCCAGAGGAGCAGGACTGAGAGCTGTAGTAGGCGGCAGACAGAAAGCCCAGAGGAGTAGGGCAGCAAGGACCAAAACCAAAGGAACAGGGCATCGAGGCAGGGAGACCAGAGGGTCAGGACTGAAACCAGAAGAGAGTAGAAGGCTGCAAGGCAGGGAGCCCAGAGGACCCGGGCTGAAGGCAGCGTAGGATTGCAGGCTGCAAGGCAGGGAGCCCAGAGGGCAGGGCAGCGAGGCAGGGAGCCCGGAAGGCTATGGCTGTAGGCAGCAGAGTGAAACAGGCTGCAAGGCAGGGAGCCCAGAGGACCAGGGCTGTGGGGCAGAGAGCCCGGAAGGCTAGGGCTGAAGGCAGCAGAGTGTAACAGGCTGCAAGGCAGGGAGCCCAGAGGACCAGGGCTGTAGGCAGCGGAGGGTTGCAGGCTGCAAGACAGGGAGCCCAGAGGAGCAGCGCTGTGAGGCAGGGAGCCCAGAAGGCTAGGGCTGTAGGCAGCAGGGTGTAGCAGGCTGCAAGGCAGGGAGCCCAGAGGAGCAGGGTTGTGAGGCAGAGGGCCCAGAAGGCTAGGGATGTAGGCAGCAGAGTGTAGCAGGCTGCAAGGCAGGCAGCCCTGAAAAAGCACTGGATCAAAGCAGGAAAATGCAGCAGCAGGAACAGCATACAAATTCGAGTCACAAGGCAAAAAGGGACTGGGAGGACTCCTGATGCAAGAGACTGAGCTCCTGCAGGCAGATGCTTAAATACAGCCCTGCTCTGAACTGAGGCAGGCTAATTGGCAGCACCTGGAGCAGCACACCTGAAGATAATCTGCCTCCTCCCTCTCTGGTCCTGAGATGGTGGAAGCAGCACTGATTGCTAGGGCTTCTGGGGATTGTGGTTCCAATACAGACGAATGTGAATGGCCAGGAATTGATAGCTGAAGCAAGGTGCATTATGGTACATGTAGTTAGCTGAATTAAAAAGGAAAGTACCAATGTCGTACAAATGGAAATTAATGACCAAAATGTGAATAGGGGTTGTTTAAAAAGTATTATGAAGATAAACGAGTACCATATCGTCCATGATGGTTGCCAATGAGGGCGCCAGTGGCCCAGGCATGACATCATGCTGCAAAAGCAGAATAACGCGAAGTGCGTGCCTTGGGTCGGGCGTGGTTTAAATACCCAGCAGGCATCCCAGGTGCCTTTGGGGCGGACTCCATCCTGATGCTAGACTGCTTGTTGCAGTTCCTCGACAATCCTTGTGGGGGCAACCATGTTCACCCATTGTCCATTGGAACCCATACTTGCCAAGTGAGCCTGATGCCAACGGCGCCAGGATTGCGTTCAAGGCACCTGCAACGGGTTGACGTGGGCCTTTCTAGCCTTGTTAAAGTACTGAGGCGGGGGCCATGGCGCCCGAGTCCCATAGTCTGGGGTCAAGGTCATGACAGAAACGGCTGGTTTGATGTTGCATTCGATTGAGCTCCGTCCTGGTTGGGCGCCATCGTGAAGATGCTGGAGCCCGTCATCGTGTGTATTTTGGTCATCTTCTGCACCTGTGAAATGGGCCTCTGGTGTTGTGCCAAAGCAGTGCCTAATAGTGCAATGATGATGGTGTCAATTGGAGTTTCAAAGGTACCTCGCAATACAAAAGATAGTCATATACAGAGTGACCATCCCATCCCTCACATGGTCCCCATTCCCTATGGAGACGAAGAAGATCGCTTGTATCACACCATTAATGTTCCACCCCCCAGCCCTCAGAATTATAAGGAAGTATGGGTGGATCTGGCAGGCGATGGGGGATGTATGACAGGCATGCCTCTGGAGTATGCGCGGTCAGGAGAGCCTATGGTCCGTGAGCAGGTCCTGGATACCAGAAAAGGGAACCCACCATATGAGGAGGTGGTGAGAAGGGAGAACGAGCGCATGCGTGAGGGTAGTTTGTTACTGTAGAAGTAATTAAAGTGGGGAATGTTGGCAAGGGGGCAAGCCCATCCCCCAGCGCTTTAAGGTGAGCCAAGCCCAATTGAAAGAACTGTAACAGACCAGGGGGGACGGGGCGCCCTAAAAATCCCCACACAATCATAATATTGTATTCGATTTAGACATTTAGACATAGTGCGTGCAAACAAGCGAATGCCATTTTTATAGATATTAGTGGGCACAGTCAAAGCACGAGGCCTGCATGGCCATGCAATAATTAGTGTGTTAGACACAGGCCACGAGCCTGAAGGGGAAATCTGGACAGGCCTAAGTGCTGATGAGAGAGGTCCATGCCGCCGACTTCCACAGAAACCCTTCTTTGTTGTAAGATTGTTGTCAATATGTTTATTCTACAAAAAATGTGCCCTGCAAGGCCACAAGACACTACTAGGCACCTTGGTGTACGTGTTATCACAAACAGGCCAAAGCAGGCCTCCGACCTCAAACCAGCTAACTACGAGTTATAGCTCCTACAACCGGCCCAGTCCCGAGACCTCTGAATTCCAAGATACCAGTTGACACCAGACCACCGACCATAAACCAATCAACCATAAAGATCTGAGAGTATGTCCCTTATTTCATAATGACATGGTTTGTAATGCAAGATACACAGAGGGATTAATGATAGTTCAAAAGCAAGGGTGGAAGCCTTGGGAGCGGATGACGCAATTGGGATTGAGTGAAGTATGTGTGGGTTAGTGAGACGGCAAGACTCCCCCTGTTCCAGTCTTCGAGCCTGCCAGGTGCACTGTATAATGACTGTTCACAAATGTAGCTAATTGCTTCTTTGGCCTTGGTTTCTTGGAGACGATGAGCCCAGCAAAACCCACGTGATGGAAGATGGACAGACTGGGACCAATGACCTGGCATCCCCTAAGGAGCAGGCCGACCATGTATAGGGTTGGACCAACCAGCCACGCGGGATTTCACTGTATACAATGATGTCACCTATGATGCTGTGTCGCCTTATAAGATTCTGCTTGTACGCTTTTCGGCAGAACGTTCCATGGCAGAAGAGTTCTTTGCTGATGCACCTATTTTTGTAAAAGTAAACACTTGTTTATTTATTTATTGTGCATTTGTTAGGCGCTTATACAGTGTCAATTCTGTTTCAAAGCACAAGAGTTTCTTGGGTCTTTTTCCCTGGCGGGTTGTATTTTTTCTGGTATGAGCGTTTTGGCGTGCCTTCATTAGTATTAAAACACTAGGCAAGGAAATTGCAGAGCGAGTGCCGAAAGTAAAAATCTTGATTTGTTTGGGAGGTGGGACGGGACGACCAAGTTATTGGTGTCAATAATATCCGTTACCAACAGTCCATTCATTGGCTTTGGGTATGGGGCAGCTTGCCCAGTTTTGCTGAGGAGCTCTTAGACTGCGTAAACATAGAAAACCTCGTTATTGCAGGCTGATGCAGACTGAGTAGCGGGTAATGGCTCCGCAGTGGGGTAGCTAATTGTTATGATGTTATGATGTTGCTGCTCACATAGCAGCCTGAGCCACCTAGCACAGTGAAGCTGGATGGCATGGAATGTTATGCACCTCTGGTTCCGATGAGGTCATACAGGTTGCAATGTATCTCAGTATTCTAAATTTGTCAGTTAATCTTGTCTGTGTCACTGTAGGGAGCCCCTGTTGTTGTTGGGGGTCTTTTTCCCTTATTAACCTAAATAAACGTATGTTATAAGACTTACCAGTGCCCTTTGATGTCTTCACAACAATGGCGAGAAGGATGGGATGACTGAAGACCCCCAGCAACCTTCCTGAAGACACTGCCGCTCCGCTGCCCCCCCCAGCGTGGTAGTGGCAGTTTGGAGCCAAACTGAGGCCAGTCCTGAAGAACTGAAGCCCCATTGTGTGCTGGCCACTCCGCTTTGCCCCAGCGTCGAGCGGCCACCAAAACTCTGGCAGCATTCCCCCATCAAGTAAGTGCGCCTCCCGCCTGGCCCTGCGAACTACTGACTTTGACCCGGTCATCGTGTTTACATTGCGCCTGCTGCACCGCGTCCTAGTTGTGTGGGGTAGGCCCTCACTGGCACCCCGGACGGTGTTTACAGAGGCCCGCCGTGGGGTTTAAATGTATCTTTGGCTTGTATGCAAAGATACAGAAGAAAAGGGACGCAGCGCCTGGTAGAAGCGTGGCGCGGTTGAGCCGAGGAAGATTACCACGCAGCGTCTAGTAGAAGCGCATTCTCCAGAGAAGAGCCGTGGGTGAGCCTAGGAAAATTACCACGCAGCGCCTAGTAGAAGCGCATTCTCCGGAGAAGAGCCGTGAGTGAGCCGAGGAAAATTACCACGCAGTGACTAGTGTAAGCGCATTTAACAGTGGAATACCACACAGCTGCTAGCAACCCTGAAGCAGAGGAAGAAAGTGCATCTGGTATATAATTCATTGTGCATTGGGCACACACAGAAGGGTCAAGAGTGGTAGGATCTGCCGCTGTCGCACTGAGGACGAAAATCATACAAATTGTACATTTGGTGAAAAGCGAAATAGTGAGAACTTGTGCACGAGGGGGGAGAGACAACCGCCAGCTCCTCAGCGGAGAGGATAAACAGAGGAGGGGAGCACAGGGCAAGCAGAGGAGGGAAACATTCCCCAGAGACAGAGAGAGAGAGAGAAGGACGAGCAGCGAGGCAGAAGACAGGTCTGGAGTGTCCCTAAGAGGAGTGTTCTTTCTGAGAACTAACTATGGCAGGTTTGCCAGGGATAGCTGGACCACCGATATTTATGCCGATACCGGGAGCTGCAAAGATACCATGGGCTCAATGGCGCAAAGGATTTGCCCATTACTTAAAGGCTGCTGGCGGAACGTCATATTCTAGCGAAAGGAAGTTGGCACTATTGTTGCATTTCTTGGGGTATGAAGGCCAAAGAATTTATGAGACTCTTCCACAGCCAACAGGAGATGGTAGTGAGGGTGATGCTGGGAATGAATTCGACGTAGCTTTAGTGAAGCTGGACAAGCATTTTAACCCCAAAACCAGCACAATACTGGAACGATATAATTTCCGCATGAGGATGCAGGCCCAGGGTGAGTCAGTTGAGGTGTATGTGACGGCCCTGCGACACTTAGCATTGACTTGCAAGTTCCAAGGAACATTCGACGAACACATTCGTGACCAGTTTATGACGCACTGCAGATCTAATAAAATACGCGAAGAGATGTGGTTGAAGGATGACCCCAACCTGGATGAGGTATTAGATTTGGCGAAACGAGTGGAACACTCATTGGCATGTGTTGCGAAACTGTCAAAAAGTGAAACTAATGATCCTAAGGAAGGCAAAAGTGAAGTATTGAATGTAGGAGATAATAAAAGCAAAAGAAGAGGAAGGAGCAAGCAGTCGAATAAAATTGGGGGTGAGGAGAAGAAGAACCAGGAGACAGTGCAGAGATATGAGAAAAGAGAGGATAGACTATGTTTTCGATGTGCTAGTGGGACGCATTTTGCTTCATCCATTGTATGTCCTGGTCGTAAGGCAACATGTGCAAAGTGCAAGAGAAGAGGTCATTTTGCGAACTGTTGTAAGAACTACCAGTTTGGACAGTCAAGTCAAAGAAAAGTCCTTTATGTAAATGAAGAAGAGGACGGCAGATCGTTGGACGAAGAAGTGATGCTTCCAGTGCCAAATGTCATCGTTAATACTGTTAATGTTGTGATGGGTGGCGATCAGGATGACTGTGAGCGACCATATGCGACAGTGAATGTGAATGGTCGTGATGTGTCTATGATGGCAGATTCAGGCTCGAAGATAACTTTAGTGTCCAAAAATGTGTTTGAGAAGGAGATGTGTGGAGTTGTAAATCGTTTGATTCGTCCGGATATCAGTCCCGGAGGGTACAATCAAGACAGAATTGAGTTGCTGGGTTATGAGATGAGTGGAGTGAGTTTGAGTTCAAGGGAAGGAGTTGTAAAGGCAAAGTATATGTCACTAAGAAGGGGCAATCACTATTAGGATGGAGAGAACAGAAGAGTCTGGGTATCGGTTTGGTCCCCAATCATCCTGAACAGGTGCTCCAAGTGTCATTGCCGTGCACAGAATCAAACAAGTATGTGATAAAGCATAAGGGAGTTTTCGGAAAAGTTTGGGGAAAGTGAAAGGGTTTCAACACCAGATTGTTCTAAAAAGGGGTAGTTTGCCAGTTGTTGCAAAACTTAGGTCAGTACCGTTATCTTTAAGAGAAGGGGTAAAAGATGAGCTCAAGAAGTTGCTACGAATGGGTGTGATCGAGAGAGCAGGAGGCGTGGAATGGGTGTCACCGGTTGTTGTAGTAAAGAAAAGTTCAGGTGATTTGAGGTTGTGCATAGACATGCGGGAGCTCAACAAGTGCGTTATGGTTGACAGGCATCCTTTGCCAAACATGGGTGAGATGTTAACCATGGTGGGCGAAGGGAAAGTATTTTCAAAACTTGATATGGCGTCGGCATACCATCAGGTCGAGTTGACGGAAGAATGTAGGAAAGTTACAGCTTTCATAACGCATGAGGGTATATTTCAATTTAGAGGAATGCCGTTCGGGCTGGCGTCAGCTTCATCAGTATTTCAAAAAATTATGGATCGGCTGCTTGGATGTGTAAAGGGAGTGTTTGCTTCCAGGATGATGTTCTGATATGCGGTGAGACGTTGGAGGAGCATGACAGAAATCTGTATGCTGTCCTGAAGATTTTTGAGGATAGAGGCATCACTTTGAGGGAAGAGAAATGCAAATTTGCAGTATCCAAGGTAGATTACCTGGGTCATGAGGTATCATTTGAAGGGGTGAAGCCCAAGGAAAGCATTATCAACTCCATAAAAGAAATTGAGAGGCCAACGACCAAGAGTGAACTTCGTTCATTTTTAGGCATGGCGGAGTTTTATCAGAAGTTTGTAGAGAATTATGCTGCAAAGGTCATGGAGATGAGAAAAATATTGAGGAAAGGTGTGGATTTTGTATGGAGCCGTGAGTGTGACGTAGAGTTTGCCAGGATCAAGGAAGAAATTGATATGGCGAAACCTTTGGGATGTTTTGATACTAGGAAGTTGACGATAATTACGGTGGATGCAAGTGAGGGCGGCCTGGGTGCTGTTCTAGCACAGAGACAGGATGATGGATCGGAAATTATAATAGCTCATGCATCACGTGGTTTGAAAGGTGCCGAAGTACGTTATTCGGTTCTTGAAAAGGAAGCCCTTGCATGTTACTGGGCGGTGGAGAAGTTTAAAAATGTTGTCTGGGGTGTGGAATTTGTGATCCGCACAGATCACAAACCGTTGAAAGTTATTTTTGAGATGAAAGGTCTGGACAAAATATCACGCAGGGTGGCTGGATGGGTTACCAGGTTGCAGGCCCACAGGTTTGTTATGGAAGTAATTCCTGGGAAAGAAAACATATTAGCGGACAGTCTGTCGAGAGTAAACGTTCATTCCCGGGACAGGATAGAGGATGATGACATGGAGATGGTGTTTGTAAGTACAGAGGGTATCGTATCCAAGGAAGAGTGGTTGGAGGAGATAAGGAAGGATGTGATATTAAGAAAGGTGATATTGTATGTTGAGTCTGCAGTTTGGCCAAGCAAAGCAGCATTATTAGAGGAAGAAAAACCCTTTTGGGAAGTAAAAGATGAATTGTCGGTTGCCGATGGGATATTGTTTAGATGGGAAAGGGCAGTGGCTCCCAAGGGGATTCGGGGAAGGATTATTGATTTGGCGCACTGTGGTCATATAGGTTTTGCAAAGACCAAGGGAGTATTGAGAACGGATTACTGGTGGCCTGGTTTTGACAGGGAAGTTGAAGTTCGGTTGGGCGAGTGCCAATTTTGCCTCAGAAGTGGTAAGGGGGTAGAAGCTAAGAAGCAACCCCTAGTGGATGTTGGAGTCCCTTCAAGGGTTTGGAATGATATAGCCATGGACATACCAGGACCTGTTGATTTGGGATATGGTCGGGGAAGATTTGTTGTTGTGGTGGCTGATCTATTTTCTAGGTGGGCGGATTTTAGAGTTGTGAGGGAGATAACGGGAGAAAGTATGGTTAAAGTATTGCAGGAGATTTTTGCAAGTGAGGGTCTCCCAGGAAGTGTTCTTACGGACAATGGTACGCAATTTACTGTGGATGTTTTCCCAAGTATTTAGAAAAATGTGGTGTGAGTCATAAGAGGGCAGCTTTGTACCATCCAGAAACTAATGGAGTTGTTGAGAGGCTCAACAGATGTGTGATGGAAAGCATTTGCATGGGGGAAGAGTGTGGATTTGAAAAGTTGGCAACTATTCAGAATAGAATGTGGGCGTTACATATGGCACCCATGCCACCACCGGACTATGTCCATTCGAGCTCATGAGAGGTCGAAAACCTTATTCCATGGCGTGCCCGCCTTGGTTAGGCAGAAGCAGGGAATCTGATGTGGTTGTCGACGAGGTGAGAAGATCTCTCAAAAAGAAGAAGAGTGAGTGGGTCATGCGGGAAAACAAGAGGAGAGTAAGGAAGGAATTGCATGTGGAGTGTGGTGACTTGGTAAGGATAAAGAAAGGAGTTGTGAGAAAGAAGGGTGATCTGTTGTATTCCGACCCAGTAAGAGTTGTAGCTGTGTTGAAGGGTGCTGTGCGTGTGGCCGGTGGCCAGGTTTGGAATATGAATAGAGTTGCCACAGTGAAGAGAGGTAACGTGTGAAACATCTTATTGTGAAGGAGTTTATTAAAAAGAAAGGGAGATGTGTTATGATGTTGCTGCTCACATAGCAGCCTGAGCCACCTAGCACAGTGAAGCTGGATGGCATGGAATGTTATGCACCTCTGGTTCCGATGAGGTCATACAGGTTGTATAAACGTATGTTATAAGACTTACCAGTGCCCTTTGATGTCTTCGCAACACTAATATTTGGGGGACATCAGTGGTTCACTCAGAATGAATTCTCAGTTTTGATCTGCATATGCTGGCGAAATTAACCTTGCCATAGTTTTTGCATTTTTGGCCTTGTGCACGACAGTTGTCAGGGGAGAGTTGCAGTTCCCACAGTACCAACACAAGTGTTTAGTGACAATAGCTTGTGATGGCAATGCCTGATTTATACCACTCATCATCTGGGGTGTCTCCAGATTTAGGAGGGTTGCTAGATGGCCTTGTCTTCGCAAGCTGTGGTGTCTCAACCGTGGCATGTAGTATGCCAAAGCTGAGCATGATATGATATGATAGGTTATTTATAACGCGCTTAATACCAATAGCGTGGGCATCCCAGTGCCTTGTCCCCCCCTCTTTGTCCTGTCCCCTCGCTCCCCCCCCTTCTTCCCTCCCTGCACCCCGGCATATGTCATACATCACATGTTGAACCAAAGAATGACACAGACACTTTGTTACGGTTGGAAGATTACAATGCCTCAGCAGGTTTATTTGCATAAAGTCTTGGAGTTATTTTACAGGCGATCCGTAATTCACCGCCACTGGTATACTACTCAATGTGCGGCTAACTAGGTATCCCTTGCCCCCCCCCTCCGCCTTATCGTCCTCGTCCGGTGGACGCCTCAGATTGAGCCCGGCCCTTGCTAATAACCTCTCTCTACCCCGGCCGTTTGTTGATTTGATTTCCCATGCCCGTGTTTTCCCTATGCCCCCCTTTTCTCTAGGTCTTAGTTGGGAATGCCCGACCCCCCCGCTCCTCCCCTGACACTTACCCTGTGTCCTGGGTCTGGGTCTAGATAAAACCGGCAGCCACGCGGTGCCTCGCTAGTGTTCAGGTTCCTATACCGGCACCACCACAAGTGCCCCAACGTTACACATATTCCATATCCGTAGTTAAGGCCGACACCGCCCTCCGGTGCCGGCCCCCACTTTCTGCCTGCCTAGTTGGTCATCGCTTTGCAACGCCCGTCTAAATTTTGGCCTTTCTAACTCTACTCTGTCCCCCCTTAAGTCCCCCAATTGCTGCTAGTACTGGAAGCCCAGTTCTATCTATGCTATGCAACCCCCAGGTCTCCCTTCCATCTTGCCGAGCCCACAAGAACTTCCCTGTTCCCTCTCTCCCAAGGCCCCCCAGTGAAGTCTGACCCAGTGCCCCCCTTCCAGCGTAATGTCTCTTCCGGATACCCTATCCCTCCTTCCTTTCCCAACTGGCTCCTCCATTCCCCCGGTCCACCATTTGCTGCGTCCCGCCAAGCCCCCTCTCCCTGTCCTTTCTGGCCCTCCATGTCCTGGCTCCCTTTCCCCCCAGATTTTCTTCCCTTTCATGGATCCCCCACCTCCCTCCCCTTCATGCCCCCCTCCTTCGTGAAGACTTCCCCTTGCTGTTATTTTGTCACCGTTACCTGACCCCACGTAGTCTCCTCTTGTTCCCCCCCCAACCGGCTTCCCTTGCTGCCCTTGTTTTGAGTTTGTTGTTCGTTCCCCCCCCCCGCAATTTTGGTCTTGGAATTGGCTCCCAAGTCCCCTACATCCCTCCCCTTTTTTCCCAGGGCCTCCCCCAAGCCTATTGCTCTTGGAGCGCCGTACATCTAATCTATTGGCTGATCATTCCCCTATGGGTCTGTCAGTGCTTCGTTAAAGGGATCGCAATGTAACTCCGCTGGGCGACCTGTAAAACAAAAGACAATTTATTACCAAACATTCTGTATTTTGGGAGGGAAACGAAACGATGGTCCAGTGAGGCGGGAAACCGAGGGAGAATGTGCAATTGTTTTCCAATGCCCCTGCCTTTATGGGCTGACTTCTCCTTGGTTTCCCGCCCCGCCCCTCATGTTTCGCGCGCTTCAGGGGGGCGGGCTAACGTGTGCCTCTCTCCCTCCCGCCCCCCTGACCAATAGTCCCGTTGGGGGGAGGGCGGCTGTACCGCCCCCACTAAGGGGCGGCGCCCGCCATGCCATCTTCACTGGCGCATTCGCCCGCCAGAAGTTTCTAAGCGCGGACCCGGGGATCGAACCTGTGCTGCTCCGTGTCGTCTTGCTTCCAAGGCGAGCACGTTGGCCTCCCGAGACTAGCATGGAGACATCAGATCATTTAAACCCCTGCAGGCTGTACCCGCTAGGATGCAGGCGCTTTATTGTTCTCAGCCTGTGACTTCACACATCATAACCTATGCATGGCTGCCTTTGTGCATGACGAATTCCTACGGCTCAGCATGAGCAATCCCAATACATTCACCGGACATTAACCATGGTTGTGAGGGTGGAGAAAACATGATGGGGAATGACACACATGCCAACGTTTGATCTTTGCTAAATAGAAGAGATGCACACAGGCCATCTTAGTCATTGCCTTGGGCGTATTCCCTCCAACCCCGCCCCCAGAATCCTTCGGGAGAATGGCACTGCACAGGCGCAGACAGTCTCCAGTGTAGTCTCACAGTCATTTCAGGTTTGTGGGCCTGGTGCATAAATACCTGTTATATGGAAAAGCTAATAAGGAATCGATAATGGGAAACAGACTCCTTGCCACATATGCACTGCTCTTATGTCGCTATTATTTTGATATGCAACCAGTGATCATTTAATTCAGTGAACTGCTTCATAGCCCACAACATGTTTAAGAACTAGTAGTTCCTTTCACCAAACCAACTCAGTAAGGAGTTAAAGGCACACAAGCAACTTGAAACAAAATCTTGAAATACCTTCTTCGTTTTTTCTTCAAGCAATGCTGATCCGGCCAATAGTCTCTTGTAAAGTTCCCATAAATTCTGCCAAACACTTCCTTATCCTCAAGTGGAGATCACCACCCCTGAGGTTTCTGCATGTGGCCAGCAGCATTTAACAAAACAACACAAATAAGCTTCTCCCTAACAGACCCTTGAGCACTGGAGGCAACCCAAGGATCACAGATTCTTCAATACATAACAAAAATAAAAAAAAGACCATCTCACCAGGTACAACTAACTACCTTTGCTGCAGCATATTGTAATGGTTCTATAACATTTACCCAGCACAAGAAGGAGTCTCAGTACTTCATGTGTTTTTAGTTTTCTGTACCTAGGTTTGCCACTTGACAGATGTCTCAAACGCTGCTAGGAAAGAAACACGTTAGGTTGCCTCTTGATACCTGGGTCACAAATGTGGAAGGATTGTATTAATAAATGCAATGGCCAATCTTTTGCGAGACAGAAGAATTGAAATGAATCGACTGGCACAGTGCTTGATCTACAACGGAAAAGGGCAGAGGTGCACTGAACACCGTTATGGCATTCGTTTTAACTGTTGTGATATACAAAATAAAATGTTTTTTTTATAATGTGTGCAAGTATTGACGTGTCTGTGATCCTGGGGGTGGCATCTGTTACTGAGGGGAGAAGCCTTGTGTGTTGTTTTGACTGGTGCATCCAGGTTGGGCTTCTCCATGCCTTTTCAATACAATGTCGCAGTGCCTCATTTCTTAGTAGTGGTGGCGAGTAGCCTTCAGTTTATCTTACCTGCGTGCCTCATGAATACAGGCGCCAGATTGTATGCGTTGCCATCTGGGGTTAGTCAATTTCAATATCCGCAAAGTTCACTAACACTCTGACAAAATGTCTCTCCCGGTTTCTGACCGTGTGCTCCATCGCCACCATGTAGCATTATGTCGGATTCATTCCAAACTTTATTTGTGCTACGCTGTGGACATTCAGATTGAAATAGTGTGCCCCTAAAGATTTTCCTGATTTGACACAGATTTGTGTTCAAACATCCATTCACAAACTGAGCTTGTCATGTCCCCAACACAGAATAACCCACATTGTATGACATTTTCTTTGGCGTGAGGCCTAATGACTTAATTGAATCAGTTTATCACTTATGCGCAGTGAAAACACAGCTCCATTTGAGATTTATGTTACAAATATGGAAAAACTCCTGTTTGTTTTGCTGCCAACAGTGTTTGTGTTTCCCAAAATCTTATGTCTGTTGTCATCCTGGTATCCCTTTAATTTATTAACCGGTTGTGGTCAAACTGTTTTATTATGTACAATTTCAGACATTCCCTTGCCCTTCTGTAAAGTCTCCAAGTGTTTCAGAATGGTCTTTTAACTGTCAGCAGTTGGAGAAATTGACAACGGAGATATAGAGATACTGATTTGGTTTCACACACATGACCAATGCCTCATGCACAGTAGCATTTGCTGCTCCAATACATGTGGAAACATCTATGCAAAAGAAAAGGATGCAAAGCAAAATGTTACATTTAAAAATCAACATGTGAACTACATCCTGCAAAGCATCTGAAAAAGACACACAAAGGAAGTGTTGTGAGGTCAGTAGCACATCTACAATAAGTGTATTTGTCCAAAGTGAATCCCAAGGCCCAAAACCAATCTTTCCAGTTACCAGAAAGTAACCAGCACACTTCTTTTTAAAGCACAGCATATTACATAAAGGCAAAACACGAATTGGGCCTGTATTTTCTTTCTATTTATTTCCTTATACGACTAGGAATCAGTAGAAGAAAATTAAATGTACATAAAAAGTAAATATTTGATAGGATATTGATTGCAAAGGAAATGTAATTCTGCACTGTTTAAAGTGACAATTACATTGGGGGAATAAAATGACTGCTAAAGGCTGCATTTGTGAATGAAACAAGCCTATGCCTGGAAAGCAAAGTGCCATTTTCTTGACCTTCCCCAGCAGCTACTGAGGGAGATGGCTTGCTTTGCTTCAAGGCAATGAAACCCAGAGGATGGGTTATACAACTTGGACACTGCTTGAATCTTTGTTTTCAAGGCTGCCCAGTCACACACCCCAGAACTGGACAAATAATAAAAATCAAGGACCACTCTACTTGTTTGTCAGAAGGAGTCATATACTGCATCAAATGCCCTTGTGGCCTATTATACATTGGACAGACCAGCAGAAAGGCACGAGTAAGATGGAACGAACATAAATCAAATGTTAGAACCAACAACCAACATTCACCAATTGCTAGACATTTTAATCAAGCTAAGCATCAGATAGCACAAATGCGATTCCAAATTCTCGAAGTAGTACAACTGAAGAACATCAACACAAGTGCCACAAAAAGACTTGAGCAACGTGAAGCATATTGGATCGAGAGACTCGATACGGTATCACCACGTGGTCTTAATGATGAACTTAATCTATATTGCTTTTTATGAAAGAGTTATCATCCAGTTGATTTTGCCTTGTCTTAACTTTTTTTCTTTTTTTCACAGGAAATACATTTAGTAACTAATTACACTAGCTGTTGTCAAGTCAGATACAAGACCTTTAAACACGCCATAGGGGTGGATAGATAGTGTAGATAGGAGAGTAATATTGATGAGAGACTTTTAAACATGCCATAGGGGTGTGGAGCTAGGAGAGTAATATTGATGAGAGTGGCATAATATTGTAAGTAACTGCAAGTAATGATTGGTTTAGTTTTGATTACCCGTGTAGTCCGTCTCTTCTTGGATAGACATACTTGTGTAACATTTGCATTTAACTCATTAGTACTCACATGTTGAAAATCAGGATGAGTTATATGCTTTTTTTATCTGTACCCTTTTTTTTGCATTCTGCGTAAATAGGTTTGGTACTGATGGTTTTTTGGATGTTTTGAATATGTCATGCAATGTTTATTATTTGATCTGCACTATTCTGTAATTTTTGTAATTTATTTCCTATTATATCTGTATAACAACTTCCGTGGCTTAATGCACGGTTTAGGTAACCCCATTAGAGTTACTTATCTTGTTTATTACCTTGTCTGATTTTATTTTATTCTGTCATAAGTATTGCAAAAAAAAGTAACTGTTTACTGTAGACTGTGTATGCACCCACGCACATTTTTGACAGTATCATAGTTACTCTAATTATTATCAGCCGTTCTTTACACCTCGTAGTCTAGTTGTCACTGTATATATCGACACAAGAGCACTGTCACGCCATTAGGTAAACATTGCATAATGAGTACTTACAGATAACGCCCGCGCTCTATTAGTTTATTACTGTTGTTTCACTGCAATTGCAACTTCGCGCTGGTGCTTTCCTTGCTAGTAGCCCAGAGTTCCTAGTTTTTTGTAATTGCTGTTGTATACACATCTCTTTAGCAACAGACAGCATTGACTCGTTGCCATGACTCTGATTAACATCAGCGTAAGATCACGTAACCACGTCACGCGTCTAACAAAAGCGTCTCCATGACAACGCTCGTACTTATTCACTAACAGCTCGCGGCCAGATTAAAACCGCGTCTTACTGTGTCTCTGCTTTCAACTCGACACTACGGGGTAGGTTAATCATTAATGTGTATCTATGCCCATTTTAGTGTGTAAGGCTAGTTAGTAAATACCATTTTGACACTTAGATTTCCTTTGTTCGACAGGCGGGACTCTTTGCGCTCTGTTGGTTTTTCCATGGAGTGTAAGCATACACGTACCTAGCTTTCAGCAACGTTACTGGCAGCCCTAATGACTTCCATCACCATCTTGCTATAGTATGAAGATAGCTTTAGCATGTTATGAGGTAAGCTTTCACAGTGTTATATTAGTTTCCTTTAAATAATATTAGGTACGTTTTAGATATCTTACCACTGCATCATCCTACCTGCTTTACAGATGGGATTGTTATAAGTGGATTTACATTGGAATGAAGACCTCTAATAAACAGCACGTGCAACAAGATTAGTAACGCATGCGCCACAATAGTTTTTAATGCAGCAATATATACAAGCAGGTATGTGTTTCTTTACCATTACAATGTAGTAAGCATAAATTGGCATTCTTAAACGGGATGACTATTGTTTGTATGATGATGCAAGATGTTGGGTCGCATTAAAATGATTACACTAGAATGTTTCACAGATACACATCTGGGTACTCTCGGAATTCTCGAGATTGCATATAGAAACTATTAAGTTATTTCCGATATTTCTGAATTTTTGCAAAATTATGGCGTAACTCAACGCTTGATATGCATTGAAATATTATGAGGATAATAGTAACATTATTATGATGAAATAGTGACAAGGACAGATATAAATGCAGATTTTGGTTTTATTTGAGATGGTCATTTGTGGCTAGCAATGAAATTGGTTTATGTAAATACTCGTTATGACTGTTTTTTCTTGTTTTCTCTGTGTATGTTTTTTCCTTGTACTACAGAAATTCGCCCTGATGAAGGACCAAGTATAGGTCCGAAATGCATTGGCACATCATTTCTGCTTCTTCTTAACAAATGAAGTAAAGAATCAATTTACTAAAAGTTTTGTTTTGGATACATTTTTTTCAAGAGCATTTTTGTGCCTTCAGGCACAATTTTCTACAACGTATCTATTTACTTAATATGAATGAATTTAATTTCCTTCAGTAGTCTTCACTACAATTGGCGACCCAAGGTCTGATGGCAATTCTTTCCCATCAGACATTTATGCAACTCTTCGGTACACCCAGTATAGTGTATACTGGTTTACTTGGTGACGCCATTAATCGCCTGTTCTAATTAACTAGTAGCCATACGAATGCAAAAAGAAACTCAGCGGTGCCCGCCCTAACCACTTTTTCTTTGCCCATGTACAGCTTTCATTTGCTACAGGGCCTGTAAAAAAACTCCTTAAAACATACCGTATATGCCCTGAGAACTGGCCTGCAGAGATGTGCTCTCCACATAATCAGATCTACCCATCAAACGTATCTTTCCAGGGTACATCTTCGAAGACTTGGAGTTTGGCTCAAGTGGCTGTAATCGTTCAAGGGCACATAGCTGTAACATATGCCTGTGAGAAACTAAAACTAAACCTCAAAGAACTTTCACCGTGACAACCAGCCTTGTCAGCAGTCAATAATGAGCAGCTCTATTCTGTCCTCTTCTATAGATTCTTTGCATTGCGCCAATACGCCTGCAGGCCTCAGGGCGCTCACAAGACTTCCAACAGGGAACAATCAAAGAGGAAAACGAACATTGTTCTCAATAATTCTCACTCATCTCCTTTGTCAAACAAGTATGTCTTTAAACCCTTATTAAACTATGCAATTAAGGGAATCAATCTCAGTGAACGCAGCAAGATGTTCCACAAGGTTGGAGCCCAGGAATGGAAGCCAATTCCTCCAAACCTCTTAAAAAACAATGGGTGGCTGAATCAGAAGGTCATCCTTATTTGAAAGTAGAGTGTGCCCGATTGGTGCTCTCTTGTAATTTGGGAACTGAAAGAAGGTGAAGCAACACCAGCAAACAATTATATACCATGCTAGATGCTTTAACGTAGATTCTCTGTTAAACATGGAGCCAGTGTAACTTCCGGTAGGCCTCAGAGATATGCGCCCTCCGGTCCATACTACAAACTGTACAGACCGCCCCATTCTGAATCACTCAAAGATTTTTAATGTTGGTTTAAGCTGTTCTAACCCAAAGACTATTACAGTAGTCTACTTTTGTGTTTATCGGAGCGGCTTCGATTAGTGCTCTGTTGTCTTCTGATAAATAGGGGCGATCAGCCAAAGCAGATGTGCTGTGTAGGCACAAGAGGAGCTCAGCTCAAGTATGAAACAAGCTTTCTGAAGCTTAATTGGGGGTCAAAATAAACCCCCAAAGTTATTACATGTTCCGAGACCCGAATCATGTTTCCTTCAATGATAAATGCACTGTATTGGGGATCAAGATTTTTCAGTATAGAATCAGTACCTAAGATCATCAGAATTTCTGTCTTTTTATAATTTAGAGCAAGTAAGTTTCTTGCAATCCATATTTTGATGGCACCAAAAACCTCACTTGCTAGATCGTTTGTATACGACACTGATAACTCCAGGATGATCTAGGTGTTGTCTGCATAATTTGAAAATTTAACACCCAGGCCATCCAGGAGATCACACAGTGGTCTAGAGTATACATTGTACAGCAAATGCGACAAACATGAGCCCTGCGGAACACCAGAATTAAGTGGAACCTGCTGTGATTGGAAATCACCCTTCGCCACTCTTGCCAACCTTGGACCAAGGAACGATTTGAACATGTTTGCAGCAAGGTTTGAACATTTGCCTATATATATCAACCTGTCTGCCAGCATCTCGTCGTTCACCAAATCAAATGCGGTGGACCAGTCGAGCAACAGCAGCAGTGCTAAACTGCCCTTGTCTATAATCTGGGCTATATTAGACTTATAATAAAATAATGCAGTCTTTATACCATGTTTTTTTTCCCCGAAAGCCTGATTGGCCTATAGGCAAGATGTCACAGCTCAGAAGGAGGCTCTGGCGCCCCATGCCCGTATTGTCCACTCTAGAATACACATACCCATTAGGATTGAAAAGCGCAGGTTTTATCCAGCTGTTCGATAAGGAAATCAGTGCTTTTCAGCCCCGTTCCTCTGGCTTTGGAGGTTGCCATGGAAACGGGCTACGACTGCCAGCTGTTACCAAGGAGACTTTTCCATGACTTCCCCGTTCACCGTGCGTCATGTGAACCAAACCGCCAATGATCGCCCAGTGCCTCGTTCTGAGCTAAGACTTATACGCATCATTGACCCGCCGAACACTGCTTCTGTTTGAAGTTAACTCCTGAATATTCTCTTTATCCCGTGTATCTCGGATCTCTACTCTTGGAACTTGCGTGTACCGACTCCTGCTTTGCATACACGGTCTGCCTCTGCCTTACGTCTTATTACTCTCAGAACTGCTGTGTACTGACTCCTGCTTCGCATACACGGACCACTTCTGCCTTACGTCTTGTTTGTCTCAGAACTGCTGTGTACCAACTCCTGCTTAGCATCCACGGACTACCCCTGCCTCACATATTGTTTCTCTTGGAACTCCTGTGTACCGAACCCTGCCTGCAGCTACCCGGATTGCACCTGTCTAACGTCTTCATTCTCTTGGAAAACCTGTGTACTGACCTCTGCCTGCATTTACACAGATTGAATCGGCCTTACGTCTGGTTTCCTGGAACTATTGGCATCAACCTCTGTGCACCTCAGGACGCTTTGTAGCGAGTGCACCCTCCGACTCCAGTGCGTCCCTCATGCCACCCGGGTCAAGTCTTCCGCTACTAACCTTCCTCTTTATTATTTTATCCTGTTGTCGTTGTTCTGCATCACGCGCGGTCCCCACACACTCTTGACTTCTGACCTTCTAAAGAATTGTAAGAATCCTCTGTTTATTTTACAGTCATCCTGTAGTCCTGCTATCCAATAGAATCATCCTCACTGTTAACAATATTCCTTATCTTGTTCTTATAGGAATAAGATTCTGTGGCCCACTCGAATACCATTTTCCCTAGGAGTTAGGGGAAACAGGGGGTTATACCTCAATACCTCACCACATACTCTTGGCTTCTCATTGAATCTGTAACAGCTATTGACCTGTGGATTATTTTCTTTCAGCTGGTACCGTGGCAGTGTGTTTCCCCCCGCTCTTTTAGGTGATCAGTCCCTTTGTCTGCCTTATTCAATCAGCAAAGGGGCATATCACAGAAAAGAGTTTCCCTCAAGAGAGGAGGCCGGGTTCTAACAAATCCAGGCTCTTCAATCAAGTCAGAAGATCAGGATCTGAACATTGCCGCACCGCGTCAACCAATCACTGGATCGGTGAGTAACAGAAACAGAAGCCATGGATACTGCGGACCCCTTGACTACCTTGATGCAATTGGTGGCAGATCTGCGAACCAATAAGTTCCGGCAGCACATGACGCTTTGCGTCATAGGATCGACAGTCTGGACTTGTCGAATGCCTGCAGTCAAGGGGGTGAGACTTCCGGGGCTACTGCGTCTGGCTCCCGTTTTCCTCTACATAGACAGGAACCAACCCCCGTCCTTATGGCTACTCAATTCCCCTTGGCTCCTCCGAAACGTTTCACTGGTGACCCCAAACAGTACCGGACCTTTATCAATCAGTGTAAACTGCACTTTCTATGTCATCCCTCAGCCTTTCCTAACTCTGCTACAAAGGCAACATTTGTTCTATCATACCTCGGGGCTACTGCTGCAGCCTGGACCAATCTCCTCCTAGAGCAAACAGCTACGTGCTGTATGACTGTGATGCACTTATCACAGCCATGAATAGGGTGTTTGATGCCTGCTATAAATCACAAGCAACCAACCTGGAGTTCCTGAAATTCTGACAAGAAAATACTCCTTTGCTTACATAGCTCACCTGGTTTAACCAGCTAGCCGCCGAAACAGTCTGGCCTGAGGAGACAAAATCTGCAGTCTTCTATAAAGGCCTATAAGAGGAGCTCAAGGACATTCTTGCTACTGTCCCTGTTGTTCCCACAGTATTTGGTTAACTGTTAGATCTGGTCCTGCAGATTGACGCGCGCAAGGCAGAAAGAAAAGGGGAATGCAAACCCCTACTGCAAGCCATCCCTTCTTATGAAGTGACTGGCCCCCCAACCCTCTGCTTCTGAGCTTATGCAAGTAGTGGCTATACGTGGACCTTTGACTCCTGCCCAGCGAGAGCACCGCCGATCACACAATTGGGCATGTACTGTGGATCAGCTGAACATCAACTCAAAGACTGCCCCAAAAGACCTGCTAGGAAAGCGGGAAATGCAAAACCCTGGCAGTAGAACGAGTCCCTACGCCGGAGGTGTTCTCTTTGGACTCCTACGGGACATTACCCTCTAGCCCAGTCAGTCTTCCAGTAGTCTTTACTCTTGTGTCTGATGTTTCCTTTCCAGCCATGGCTATTGCTATTATTGATTCTGGGGCTACTGGGGCCTATATGGATTACGACTATGCTATAGCCAACGGCATTCCAGTTACAACTAAATCTCAACCTGAGCCAGTTCATGCAGTAGATGGCAATTCTCGAGTATCAGGCTTGGTCACCCAACAAACGTCTCTCCTCCACATGCATATGGAGGAAGGACATGCTGAGAGTATATCCTTCGATCGGATCAAGGCACCTCAATTTAGGGTCATTCAAGGCATTCCATTGCTACAACACCACAATCCTGCTATCGACTGGTCCTTAAGGGTCGTACAGTTTCCCTCACCCGTCTGCAATGACAGCTGTTTCCAATCTATGAGTGTCTCCCCGGGACCTCATGTCAGGCTATGGTAGCCTCCCTGGCACTCATTGGTCCAGTTACAACTGACCAAGGACCTCGCATTCCGACTGAGTATTTAGCCTTCTGGGATGTCTTTGACAAAAGAAGAGCACAGATGTTACCGCCTCATAGGCCTTATGACTGCCCTACAGACCTGGTCCCAGGTGGCAAGATACCATCAGAACGGGTGTACTCCCTCACACTGCTTGAATACCAGGTCCTAAAGGACTATATTGGCAAATCTCTGGCCACTGGTTTCATTTGACCGTCCAAGTCACCTGCAGCATCTCCCCTTTTCTTCGTCCCGAAGAAGGAAGGTGACCTTCGGCCTTGTATTGACTACCGGGCACTGAACGCGGTCACCGTGAAGAATAAATATCCCCTTCCTCTCATTTCAGTTCTGCTGATCTAACTGGGGTCTTCTGCAATATTCACCAAATTCGATCTTAGGGGTGCATTCAACCTAATTCGCATGAGAAAAGGGGATGAATGGAAAACTGACTTCAAAACCCGGTACAGGTTATTTGAATATCAGGTCATGCCCTTTGGCTTGTGAAATGCCTCTACCACTTTCCAGGCATTTATGAATGACATTCCATGACTTCCTCAACCAATTTGTGGTAGTCTACCTAGATGACATCTTGGTCTATTCCTCTTCGATGAAGCAGCACATCGAACATGTCTATTCAGTACTTTAAAGGTTGAGGGAAATTTATCTTTTCATGAAGGCAGAGAAATGTGTTTTCAGCGCCACAGAAGAGTTTCAGGGCTATGACCTGACCAATTACAGCATCAGAATGAGCCATTCAAAGGTCAAAGCCATGCTTGGCTGGCCCGTTCCCACAACAACCAAGGCTTTCCAATCATTCCTTGTATGCTCAAGTTTATACAGATGGTTTATTCATTCCTTCGCCTCCATTTCGGCTCCCCTGACGGCACCGACTAGTTCTAAAAAAACCTTTTGTGGGGACTCTGGAACCCAGAGAAACGGTTAGCATTCGATGCTTTAAAAGCGTCTTTTTCTACGGCCCCAGTGTTGCAGCATCCTAACCCGGTCGTGCCCTTATTGGTGGAAGCCGATGCATTGGGTTCAGCCGTCGGGGCTTTTCTCTCTCAATGTTGCCGACTCAGGTGAAATACACCCTGTGGCCTTCTTTTCCAGGAAGTTGACACAATACGAACAAAACTACACCATTATAGAGCGGGAACTGCTGGCCATCAAGGAGGTCTTCTGTGAGTGGAGGCATCATTTGTTGGGGGGCCCGCCATCTGGTAACTGTTTTTTCAGATCATCGCAGTCTCCTGGCGTTTAAATCCATGAAATACCTCACTGCTAGGCAGGCTCACTGGCACCTATTTGTTTCTCAGTTTGAATTCACAATCACTTATACAGCCCACGTCCACACGTGTGCAGGCAGCCTGTCTCGCCTGCATTCGGAAACCCACAATGACCCCGGGGGTCATTCACTGCCACTTCCCTACAGGGTGGCATACCATTGCACTCCTCAGCCTTCTCTACGGTTGCTCATTGAGGATTGGGTTTCCTCACATCCTGAGGAAAGTCTGAACCTCAATCTGGACGTCGTTCAGGGATTACCTTATATCCAGAGTGCGTGTTCATGCCTCCCGGAGAAGCACATATTTGGGTACTCCCCTGGTCTCACGATTCTGTCATCGCAGCACACCCTGGTCGGCAGAAGACCCTAGAGTTGTTACGCCATTGGGCCTGGTGGCCTTCCATGTCCAACAATGTTATTGACTAGCTCTCTACGTGTTCAGTCTGCTCCCAATGCAAGTCCTCCGGAAGCAGACATGTGGGTCTTTTGCATCCCTTGCCAGTGCCTCACAAGCCTTGGTATATGGTCTGTATGGATTTTATAGTTGATTTACCCCCTGTTCGGGGCTTTAACACAATTTGGATCGTGGTGGACTTCTTGAATGGCCATATTTGTTCCCTGTGTGGGGCTCCCGACGGCTCCGGCTCTGGCCAGTCTCTTTCTGAAACATGTTTTCCAGTTCTTTGGGTTGTCAACTATCATCGTATTAGACTGAGGCACCCAATTCACCTCCCGGTTCTGGAGGGCCCTTACTTCGTCTCTTCTGATCAACCGGTACAGCTCTGCCTACCACCCGGAGACAGACGGACAAACCGAGAGGGTCAATGCCACCCTTGAACAATATCTTCGGTGCCTCAGTCTTCGGTTTCAGGACTCTTGGTTGTCGATGGTGTCACCCGCTGAGTTTGCTTACAACAACTTGGTACACACGGCATTGTGTGTCTCTCCATTCTTCGCTCTCTATGGACAGCACCCCCGGTCTTTGCCCTTGGACCCAACTCTGCCTATTGACATTCCAGCTACTCATGCATGCCTCCGTAATATGGATTTGTTGCATAAGGATGTCTGTGACCATCTTGTCAAGGCGCAAGATAGGGCCAAAAACTACACTGATATGCAATGGACTCTGGCCCCCGATTACTGAGTGGAGGCTCTCCACTCAGAATCTCAAGTAAGATATCACTTCTCCCTCGATCTGTGGGTCCTTATGAGATTACAGTGCTCATCAACCCTGTGGCACTGCACCTGTCCTTACCCGCTTTCTGGAAGGTGCACCCTGTGTTCTATGTATCTTTACTGAAGCCTTGTCTCCCGATGTCCGTCTGCCTCCTCGGCCGCCTCCGGTCCTGGTGGCTGGCGAGGAGGAGTACGAGGTGGCTGGCATTCTGGTCTACCAGTTGCGTGGTGGGCGCCCATATTATCAACTCTAGAATACACATACCCATTAGGGTTGATAACCGCAAGGTTTATCCAGCCGTTCAACAAGGAATTCTACACTTTTCTGCCCCGTTCCTCCGGCGTTGGAGGTTGCCGTGGAAATGGCTACAACAGCCAGCTGTTACCAAGGAGACTTGTGACCCAAGCTGCCAATGGGCGCCCAGTGCCTCGTTCTGAGCAAGGACTTATAAGCGTCATTGACCCGCCGAACGCTGCTTCTGTTTGAAATGAACTCCCGAATATCCTCTTCATCCTGTGTACTTTTATCTCCTGCTTCGCATACACGGACTGCTTCTGCCTTATGTCTTGTTTGTCTCAGAACTGCTGTGTACCTGCTTAGCATACACGGACAGCCCCTGCCTCACGTATTGTTTCTCTTGAAACTCCCGTGTACCGAGCCCTGCCTGCACAAACCCAGATTGCATCTGTCTAACATCTTCATTCTCTTGGAAAACCTGTGTACCAACCTCTGCCTGTATTTCCACGGATTGAATCTGCCTTACATCTGGTTTCTTGGAACTATTGGCATCAACCTCAGGACGCTTTGCAGTCAGTGCAACCTCCCGACTCCAGTGAATCCCTCGTGCCGCCCGGGTCAAGTCTTCGTCTACTAACCTTCCTCTATTATTTTATCCTGCCGTCGTCGTTCTGCATCACGGGCGGTCCCCACACACTCTTGACATCTGACCTTCTAAAGAACGATAAGAATCCTCTGTTTATTCTACAGTCATACTGTAGTCCTGCTATCCAATAGAATCATCCTGTTAGGAATATTCCTTATCTGGTTCTTGTAGGAATAAGATTCTGTGGCCCACTCGAATACCATCTTCTCTGGGGGGGGAACAGGTGGTTATACCTCACCACATACTCTGTCCCCCCCCGCTCTTTTAGGTGATCAGTCCGATTGTCTGCCTTATTCAATCAGCAAAGGGGAATATCACAGAAAAGAGTTTCCCTCAAGAGAGGCTGCCCGGGTTCTACAAACCCAGGCTTTTCAATCAAGCCGGAAGATCAGGATTCCGAACCTTGCTGCACCTTATCAACCAATCGCTGGATCGGTGAGTAACACAAGATTCCTTGTTGCTCAACCAATTTCTAATACTGATTACAGGCCACTCTATCAATAACCTTCAACAGGTAAGGGACATTTGTTATGGGTCTGTAACTAGCAGGTCATTGGGATCAAGATTATCCTGTTTTAGCAAGGGGGATATCCATGCTTCCTTGATACACTCTGGAACATAACCTTCCTGCAAGGAACAGTTTATAAAAACTGTGAACCAGGGAGCAAAAGATGGTAAAAACGTGTGACACATGAAAAGCATCCCCCTTGCATGAGGATGGTTTCATCGTGTGCGCCATCTCCAAGACATCACTGCATGAGACTTGTTTGAAGGCAAATGAACAATCATCAATATTTGGTTCCACACTAGAAGCATTAGTTAGAGTTTCAAAATCTGGTATCTTATTAATGCAATCCCCAATAAGTGCTCTAAAGGAACTGACACCATATGGCTACCAGCAAGGAACTGGAGATGCAATTTCATATTCAAATGTATCCTATGACATGTAAATAAAGAAATTTAGTAGTTAAAAATTACATATCAAATCGCAATTTTGTAAACAACTTTTTATTGCTAGGTCGTAGAAAGCTACTTTTTTGAAGATAATGTTCAAAGTGAAAAGCTACCAGCTGAATAAAACATCATTTTTTAGATTTATGGTTTATTATGCAATTTAGGCAAATGTGAATATTTTTGCAGAGAAAACAGTGTGCGACTGTGATTCATATTTGTTGGCATCCGTGCCGGTGAGCCCATTTTACTGAGCTGGGAATGGAATTTTTGTGTAAAAGTATCAGAAAACAAAAAAGAAAAATCTGTAACACACACATCACATGTGCCGAGAATTGCATCATTTGACTCACCTGAATGAGAGCAATCTGTTGAACTGATTAGTAATAAGGCACATGAGGTTTCAGAAGATTGTTTAATGTAGAATTATCCAAGATGACATCAAATAAAATGGGAGGGAGCTAGATTTAAAAGCCACTCGCATTAGACGGCCCTCTTCATTAATATGCCCAATGAGTATGAAGGGGATGGTTTAGTGCAAGGCCATGGTATGAACACTGCTCCATCACATACACTGACCAATTAGATTAGAGAAATGATACACACCTCAAAACGGAGTGGTTTCCACTCTAAGTCCAAACCCGTGGATTCTGGAGACTGAGTGAGACTCACTGACTCAATGATGGGAAGGTGGAGAGTTCACAACAGAAAGGAGGGAAACCAGGCTGTGGAAGGAAGTTGACCCTATCTGGCTGACTGATTCACACGCGTTACCAGAGGCGGAGAATTGAACCAGTGCTTAAGAGGGTGCCGACCTGTGCGAGACAGCCAAAAATAAATTCCTATGTAAGCATAGCATTAAGGAAAAATAAGCCAAAGGGGAGCAATACTATAAAGAGGAATAGATTCAATCACAGCCCTTCGTGCTTGTGAAATTACTGAGGGGCCGGGGTATGGATTTGACTGTACATCCTGAGAAATTAGCAAACATATCAGAAGCTTATGTGTTTCTGGAATTACAGATTTGAAAAAATAAATCAGAATGGTGTATATATGGGAAGATCCTTACTACTCCTCTGTGCAATGATCAGACACATATTGGGAGCCAAAATAACATGTCACTATGTACATACCCAGAAACATAATGTAATTCAAGTAATTTCCTCATTACATCACCAAGCAGAGTCCGGTTACTGATCCACTCAAGAAAAAGGGGAAAAGGGTTATTAAGTGCCACCTGTTTTCCCACCTTTGCGTTGGCCGTTGAAAATGACAAATGTGCACATGTACACATTAATGCATTAGAAACACTGAAATGGATCTAGCAAACATACGTTACACAGAAATTTTGTTTTTGCAAGAGTACATTATCTTTTAAATTATTGAGTTTTCTGGAATGCTGTTTAAGATACTCACATGTCGGAGGAGGAGCCAAGATGGCAGATGGGTGGGTTGCACTCCTGTGAGGCACCCAGCACCATGGACCCCATGCGGTTGCCCGCCAGTGAGAAGTGCCGTTAAAATGTGAAGGCAAGTTACGTTTTGCCAGGCGACAGCAGCATGCCTAGTCTCCTGCCCCAGCAGCAGATCAGCTGTATTGAGTCACGATCGGTGGCCAGACATGGTCGGCCGCAGCCATCTTACTGCACGGCTTGGAGCGGTCCTCCAGTGCTGATAACGTGATTAGAGACAGGGAGGTGCGAGGGCGAGGCTCCCTCTGTCCTCCTTTGTCGTGAGCCAGGGAGAGACAAGCAGTGATCTGAATCCGGATAGTGTATGCGCCCTTGGAAGCGACTGCGCTTAAGGCTGACATGGGCGCTGTCCGCGCCTAGAGAGCTGCTCATCATGAACATGGGCATGGATATGTGACCCTCATCGACAGTTGAGGTGACGCTGCTCCTCTAGGGTGGTTTTCGGCACCCAATCTGCTGGTGAGCTCTTTTCCCCATATGCGACGCGCTGGAGAAACCATGCAACACCACTGCACGTATCTGCCTGGTAGGTCTAATTGATGTTGACCTAGAAGTGCGCACCGAGATCAGGACACACTATCCAGCAAGGAGATCCCTTGACGCTAGTGTGGCGAGGCCCAGTCTCTGGGTATCCTTCACCAAAGAGGACTTAACAGCTTGCATGTTGAGTTGAAGGAAGGTGTCGCTAAGAGCATGGAGATACTCCGGAAGGAAATTGTCCAAGAGTGGATGAAATTGAGCAATCCTTAGCCAAAGTGGTGATGCAGGTCCCCAAGACTTCGGTAGAGGTGGAGGGGCTCCAGCAATGAATCACGCATCTGGATGATAAATGTGAAGAGCTTGAGAATAGGTCACGAAGAGACATCATCAGATTGCCATCCCTGCGAGAAGAGGCAGAAAGCGAGGGAATAGAGGAAATGCTTCAAGGACTGTTCTCCCTGTTATGCCCGGAGGAATTGCCAGATGCATTAAAGCTGGACAGAGCTCACTGAGTGGGCCTCCTTCCCCATCCTCCAAGACCACAGAGAGTTCACCCAAGCCAAGAGACATCCCCTTCAGGATGTACTCTTACTCTCTCAAGGAGAAAATGCTGTGCGCTGCACGAGCCAAGGGACAGTTTGACTTCACAGGTTCGAAAATCCAGCTCTTCCAAGAAGCTGGATCTCCTAGTGGGTCCTGGATGTGTGGCTGGTTTGTCACGTTACTTTTCCCCATGCACACAAGACCTACACAAGAATAGATTATATTTTACTGGCGAAGACCTTGCAGAGGAATGTGGTGGAAACTGATATTGGGCACTTCACACTGTCTGATCATATCCCTGTGTTATTGAAATTAGACCTTCCACAATTGAAAGAACCTGAACACTTATGGTCGTTACCAAAATATTTTCTGCAAGACCCTACTGTTAGAGAAAATTTGGAATACAATAAGCTGGAAGAAACGTTATTTAATACCAATTGGGATGCCCTCAAAGTGGTGCTGAGGGGCACGATTTTATTCATGGGCACCCATCTGGCTAAAGTGAGGCGAGACGAAAAAGTCATGTTGCTTTAGGAGTTGACAGAGGTACAATGAAAGTACAGGGGAAGCAGGTCTACGCATGTCCAAGGACAATTAATGATGCTCAAGGGGCAACTAAACACGATGGAGGTCAACAGGGCAGAACGTTCTTTGTTAAATTTGAAAAGTACGTTTTGCGAAGGGTGCAATAAGCCCAGTAAAATGCTAGCCGAAGCGTTGCAGGCCAAAAAATCCAAAAGTCTGATTGTAGCACTGAAAGATTCAGGGGGGAAATTATAAATGTGGTGCTGATGTTATTGTACTTTTCTGGGTTTCTAGAAGGAGCTATATACTGCAGATAAAGGGAAAGAGCACGTTCCTAGAGAATATCTAAGGTCAGCGTCACTGAGGCAAATTACAAAACATCAAAGACAAGTGCTAGAGAGCCGTATTACAAATCGAGGAAGTCATTTGTGCGGTTAAAGCTCTGAAGCCTAAAAAGGCCCCAGGACCATACGGTCTGACAAACCACTTGTATAAGACATTCTTGAGGTCATTAGTTAAGCCACTGACTAGCCTACTCAATTCCTTTTTGACATATGGTACAATGAACGAAGCCATGATTAGTGTAATCCATAAGCCATGCAAGGACCCGAAAAGTTGTGGGTCCCAACACCCCATCGCGCTCTTGAATACAGATTAAAACATATTTTCTCAGATCCTTTCGGTGAGGCTGGAGGGCATGCTTCAGAGCTTGATCCATTTGGATCAAAATGGCTTTATAGCGAGACATCAGATATTTGATATTAGAAAACTCACCTCATTGATGAGACCACTAGGTTAGAAAAAGATCATGCACTACTCCTCCATTTAGACACCAAAACGGCCTTTGACAGCGTCAATTGTGATTTTCTAAGAGAGGTCATGGTGGGGATGGGTCTCAACTGGATCAAGTGGATAGATGCTATATATAATAAACCCACAGCAAGAATAAGAGCCAACGTTGTCCTCTCTGCACGTTTGTTGCGGGTAAGGGAACTAGAAAGGATGTCCTCCATCGCCACTTCTCTTTGCGAAGATGATGGAACGTTTTGCACAGAAGGTGACAAGGACTGACATCCAGGTGATACGTTTTGGTGGGATGGTGTATAAACATGCTTTTCTTTGCAGATGATCACTGGCAGAGGGGTGTGATGGCACCACTTAAGTAGAATAACTCGTATTACATTCATCAAGTGGTAATAAAGTCAGTAACATATGGGGTGCATACCATCTCAAAAGGTGGCTCTGCACAAGGCACTGCCATATATGCCACAACCAGACCTAGGCTAGAAAACTGACGGGGAGGGCTGCACACCCTTTATCTAGTCAACATTCTTTAATGCGCGTCACATAAGTATAGTGTTTGTATTGTAAAGTCGCTAAGAAAGACGTGATTCCGTGTGGTACAAGAAGACAAACGTGATTTTTAATCAACTAATGTTTGAGGCAATTTGACCAGAATGCCAATGCATTTCAGACATTAAAAGTCCTTCATCAGAGCAATTTTTTGGGTTTTAGCAATGCATCCTGCGCTGTTTAAGATATGTGCAATCGGTTACCGGTTCACATGGTTGGGAGTCATCCATTATAACATTAATAAGCCATAACTTGTTAGGATCTGCAAAAACTATCCTGTACCTTGTAGTCAGAGCTTGAAACATAAACCGTCAAGTGCAAGGATTTAAATCTGCAGAGCTACTCCTGGAAAGGTTGGTAACTCAAATGCTAGAAGAGAGGCCACTTAATTAAAAAAATCCCAATTGTCCAAGCTACATAAATCACTTCCATTATCCAGAAAAGACATTACTTGATGCTCGCAATAGTTAGGCGCTGAACGCGGGGTGCATCTGCAGAGTGAAGTGTGTACTGTTCCATAGCCTTATGAAGACCAACCACCACAACACTGCGGTTGATCTAATACTGTAGTATCTAGATGCACCAAGTACAAAATAATGAAAGAAAAGACAGGAAAAGAAAATTGGGACGTCATCTCATCAGAAACAACAAATCTGTGTGGGTCATGTAGAACCACACAATGACCCCTCTGCCGGCGATATATTAGCCTTGTAAAGCCGAAATGTTGGTTCTATTAAGGAAAAGTGGTGAAAAAGAAGAAAAGGTACGCCTAGTCAGTGCTGTTTACTGATATGCCAACCTAGACCCATACCCCATACTCAAAACATTTGTAAAATAACACAATATTATGGAAATTCGCAGAAGCCTGAATTGGCATCATCATGGTATTCCACTATCCGCGCATGCAATGAGCCAATCTAAACAAAAGAACTCTACATCAGTAAATACAGTTGTGCAAGACAAGACACATTCTGTCGTATATTGGTTTGAAAGCAATGATTCTCCTGAGTTCACTAGATCACCATTTCTGAGAAGAACTCTATGTTAACGCATACCAAACATTGGCCTCATCATGGCGTTCTTCTAACTATGTATGCCATGTGTCAATTTAAACAAACACTCTCCATTGGTAAATGCTGATGTGTAAAGAACATCAGCACCTTCTGTTGCATATCAGTAGGAAGGTCATGCTCCTCGTGAGTTCACTAGATCACCATTTATGAATTAAAAAAACAATGTTAATGCATACTGTTGGATGAAACATCAGAAACCATCTGTTACATATTCTGAGTGAAAGTGCTGTCTGTCATGTGGTTGCATAGTCACCATTTTGATATTTAAAGAAAACAACGTAGATTAAAGTCTTCATTGATCCCATTTTGGACTAGGGAGTCCAGTCTGTGGACCCAAAACGCCTCTCTTTGTTCTCTCTGTCCGATCTCTCCACAAAATCTTTCTTGATTACCTCCAGGACCTGGACTCTCATCTGTGCGACAGAATGTTCATCTTTATTAAAGTGTCTTGGCACTGATGAATTACTGTTCTTCGTGCGGATACATGACATGTATTCTCACTTTGCTTGAGGTTTCTCCTACGTAATAGATGCCACAGGGACATCTAATACAGTAGGTTCAATTTTCTGATACATACATAGCTAAATCTTTGAACACAATTTTGTCTCCTGTCTGTGGATTCAATACAAATGGACCTTTACTGATGCTATTGCCACAGTTCAGACAAGGCTACGTACCAGTCCTTCCTGTTGGTGTTGTGGCTGGTGTTCGTTCCCTTGTACATACTAACATGTCCCTCAAGTTCTCACTCACTCTGGTAAGCAAACAAGGAGGTTCTGGAAATAAATGTTTAATTATTTCATCATTCGTCAGCTCATTCTCTCATCATTCATCCGTATGTCCTAATGTTTTAATATACTTCTCTTAATTCTCTGACTCTGTAGAGAGAATTTAGATACAAAAGGTAGGGGTGGTGTGGTCTTCATGATTTGATTTTGGAATTTATATCACGCATACCCAAAAAAGGATCCAAACAGTCTCTGCGATCTGGGCGCAGATGATAAATAGCTGATGAACAGAATCATTACAGGGCTTCAAGCAAAAAGATAGGTTTTCAATTTGTTCCTGAAAATGGACAAAGAGCCAATTTTTCGCAGCTAGGTGGGTCCAGGACCGAGGGACAACCGAGGATAATCAGAGGGTCTTTAACAGAATAGATCAATCGTCTCTGAAGGTTATTTTAGCTGGACATAAATGTGTGCGTCATCGGCATACGAGTGGTATTGTAAATCAAATTAAGAGAAGATGCTCAACAATAGGTGGTTGTAAACATTAAACAAGTGTGGAGACATTAAACAAGAGTGAAGACAAAGAGGAGCGCTGGGGAACTCCACAGCTAACTGGTAGTGAGTCACACATCTATGGATCTACCTTAACATGCCGGAAACGGCCATTAAAAATAGAAATAAACTATTTCAAAGCATCATCAGACACCTGAGACAGCAGAGATAATCTTGAGATGAGAATGTCAAAATCAACCCATCAAAGGCTTTATACAGGTCAAGCATGAAAAGTATGCTGACATCGCCTTCGTCGGTAGCTCCTAAAAGGTCATCCCAGATGGAGATAAGCGCTGTCTCGGTTCCATGAACCGGTCTAAATCCCGAATGATGTATACCCAGAATGCTATGTTTTACCCGAAAACTCTGGAGCTGCATAGTCAAAATGGTCTCCAAAATCTTAGCAGACCATAAAAGGCCAGCAATTGGGCAGTAATTTCACAAAAACCTATGATCCAATGTAGGTTTTTTCAAAAGTGGGGTAAGATATGATTTTTTTTAAGTCAAGTGGAACACAACCCTGGGCTAAGGAGACATTTTTAAATGATTGAATGATCCCCATAAGAGTAGGTGCATGTTGTTTAGCCAAATATGCTCGGATAGGATTATAACTGAAATTGGTTGGTTTAAGTTTGCATATAAGATTGGCAACTGTTTCTAAGTTAATCTGAGAAAATGCAAATTTAGGTAATGTTGACTTTATCATAGAAGTTGTCTTTATATTTGCAAAATGGCCTGTTGGACAATAGGCTGAGAGTCGACATTAGTCCTAATCAGATTTATTTTTTCAAAAAACAGACATTGAATTTGTTAACCAGTTTGAGTGACATAGGTAAGCTACAAATAGTACATGTAGGGCTGGTAACATTTCTACTCGCCGCAAACAATGCCTTACGTTGATTTTCAGGTAAGAAACAGAGAAGAGTCCTGACAGGAAATTAATTTCTCAAAGAAAATAAATCACTGCAATTTTAACTCAGCAGGATTAAATTGAGTCACCCAATAGCTTGTCACTGGAGATAAAATCAATATTTTTTTGGGCGTGAGAATTGTACACTTGTGTTCAAGAATTTCCTACACAGTACATGACCAACCGGTATGGTGAAACTCAGCACAAAGGGGTCAGACGAGGTAACAGGGATGTTTTCTTGATGGTGGGGTTTATGCCTTTAAATAGCACAGGAGCCACAAAGTGACGACCAATATGGGTCACTGTTGCAGACAGGAGTTGAAGATCATGCGATTGCAGAATATCTTTACGATGAGTGCTATCCAAGTCCTCGGGCTTATTGCACCAAATGTTTAGGTCGCACAGGATACCCATATTTGGATGGGAGAGTGCTTCCTTACCCAGAAAGGAATCAAGGGCATTTAAATAGGAGCTGGCTGAGCCTGGAGGTCTATAACAAAGAAACAATTGACATGGTTCATTGGGAGATAGATGATAAGTGCAAACCAATATCTGG
Organism: Ambystoma mexicanum; assembly: GCF_040938575.1. Taxonomy (NCBI): domain Eukaryota; kingdom Metazoa; phylum Chordata; class Amphibia; order Caudata; family Ambystomatidae; genus Ambystoma; species Ambystoma mexicanum. Next base: position 1,269,526,591 of record NC_090933.1, on the reverse strand, counting down.
CTCGCTTCACAGGTTTAGTCTGTAACAGTATCGGTCTGGTAGTAGATGCTTTCTCTTCAGCGACCTTCCAAATCTGAAGTGGGATATCCTGTCTTTGAATCTTTTGAATAGTTTAGCAAATTCCTTTCTGCACTGCTCTGGATCACTTACGATCCGTTTTACCCTCAACAGTTGTCCATACAATAGGTTATTTAGTGTGTTGGGTGGGTGGGAACTCATTTGGGGCAGCAAGTTGTTCTGATCGGTTTCCTTTGCGTACAATGTGGTAGAGACGGTGTTGCGCAGAACGTTAGCTTGAACATCCAAAAAATTGACATGGGGCATACCAATTTCTGAAGTGAACTGTATGCGCGGGTCAATGGCATTGATAAATGTGAGGAAAGCATGTAGTCTCTCTTTTGCTGTTCCAAAACAACAAACAGGACGCTATATCATACCCATAATTTCAAATACTTGCGACAAACAGGTTGTTGTAAAATGTGTGATGCTTCAAACCTCTGCATGAAGCAATTGGCATATACAGGGGCCATGGTGGACCCATGAGGTGCCAGATGTCTAAATAATGTCGATTCCTGAACTTGAAGTATGAATTTTGTGCAATAAATCTAATAAGACCTTAATTAATGATTTGGTCTCAGCCTGTAATAACATCCATTCCACAGCTTCTTGCACTAAGTCGTGTGGACTACTGGTGTACACAAGGTTGCAACGTCAACTGTGAATAGTAGGTCTTCGTCTGTCAAGCTTACGGTTTCTAAAATTTGTAGAAAGTTTGTGGTGTCTTTCACATAGGTGGTGGTACTTTGAATCAGTGGTTGTAGGAAGTAATCTGTATAGGTGACCTATAGTTGTAGCAACCCTCCCATAGCTGCCTCAATAGGTCTCCCTGGGGTGGGGGGACTGATGAGATTGAATCTTGCGAAGCAAGTAGAATATGGGGCCGTCTGGATTAGGTGTAGTTAGGAATGATCTGGTTTTGTCCGTTATCCTTTCCATCTCTTCTGCTCTCTGCAGAATGTCCTCTAGCCTCTGCTGATGTCTTGAGTGGGATCAGTGTCCACAGGTGAGCACCAATGTGTCCTCCAGTTGTCTGTTGCACTCATTATTATAATATGTGGTGTTATGATTAATGCCCCTCCTTTGTCAGCTGGGTGAATGGTAATACCTGGGTCAGTATACAGAGATTTAATGTGCGAATGTTCACCCCTGTTCAAGTAGACATACTTAGGCTTACCAAATTTTAGCCGCTTAAAATCAGCCAATACCATGTTCTGAAAAATGGCAATCGAGGGTTCTGCTATACGGGGTAAGAATGTACTTTTTTTTATTTGAATGCAGTGTATCCTTCCTCCGATTCGTCATTGTCCATGTCTGATGTGTTTTTATCTAGGTTGTAGCTCAGCGAAAAAAGTGTTTAGTTTGAGCTTGCATGTGAACTTGAATAAGTCAACCTTAATGTTGAATAAATTAGTGCTGTATATGGGAACGTATTTAAGTCCTTTCTGAAGTGTCTGTAATTCCCGGGACATCAATTTTATGTCTGATAGATTGACAACTATGAGTCTGAAACCGCGTTCTTGATGCAGACCATAAACTCAACTGTAAATGGTTTAAACCTAATAAAAGAAGATATGATATGACATTTATAAATGTGGATGGGGAGAAGTGCCAAAAAGTGGTTAGGGTGGTGGTGAAGTGCAGATAATCAAAAAGTGCAGCCAGCGGCAGGCTCATAAGTGTAGAGAGAGGGGACGGTAGGGTTACAGATACAGATCACAAGTGCTGCGGGAGCCAAGAGGTAGGGTGCGGTGCAACTGGAAATGCAGGGACCTGGGCCCAAGTTCAGAGGGTGGCAAGGTGACCAATTCATGGACTAGACAGGTCAACAGCACGCGAGGGGAAGACAGAAACCAGAAGCGAAGAGGAAGGTATTGAAATGCTTCCGGAACCAGAGGCGATTCTGCTCAAGTTTGTGAGAAGCAGGGAGGCTGTTCCAGAGGGAGGCCCCAGCCGAAGAAAGATCTGCCCCCAACTCTGTTTGAAAAAGCAACTGACCCTCAGAGAGTTGGAGGCGGATGAGCGGAACGTTCGAGAAGGGAGATTTCTAGGAAGAGAGAAAGTTGGAGGTAGTGCGGTCCCAGGCCCCAGAAAGCCTTGTGGACAATGCAGAGGGTCTTGAACTTGATCCTTGCCGCCACTGGAAGCCAATGAAGAGATTTCAGTGCTGGAGAGATACGATCCCTGGGCTTGAGGCCAAGGACAAGTCTTGCAGTCCTGTTCTGGATAAGTTGTAGAGGACGGAGAGTAGAGGCAGGAAGATTTAGAAAGAGGCTATTGCAGTAGTCCAGCTTAGAGAGGACCAGAGCTCTGGAGTCAGTGAGCTTCTGGGAAAAGTGAGGAAAGGAAGAATACCTCTGAGGAGGTGCAGCTGATAGTTTGACTTTTTAGAGATGTCAGATGTGTAGAGAGAAGGAGAGGGTGGGGTCGAAGATGTCCCCCAGGTTCTTATCCTCAAAGGTAGGAGTAGAAAGAGGGCCCAGAGTGGGCAGCCAGAAAGAGAGAGGAAAGTAGGGAGCTGGTGCTCCGATGAGGATCTCAGTGGTACTGGCATTAAGGCAAAGATCATTGGCGGCACACCACTCCTGGATTGCGGACAGTCTGGAATGAGAGAAGGAGTAGAGGCGACCGGGGGGAGCCTGAAATAGAGCTGGGCGTCATCTGCATAACACTGAAAGTTGAAGCAGGGAGCAGCGATGCAGTGGGCAAGAGGTGCCAGGTATTGGTTGAACAGCCAGGGAGAAATGTTAGACCCTCTGGGGGACACCACAGGTAGAGGTAGAGAGAGAAAGAAAAGAGAGGAAGGACCCTAGCTAGACCTGGGAGGATCGATCACTGAGAAAAAGAGGTCAGGCAGGCCAGGGCCTGATCAGTGATACCCAGGTTATCACAGAGGTGATTTAGCATGATGGCATGGTTGACCGTGTCAAAAGCAGAAAGATCGAGAAGAAGGACAGAAGAAAGGTTAGAATCAATGTTAGAGAGCAGGTCTTCATGGATATTCAGGAGAACAGTTTCCGTGCTTCTAGATGCTCTGGAGCCAGACTGGTGGTCATGGAGACAACAAACAGATTCAGTGTGAAGATTGACTGGGAAATGGCCAGCTTTTCCACGAGTTTTCCCAGGAAAGGAGTGATGAGGATCGGGCGATAGTTAGCCAGAGAGGAAGGATCGGCAGAGGGCTTCTTTAGGAGTGGGTGCACAAGGGAGTGCTTAAGAGGGGGAGGGGTGGAAGGCTCCAGTGGCAAAAGATTGATTGCAGAAATCAGCCTGGGCTGGAGCAAGGGTGCCAATGTGGACATTGATTGTTCTGGGTGAACAGGGAAGAACCTGTTTTGACGAGACTTTCATAGATCAGACTTGTCTAGAAACATTGTTGGGGCGTGAACAAGAGAAGGAAGGAGGAGGAGAGACGGCCACAGGCAGGCCAGGAGTGTGCAGGATGTCCTGCATTTTAGTGATGAAATGAGAAACCAATGCCGTACAGAGTGCCTGGGAGGGAACAGGAGAGGTACAGACTGCAGCAGGATTGTTCAGCCAATTTGCTAGATGCCACAGAGAAGCAGGCTTGGATGTGTGCTCTCTTCGTGGTGAGAACAGAGTCTGCACTGCCTTTGGAACAGGCGGCAGGCCAGTTTGTCAGAGGGTGACCCTGTAGCCCTCCACTTCCTCTCAGCAACCCTGCACTTGCATTTGATGGTAACGAGGTCTGAGTCGTACCAAGAGTTGCACTTGGATTTGGGCTTCAAGCGGATCCTCAGCAGTAAGCTCCAAGCAGTAAGGTTGATGGCTCTACAGAATAGATATGTTGTAGACCTTCTCACAGCAATGGAAGGAGTTTGCACCAAGATCAGGTCTTCTTGCTGGACCTGTCGGCCTGCAAATGATAAAGCAAATGGCACACTCACAGAAGTAATTACCAGATTGTTGAAAATGCACGCCAAAATGGAGGAAGAAGCAAAAGGTCCGGGAAAAGATGAAAGCTGGCTGTCGTATACATTTTCATGGACGGAAGACTAAAAGTATTACTTGGAGCACTGATATTGGTACTAGCCGCACTATGCCTGATTAAGATCTGCATCACTCAATGCCACAAAATAACAGAGAAAACAATAGGCATGAAAGTACTAGTCGATAAAAATACAAATGGTGAAGATAGTAGCGAAGGCCAGGAGAAAAGGCCAAGCTCACTCTCTGCAGCTCAGAGAAGGTGCTTGCTGCCCACCATGCAGGAAAAGTTACATCAAAAGGTGCAGCATGGTTCACCCACTTATCCCTCCTGCCCCTATCCCAGTCACTCAAGGCTTACCATTAGGAACAAGCGTCTGAGGGCTCGCTGCTACTATGCTCCACTCACCGCCGCACCCCCACCCTCACACGTGAGAAACCAAAGGCTAGGCTCTAGAGCCTATGACATACCGCTCACTTGGGCTCCTCTGCCGCATGCTACCCGCGGTAACTTGGGCATTCCCTTCACAGCCACGTGGGTGATCCTTCCCAAGGTTCCACCTTCTCCGGGTCCCCTCAGCAGCACTGCTGATGCTTATTCTTGGAGACACTGGGACCCATAGTATATGTTCACCAAGACCACCAAAAGATCCCCTCTGCATAGACAATCAAACTCAATGCAGCGTTCCGCAGGGGCCCAACTCACTGTACCGGCTGTAATGCCGGGGTCCACCATTCAAGTTGTGCCTCTCACTGACTCCCATGCTGTACCTACTGTTGAACCTGTTGTTGATCCACTAACTGTGCTCACTGTTGTTGATGCTGTGCCTACTGTAATGCCTGTGTCTGCCATGCAGGCCGTACCTACTGTTGCGCCTCCTATTTACACCCAGGCTGTACCCACTGTTGCGCCTATGACTACTACACAGGCTCTACCTATGGTTGTACCTGGTGGCAACACCAAGGCTGTGCATACATTAGTGCCTAGGATGGCCACACCTGTGCCCACCGTAGTGCCTCCGACTGTATTGCAGGTTGTGCCCACTGTTTTGCCTATAACTGACACCTTTTCTGTCCACAATCCAAGGGCCCTCCCCAAACTACCAAAAACGATGCCAGCTACCCTCCCCAATCCCAAAATGTCCCCACCACTCTTGCTCTCCTGTGCACTTATCAATGCACACTCAATCCCAGCTCATGCCCTTGATATTCACGACTTCACTACGAGCCATAACCTGGAGCTTCTATTTATCAGCGAAACATGGCTTCATGAAGCCTCTGGTCCGGCCTTATCAATGGCTCTCCCACGCGGCTACACCATCTTCAGGCAGGTTCGCCCCATCCAAAAAGGAGGAGGGGGGGGGGGGGGGGGGGGGGGGGGGGGGTTGCCTTTATTGCCAAGGAGTCCCTCTCCCTCAGAAAAATGCCAGGAGGAGACATAGGCTCCAACATGACTACCTATGCATCAAAGTCAACCCATCTGCTAACTGTACAATTACCTCGCACTTAGTGTACTGGCCTCCAGGCCCTTCCACTAACTTCCAAGACACCCTCTTGCACGCCATATCTAAAAACCTAAATGAGTCATCAAAAGTTCTCCTGCTGGGGCACTTCAACCTGGGGCTCTACAACACCAATGACACTCAAGCCACATCCTTCAACAAAGCAGTAACATCCTTAGGATTCCAGCAATCAGTGAAAGCGCCCACCCACATAAAAGGTTGTACCTTAGATTGGGTGGCACACCATAACTGTACCCCGAATATCACCTCCAATTCCATGGTCAGACCACCATGCCACTTGTTTCACACTAACCACTGACAAAGTACTACCACACTGTGGGAACCCTCTTCTATCAGCTTTCAACACCAGAATTGCCAATGCAAAATCAAGCTCCAAGGAAATCGTCACAATCTTTAGGGAGCTGGAATCACCTGCGCCGGAGCCACCGCCCATCACCAAAAATACAGATTGGTGTCATTCTATCCTATCGGCCATGATTGACAAACTCAACCTTCTTCAAAGCAAAATTATCACCCATCAACAAGCCTTAAGTCAACAAATGGCTGACATACAATATGATTCCACCCATGAACCCCCTTCCTTTTCCTTTAAAGAAGTTGATGAAGAAGTGGTAATTGCTCTCCTAAAATCTATTAAACCATCTAACTGTAAAGGGAACACCTGCCCAGCTCAGACTATCAAGGACTGTGCATCCACTCTAGCACCATTCCTGACAGTTTTCATAAATGCATCCTTCACATCTGGCATTGTCCCTTCGTGCCTCAAAGCAGCGTGGGTCCGCTATTGGAAAAAACCTACATTGGACCCAAATGTCCCAGGGAACTACAGTACCCTTCCTTTTAAATCTTTTGGACAAAGCAGCCTATCAACATGTTCAAAACTTCCTGGAAGCTAATCAACTCCTAGGTCTTCGGCAATCACGATTCCATCGGGCCACGGGACAGAAACTGCCCTCCTAGATCTTAAAAATCAAATTGATGACCTAAGGGATGCTGGCAAACCAGCACTCCGCCTACTACTCGACTCATCACCGGCATTTAATCTCATGGACCACAGCACCCCCTGCCACCTCTTATCAGCCAACTTCTCACTAATGCTGCAGCATGAATTGCCTTCTTCCTCCAGGGCAGAATCATGAAAGTTTTTTCAGAACAAGCATGCGCCAACCCAGATACTATCAAATGCAGGGTCCCACAGGGCTCCTGCATTACTCCCACCCTTTACAACTTCTTCCTGAAGCCCTATTCAAATACCTAGATGAGCTAGGCGTAACATACAACAATTATGCGGATGACATGCAGGTGCTCATCCCCCTCACTGGAGACTATGACATTGACAATGAAAACCTAAGCTCCATATACACTAAAATTCCAACCTGGATGGCAGAAAACTGGCTGCGCCTGAAACGAACTGCTTCTCATACCTTAAAAAAAAATCTTACCGAGAACTACAAGGCCTTCACTATTGATAACACATCTATTCCAGTTTCTCAGGCAGTAAAAACCTTAGGAGTCTTCATAGACTCCAACCTCACCATTAGCAGACAAGTAAGCGCGATTGCATCTGCCGCGGCCTACCATTCAAAATTGATCAACACAGCCAGGCCCTTTCTGTCCAAATAGAACTGCCTCACCATTGCCAGGGCGATAATTGGCTCCAGATTAGACTACTGTAACGCCCTCCTAGTTGGCACTGCTGCAAAGAACATCAAAAAACGTCAACCCATTCAGAACAATGCCCCCCAGGCGGCCACTGGCATCTCCAAGAAGGAACACATCGCTGCAACCAGAATACTAGTCCACTGCCTCCCTATTAAGGAGCGCATAACCTTCAAAACCCTCGCAATCACTCACAAGTGTCTCAACAACACAGCTCTGAGGTAATTTCTCCCAGAGATTGGTTAAATCCCATTCAGATAGACCTACAAGAGCTGCCTACTCCAACTTGGTCATTGTTCCTAAAACCCTGAGGGCACGAGCAGGAGCTTCCAGTTTATCGCTGCATCACAATGGAACTCCCTACCAACCCACCTAAGAAAAATTGACTCGCACTGCTTTCAGGAAAGCCATTAAAACATGGTTGTTTGTATAACCTGGCCCCTCGGCCAACTGTGTTCCTCGCCCCTTTTGTAACCAGCACCTATGTAATTTGAAACCTGCTATGTGTAAATCACGCTCCCTGTAACCCATGAGCATGTCCATTTATTCCTGTAACTAAGACACTTGCTTGCAACAGCGCCTCGATGCCCGTGGGCTGTAGTGCGCTTTACAAATAAAAATTAAAATAAATAAGATGGAAGAAAGAAATAAAGTAAGGATACAGATAAGGAGTGCCTAATGTTCCCAACCAAGATGATAACATTTGATGATCCCGTGGACAACAAGAGGTACTGGGCGAAATGGGTATGTGTAACCCAGAAGTGGACAGCAGTTGCATAACATGGAGTTTTGATGACCATGCAAATTACTATGGACATCTTGGAGGAATAACAAAGATATGGATACCAAAAGCAACAGTGACTAGGTTTGGTGTAGTGGTCGACAAGAGGGGGGGGGGGCTGAAAAGTGTGTCTCTTGAATGCCCCTCTTGACCCACAATAAGCATCACAGTCCCAAGAGCCAGAAAAGCAAGATGCCAGTCACTGTTTGGCCAGCCCCCAGGAGGGGCAGTGACATCTACATATGCAATCACATACACTCCCAGACAACCATTCAAACCTTATCCAGCTGACATCTTCCTGGGTGCAGGTGCCTCACTGGACCCGTATGACTAATGATAAATATCCATCTGTGCCAACGTCAGAGACACAACATAGCAACGTAAGCCACAAAGCAAACTCGCATCCCTGCATGAAGTTACACGGACACACATCTGCAACCACGAAGAACATGCTTACACAGTTCTGTAGCTAGAGGACAGATGCATAAACATACGGTCTAGAGCCTTTCTCAATTTTCTCTCATTAACCAAACGCAATAGATGCAGAGCAAGCTTGCAGCCACTTATTGCAACTGACCATATGGAACTACATGATTGTATAAGGAACCTGGAAGGACCAAGTACCACTAACCCATAAGGAAAATAATACAATACACAAATCAAAGCATGGGTTCGAAAATAGTACTAGTGCACTATTAACCATTGTTCTTGCTTTGATAGTTATATGCTGCATCCATCTCTCCACAAAGCCCACTCAACTAGAGCTTTGAAACATTTGTAGCAAAAATTTAATTGGATCCAGGTGAATCACACTCTATTTCTCCAGATTTATTGAGCCATCTATTGATAGTCAATTGATTATGCAGTCCTCCAGATAGGTTTATAGAAGTGTTTTATTCCTTGATATGGTCAGCCGACACGCATTTCGACCTTGGTCGTTCTCAAGTCCTTCCTCCTACACATTTTCAATGGGAATTCCATAAAATGTTTATCAAAGCTGGTAATGCATTTTAGACATAAAACTTCCTTTATCAGGGCAATTTCTTAATTAACCGAATGATAATTCATGAAGAAAAAAGGGCCCCACCCCTCAACACATTTGACCAAACAGATCATATGCATCAAGTGACAATGATCCATGAAAAATCGGACCAATGTGGAAAACACGCTGGGACAGTCCAGTAGAACACAACTATGGTACTTCGGATTGTATAGTTTCTCCCGCCCACTTCTCATATTACTGCTTCTTTGGCTGTCCTTAGTTGGTTTTCAGACCTCCCTAAAGGTTTTGCTATGTATGTATGGTCTTTAAATGTGTTCATGCGCGCCCTCTTTCTATTTTCTTGTTTCGGTTTACTTTTTGAACTAGTCCACCTCTATTTATTTTTGGCCTCCACGCACCCTATTCTCCTTATGCTCAGTTCTTGCTTTTTTCTGACCACTATACATTAAACTGTATTCCTGTATTGTTGGTCTACCCAAACACTTGCTTCTTTCTCCTTTTTGCTGAAAGTTAAACTAACTACCCAGTTGTTGCAAATACAGCAGCAGGATAACTTTTTATTGCATTCTTTTGTGTTATTTGTTGCTCTCCTTTTGTAATTTGGTCAAAGTGCTTAATACATTCAAATAAATAAATCTTACCTGCGGCTTCCAACCAGGCAAAACGATATTGCAAAGGGTAAACTGTTGGACACTGTGATGGTTACAGGCAAGCACAAAAAAATTATTCTAAGGTGTTAACTGGCACATCAGAGGAGTGTGTGTGTGTGTGTGTGTGTGTGGTGGTCCTATACTAAGATCCAAGCCTTTGAATGGAAACTCTTAGCAGACTGAAAGAGATCCGAGGTATGACCCTTGAACATGGATCTACTGGCTTTAGTCTTTCAGCGACAAATGAGCAAATTACCAATTTGGTCAAACCAATAACTTTAGTAGTGGGAAGTGTGTGTAAACTTTAAAATGGATAGAAAAAGAAAAAAAAAAAACATGCAGCGATTACATATGGAGGGAAAGATAGTCATCATGAAAACATGTATATTCGATTGCCGGTAAGTAAACAAGTCATGCAATAGGATCACAAGAGTGTGGGAGCCCCTCGACATAGAACAAACGCAGAGTGTCAACATCACGTTGTAGCTCACTGCACCCTTCACAGAAGACAGATATGAATTTGCATATCAGTAGTAAAGAGACCCTGGACGGTAATTGAATTGTTTTATCTGTTGGATGTGTTTCTGAAAGAATGTGGGGAAACATATGGACTATGTGGCACTAATGATTTACAGATGTAGAGAGCGTATTTTTCATGGACCAATACTTATCGGATTCCGTAACTAAGATGCATGAAAAAAGTCTAATATGATGAAGTAAATATTCTTTGTTTGTGCTCCTTGAGCCACATAACACCAGTTACTAATTGTCTTTGTGTTTTTAGTTCTTGTTCCACTCTATTTTTAATGTTATTACTTCTGATTTATTTATAATTTTTCGGTTGTTGCAACTAATATTGTATGACCTCATATTAACATTGCCTTTACTCTCACCCCCTTTGTTTTGTGTTCACTCTCAATGCAATAAAGGGATTGTGAATTTTCCTTCAGAAAGCCCCAATGGATCGAAACCGATGGCCATACAGTTGGCATTTTTTACTTCAGCATATGGTATGCTTTCAACAATTGTATAATCTGAAGTTCAGTGCATTGGATACTCTAATATTGCAGAGCTCATTTTTTTCAGACATACGATACGAAGACATGTTTTCAAATCAGGATGTCACCATACACCAAATAATGGTTTGTAATGTTTCACTAAGATGCAATACTGGTCTACACTTCAAGGACTTTTTTCTATTTGGTTATTTGAATCATTTCTTTTGATAAAAATCCCTTTAAGAGCCGTAGCTATTTCTTTGACGCATGACTAGAGACCGCTTGTCTGTACGGGATTTTCCAATAATAGTTACATATAATTAAGCCCATTGTTGTTAAGGGAAGCAGCACTCCCCGCCCCCTACTTTTTGATTACTATTAGCTGGTATTGGAGCAGCCCCAAGAGGTCTGACAACCCCATACCTTATAGCATATCCATTTGCATATCAGTCTGGTCCTATCCACAATGGCAGTCCAGCACCGAAACGCTAAGCAATTCTCCCCTGAACAAGAGTGCCATCAGCAACCCCAGATGTGTTTCGGCCTCGTTGGGCCTCCTCAGCGAGGTGAAGCTAAGCCTACGGCACAGTGAGCAAGGGGTCCATGTCTGGATTACACAGCCCAGGTGGGTGGGACCAGACTGATATGCAAATGGATATTTTTCTTCTGTGAAAAGGCACAGTGAGCTAAAACGTGGTTGTAGACCTTCCATAGTGGGAACAGAACCATAAAGAAAAAGGTTATTTGGCCGTTTTCGCTCTCGGTAGAGGGGCTCCCAGACCTTCATGCATAAATGCAATGGGATCAAAATGACCAACACCCCCTTCAGAAAACAAAATGTTTGACATATTTACATTGACTATGATAAAATGAGGGGGTGAACAGGTGACGTGGTAATCTGTACCAGAGTTTAGGAAGGCCCACATCATGGGTGCAAGAGTGTTACATTAAGTTTTTTAATTTTGCACCAGTCACTGCTGTGTTCCTACTACGCTGAGATTCTTCCAGATCCAGGAAGTGGTCCCCACCAGGAGTATCCAGACCCGAGCATCATTGAAGAGGAAGGGTGAAGGGGAGCAGAGGTAGGCAAACATGAAATATGTGCACAGGTAAGAGAAAAGATGGATGGTTGGGATGGATGCAGAGTGGAATATTTTGCATGCTGGTATTCAAATTATACAGAACCACAATCTGCGAGCAGATGGGTATTTGGCATATCATTCCCAGACCCACCCCAAAAAAAGTACACAGACTCTTTCCATCCATACCTTCACACAAGAGGCTATGTAAAGAGCAGGAACCGATAGGACCATATTAGTCCTCGTGTGGGGTCATTTCATTGTTGGTATGAATGAAATGCAGTTTATATAAGGGGCTTGCTAGAAGGAGAAAGCAATGAACACTGTATGGATGATGCCTGGCAGGTTGTGTAGAATATGCAGACTGTTTGCAAAGAGACAAAAGCAGACTTTAGCTAACAGCTGGGTCTTGGGTAGGATAGTTCACCATACAGTACAATAAGCGCCTATCAAAATAAATTAAATATCCTGTATTGGTGGAACGTTGTATTTTGAAAACCCTTTAATAGAAATAAGATTTATTTTTTTTATAAAAAAAAAAAACAAAAAGCTTCATTCTGCCAAAAGCGTGGACACTTCTTGGAGGTGTTCACGCACCACACTGTCCAGCACAGCATAGATGTCCTTGCAAGCCTTGCTGACAGCATCAATCACACGATCGAGATGGTCCTCATGCAGCCGGGAGTTCATCTCAAGCAGGGCAATCTGGTCAGTTTTCGGCAGTAGGGCAAGGGCTGCCTGTGGACCACCAGCTGCTTCCTCAACGTAACTCAAGTCGGCCAGTGGCGTGTCCTCAATGAAACCCACTGAGCAGGCACACACATAGTCACGCATGGGGATGCCGGCATCCATGATGGCGAGGGTTGCGGCATTCACGCATGCACAGTAGTTGCCACCGTCTGCTTGGAGAATCTACAAACAAAGTTTGAAAAGTTTCAGCTTAGTAAAAAATAAATCCGTCGTTCCTCCTGCACCAACTCATCACTCACCGCTAATGGGTCTAATAACAATATTCTTGTGCTTCAAATGTGGGGGGAAAGGTGGGGGATGGGTGGAAATGTTTGAGCCAAACCTCCTGAACTGCAATAAATCCCTTTGACAACATTCCTGAACACCGTTGGATTCTTTATGACATCTAAGCTATGGCCAACAACATGCTTAACATATCTCCAAGGGAATAGTCTAGTGCACACACAATTATAGATAAGTTGCCATCAACTACACTGATGTATTCCACTGACAAGTCCTTAAGTGACATTGGACAACTCACGTTCCCCATGATAGCACGCTGAACAGCAAGGTGTTCATACATTCCCTCCTAGAATGTTATGTGCATGTCCCTCCCCACCACCTGTGGACCCCTATTTCTCCCACACATTGCAAGGGGAGGGTTGGGAAAATTAAGGACCTATAAACACAACAAAACCAATCACGGTCCCTCCTCCCCAAGGCATCCCACAAAACAAAATAGAAATTTGAGATAAAATCTGCCATCCTGCCACCCTCCCTTCTGTACGGTTCTAACCCTCCCCAACACCAAAAGATATACCCGTCGTCCAGCAACCCACCCCTACTTCCCTCAAAGTTGCCACCTCTTCCTCCCAGTGCAGCTCCATGACAGTGCGAAAGACAAGCCACACCGTTTTTAACCACCACCATGGGTATTTGCCCCGCCAGTCACCAATCTTTAATGATTAGGGCTAATAGGTCCAGAGCTTTAGAAAACTATTTTGAGGATTCTAATCAAACCTCAAAACACAAATCTCCCTGATATGTTAAAAAGCTCTTTCTCTTGCATGAATACACTGGTAAAGCACCAGATGGCCATAATATGCCTCGCCATTTAGTGTTAAAGCTTGCAACTGCTTAATGCAGGAGGCTCTTTATTAAGGACTTTTCCATTGAGGGTTAGTGCTTTGATTCTGGACTCTTATTTCCAAGTAAAACATACAATCTTAACAAAATCTGCTTGCACCCTGACCGGGTCATGCACAACTTGGGAAGCAAAAACAGCCAGCCTGGCAAGGCTCATTCGGCAAGCGTGGCGGGGTACTACTGAACTGTCAATGGGGAAACCCTTTGCCAGTTCAGTTACAGCCAGCCCTGGAGTGCACCCCCAGCTGATGGCAGCAGATGGGGGAGCACTTAGTGTTTCACTGGGTTGGCTCGTGCAGAACAGGTTGCGTGTCAACACCCCTTCGCCCATTATGGATGGGGCACCTCTCACCCCAGCCTACGTGCCTCAGCTTCATTGCGAACCTAGACGTCTTCACAAAGTGCCAAAAATGGGATGTAGATTGTATTCCTTTTTAACAGGTAGGGCGGCAGTCTTACCCCATCCCTATACCTTGCCTATCATTTCCTTTATTCTCAAAACTCTCCCTTTAAACTGATTTTGCTTACCTTCTGTGAGGGGTCAGACATGCGAGATTGACACGTAGGTGGAGTTCTAATTACAGGTGAGAAACGCATATCTTTCCCAAACCTAACAAGGAGTTCCCTACCTAACAAGATAAGGCTAAAGGAAAGTGACCTAATGTGCAAGAGTATCTGTCCCTCACACTAACACATACAACATATGTATATGACCCGCACACTAATACATACATCAACATCATACAGGAATTATTTGGCTGTATGAACTTTATAAATAACATGAATTCAAACATGAAAATTAAACAGAAATTCTTGTGACCACGGTTGGATCCCCTTCCCCTGGATCAATTGAGGATATTTCAAACCAAAGTTCAATTTCAGGAAAGCTATTTTCACTAGCCAAGTTCCAATCCAAATAGAATACAGAGTTAGTTTCATCCAATATGTCTCCGTTCCAAAAAGGTTTCTCACTCTTAAGACAATTGTTAGAGTGTTCACAACCTTCTGCTTGGCAAACCTAAAAGCCTCTCTTTATACATCAAGTTGAAAAGTCAATGTAAATTTTCTTAGAAGGCCAATCACTTTTTAATCACATCGCATTTCTTCTTCATAAGCAACCCCTACCTTAGTCAGTCAGGATGATTCATTCAGAAAGTTATACTTTAGTCAGGATGGTTATACCACAGTTCATCAAGACAGTAGTGAAATTGCCACATCTTTTCCACCACAACCTTCTACTGCATTTATAGTACTTCAAATCAGCTTATTACTGATCCACTCACCTGCCAGGACTAACCACTACTTGTCCCTTTCCTGGTATACTCGCCTGCCAGTATAAAACTACTACAACTCATACTTTGTGGTAAGTCTTGTGCCAAACTTTCCACACTTAAATCTTCAATAGGGAAAGTTAAACCAATAAAGGCTTCTTGGGTAAGTCTACACAATTGGCTTACAACTTCTTCCATAACCATTTTGTACAAAAGGACAACGATTCTCACATTGATCTGTTTGCTATAGCTAATGCAGGTTTAGGTAATGCAGGTTACAGTTCTCTCCCCTTGCTCCTTTCTACAAGGATGGCTTTACTCCACAGTCTCCGATTTCTTTCTACCAATTGGCTATTGGCAATGTAGTTTAGAACTTTCTCCCACAGGGCATCTTTTTCTGGGATTGCTACATTCAAACTGCCTTGATGTCACTCAGATTTCTTTGGCTTTGCCAATGCAGGTTATATTGTCTCCTTTTTGGATACTCTTTTTATAAAAATGTTAACTCCCTTTGTTTTTATTATTGCCCCTCTTTGGTTTTGGCAATGCGGGTTACAATATTCTCCTATTCTATGTCTCTTTTGGAGAGTTGCGCCTAGTTTGCTTTAATTTAAACGTTCGATATTCAAAAGGTGTATTTTTACACAGCGGTCTACTTCGGAGCACCCCGGGGTCACCTTGTAAAGACAGGTAGGGGGTGTCTGTACTTCCGCTCTCTATATGGTAGCGGAGGGGCACAGCGGACCCCAGCTAAGATTCTCTATTTGGTAGCAATGGAAGAGCAATCAAAGCCTAGCTTCTCAGGAGGTGATGCGGGCTGGTTCTTAAGTACAGTGTAGTCCCCGAGCCCCCCACAAAGTAATGTCCACACACTGTATTACTGAAAACAGTCTTTATATAATTAACATTCAAAGGTATGTACACGATCACAATAACGCACTTTGTACTTGGAAGTCAATAATGATAAATATATACATGTCTAGAGTGGTACCACTAATGTTATCAAATCTCATTAAAGTGCCTCAACTGTATGGTTAAAATGTCACACAGATCAATAACGAGTAAACCAGCAATAGAGATAGGAAGGAACGCAATGGTTGAAACAATAGGCAGAATACTGACCCCTACCTCTAGGCACAGTTCTGTGTGGAGATCCCCCCCACCTGGGCAACCTGTAAATAAAGATATATAGCACAAGCCCAGTCCAAATGTTCAATAGTCTTACTTCTTCCTGTTAAGGTTTTACCCCCCAATGTACCTGGTGGAGTAGAGTTCTCCGACGATGCACCGACCGATCCTTCTTGAGTGCCTCCCTTTCAGGCGGGAGCCACGGATCGTCGAGAGGTGTCGGGGAACTTGACGTTCGGTGTCGGGGAATCGACGGCCCTTTTTGAGTGCCCTCCCTTTAAGGCAGGAGTCACGGGTCGTCGAACATCCGACAGTGAACAGGGTGAACTATGGCAAGGAAGTGGCAGCTTCGCTCCTAGCGGTGCTCGTCGATGACAGAGCGTTGGCGTCCTGCAAGGAAGAGGCGTGCGGGGCACCTCGGTGACAATAGTTCTGGACCGCAAAGAGATGAAGAACTGTGGCCCAGCAAGGGCGTCGAGTCGTCTGCGTCTCTGCGGTCTGTAGGTGGCGGGAAACCCACCGGTGGATGCTCCTCGGCGCGTCGACGGTCGGGCCTTCTCCAGCGGGAGACAAGCGGGTGACGATGCAGACGAGAGCGTCCGATGATCAATGGAAGTTCTAAGGCAAACGGGAGCACCGCGGCTCCGGTCGGCGACGGCGGTCATCGACAGTGGTGGACAACAGTCGGAGTGCTTCTCCTTGGAATTCTGCAGCAGTCCCCGTATCGGGTCGGCAGCCTGTCGTAGGTCTGTCTACCAGGGAACGTTGGCAAAGATCAGTTGTGCACGATGGTCCCTCGTAGCTCGGGAAGAGGGCGCCTTACCAGGTCCTCTCTGGGTCAGTCCTTGGAGGCACAGCCGCTTTCAGATTGTGAAGGAGAGCAACAGCAATTCTTCTCGTCCAGCAGGGCTTCAAGGTCAAGCGTCAGTTGATCCAGTTACTCGTCGTAGTGGACTTCAGCTTCTGAACACGATTCCTAGCAGTGAGAGGTCCCCAGATATACTGTTGATCTCCCATTCATTCCGCTGGGTCACACTCAAGCATCCAAATAACGACTACGGGCATTCATGCAGGCAGGCAGCCAATCAGGCACACGAGGTATTCAGGCCATTCACTTCTCTCCAGACACTCACAACAAGTTATGTGTATTGGGACAAGTACCGAGCCATTCAACACTCCAAGTTGCATTCATACCGGTTTCGGGCAGGGTTGTCATTGTGTCAGCCACCAGATACTAGACACCTACAACACAGAATGCATATTCGTCACACACTCTATTCACCCAGGCCCCACCCACAGGAGGTACCCACAACATACATCACCGGGAAGGCTCCAGCTAGTCTGACTGGGCCTTCACAACAACACCATACATGGCACTTCCATCCAACAGCCAGTCAGGGGGAAGGGACAGAGTCAGGGCTTCCCAGGACTTTGGGAAAACAAGGTAATGGGTAATAGAAAGCAAGAGACCACCGGCGCCATCTTGTTTTCCATCAGGGATCCACTGATCCCAATGGCAGGGCCGGGATATCCCAAAATGGAGGATACCGCGCACCTGTCAAATTCAGCATGGAGCTGCCACCAGCCCATACCCTGCTCTGTGGGCCACCCACAGATGCCCAAAAACATACACTAGGGGCACAGGGTTGTACCCCCCACCCATGGGTGCCATAAGGGTATCCCACGGGTCCGTTCACCAAACCGAAAGAAAGAGCTGCACCGCCAGGAGTCCCACCTGAACTCCTGCGCGGAAAACACAACAGAACACACGATAAAAAGCAGTAAAGGACAAGGATACGGAGGCTGTGTCCCTCCGATGCATTTCCAGCATCACACACCTCTATCAGGCCAACTCACGGGTATATCCAGACTCCTCCTTCTGACTGTCAGTTTCTGTTTCTTCACTCGTCAGGACTTTCCTGGTGCTTGACGGCTCCGGCCAACCTTCCGCTGCTCGCACAGTCCATGGAGCATAGACGGCTCCAAGCGCGCTCCGGTGAAAACCTCACACCGGGGCGAGATGCAGGACACAGAGAGCTTCCATCTCTCTTGGGAAAGCTGGCCTCAATACCGCTTCCCGCTGCATCTTCCAGGAACCCCAACATCTGCCGCCACCTCTGCACGGCATCCCACTATCAGCAAAGAGGCAGTTGTAACCTCTGCTTCCTCCTGCCGCTTAGTCGCACCTGAAAGGCTTAAAGGTCCCGCTCAAATGTGGGTCATTACAACCACTAGACTGCTCAGTTTATCTCTGGACCCCTCTTCCTCATCTCAGTACTAAGAGCATTTTGCAAATTTGAAGTCCACAAAGTTCTTCATTGTTTTAAAAACAGAACCATCTATTTTACAATAAGCCAACCAGGACTGTAGGATCATTAGGGAAATCTCATGTGATACTCCTGCATAATACCATCCTCAGGATCAGGTAGCAGCTGCTTTTCCCTGGCCACATGAGAAGGGGTCTAGGTCAGGGTTTTTGGGATGATCACCTCCGATTTCATCATACTTCCATGTAGCCTCATCATTCTATAATCCTCAATCTGATTAATAAACTTGCAATAATCACACCCCTTGATCTCTGCATAGTGCTACTTAGTATCTCTTCTCCAGCATTTACTCTGGGCTCCAAGGAAGGCAGACATTTGCGGTTGACTAAAGCTTGGAACACTCTACCCCTTTTTCAGTTTGCTCTGCAGAGGCAGTCCTCGAATATAGATTGTCTGAAACTGCTCTTGTTTTACTAGGAAGTTGGGTCAATAGTGCTATATAAAGTCACCCAGTCAATAAAATTGACTCAACACAGGACATTTGCTTGCATTCTGCTCTACCTTTTCCTTACCTGGCAAGGCCAGATGCAGAAACTACAGTTTATTTTCACACCCGATTAGCTTACAACATACAGATAATCAAAAATAGAGCATCAACATTAAAACCAACAGAACGACAACATAAGATTGCATGCATCCTGTTCTCTGATCTCGCCACAGGTTTTCTAGTACTTAAACACCTATTATAGCTGTGGCATCCATTTTTTTCACTCTATTTTAACGTTAGGCCCCTCACTAGATTACCCAGATTTAAGTATTTAATGCATAGTTTCCTAAATCAAACAAATATAAATGCTCGTTCGAAGGATAAGGAGCTATTCTCTCAAACTGTGCATGGTCACATCCACTGGAAAAGAATCCATTAATGTACTATTTTCAAAAACTTGTCACCCACAAAAATTGTTACAACTAAAACGCCCTCCTAAACTCTTATATCCTCAAACATTAACAAGTATCGCTATTCTCTTACCACAATCGGGAAGTAAGGCACCTCCCTGAACTCGGGTCCACCAGGGTTTCTCAAAGAACTCGCCCCTCTATTCTTCATTTGTTCACACCCACCTCATTAACTGTTCCTTGAATTGGGATCCCTCCCACTGACCTTTTGAAGAAGCTATCTTCACAGTAAATCTTTGGGATTGACAGAATCATTTATATTTAAATGTTTTATTATAATGTTTTTATTTTATTTTATTTTAAAGAACTACAATCCAATATGCAACCCCCATTCCAAACCAAACACCTGGAGTCTATCGCTGTCCAACAGCTTCACCACAACGACAAATAGAATGGTTTTTGCACATAGCAATGAATTAGGTCAAACCACTATCCTCAATGACAAAAACACATGCAGATTAAGGAAACAATATTCTCCTTGATGGGTCAGCAGCATTCAGCCACCACACCCTCTTGTTGACTCTTGTTTTCTGGTATTCTTATCCCGAATCACCTCCCTTCCCAGTAGTAGAAGCCAAGTTGTGTAACTCACCCCCATTTCCAATGCAAAGCACAAACCATACCATTTGTTGAGCACAGGGTGTGGATCGGTTTTGATAACATAAACCTCTGCCACCTTACACAACTGATCTACTCCCTTATTCTCGTTTTCCATTTTTTACAATCACACACATCAAGGTACGCAGGGAGAAAATAAATGACTGTCACCAACATCCAGATTCTTTGCATGATTGGGATCCACAATTTGATGTATGAGCATGTGGCTAAAATGTTTAAGAAGCAAATGTGCCTAAAGAGGTCTTTCCTCCATTTAGCCCACTTCCCTATGGCAGTTATCCAAAGGCAAAATAGAAGAGTGTTTACTAGAAGAATTTCAATGAATCTTAACCTCTGGCATTGCTCTGGGTAACCCTCCAAGCTATCATTTTTCAGCCTTACAAAATAGGAAAGACCACATACAAAACTGGCTAGGACCACGACGAACATGATCTGTATATTGTCCTTCCCTAGTTGTAATGGCAGAACCTTCAGTTTTGCAGTTACCCAAAAGGCTTCACCTCTAGCCAAATGGTTTGGGAATCCAGGATGCAGAATTTGCAGTGCCCCTCAAATAAAAGGAGCACAAGCCTGCTGTAGAGTTTATGTACTTGCCTCTGTCATCTTCCTGCTACTCCCAATGTAACGGATCAACATCCCGATTAGAAGAGACCACAGCAATACTGGATACATAGACATTTCATCCTCCCTGATTTGCACAACTCTTACTACACCTTAACAGAAGCAGCCACATCGCATCTCCCTACAATGGTTACCAGTCACCAAACGTATTCAATTCAAATCCCTGTGCATCAAACAAGTAGGTCTTCTACAAGCTTGGGCCAGTCTACCTCATCGCATATTCGTCAACTGTTCATATACACACTCACTAGACTTCTGCTCAGGAAACCTCCTTGCCATGTTCACGTATAAACCTCACACTCAGCAGGACAGGCTGTTGCCGTTCTGGCATCTAGCCTCTACCTACTCGCCAAGAACTTGTGACCTTCTGAAATCACTTGAAAATCTGCCTCTTCCAATAAATGGAACTTCTATTGGTTTACCACTTCTGTATTGGATAGAGCACCAACTGACTAGGCTGATGGTACTCAGGTTTATTCCTTACCATCAGTGCCCTGTAGAGGCTGTAAGAGACTGAGTAAGCTCAAGACGCAGAGCATGGATCACTTTTCCAGTTCATAGGAGTAGAAACAAGAAACTTATGTGGGTGTAAGGAGAAAGCATAAGAGTATTTTACCACATAAAAAAGCCATTTCCAAAAAACATACCACTGAGGGGCTCAAATTTCTCTAAGTATAGAACGCAAGAGCCACATTTAAGACCAATTTCCCTCCACACAGATATTATGAAAGCGGTCCACCCGCCCTCTACACACCTGGACGTATATATCTATCTGTGAGCGGGGGTAAAGCTGCGTCAGAATGGCGGCCTCAAAGGTTTGCTTTAGGTGCAGGGTCATCTCACTGGACCTGCGGTCTCCATGTGGCCGCCGCTTGCGCTCCCCTGTGCTGAAGGTGGCCATGCTGAACTGGCAGTTGATCAAGGCTTTGTCGTGGAGAGCTTTGCTTCGGGACACACGGATCTGCCAAAGATTGTTTGAGAGAGGAAGGGCAGAAGAGGAAGTTTCATTTAGTGAAGCAAAAAGAGATTCACAATAGCCATACTTCCCAGAGGAATACAAATGTGGATCTATGCAAAATAAACAAGTTAAACGCATTGAATTATGGAAACATCTGGCACGCAACATCCCAAAGCAAAATATTGACTTATTTGTTGGACGTGTATACATAATTTTTTCCATTGTTCACTTGTACTAATGGGGATGCGGGTGAAATACCCCCTCTATAGTCATCCCGCTTTCCCCCCACTGCTTCTTTAGCTCTATGAACTTCATTCCACTTCCTGGTTTTGCACTTGCAGAGTGGCATTTTCCAACCCCACCCCCCCCCCTGGAAAGGGCACCACCAGTGTGCAGAAGTACAGGTTTGACAAAACATACCTCCAGTCAAGGGATAGGTAAAAAGGAATTAAGGAGTTGGAACACTGAATTGGACTTTTCACACAATGCATAACACATGAACGCCCCGACACAGGCTTCCACGTTTCCAGGACCTAGGAGCTATTTAGCTCTTACTGTGGTCCAACAGCTACCATGAGATACTTTAGGCCAAATGGTGCGTACAAACCTACTTTTCTGACAATCATTCTGTGCATTTGGAATCTGAAGACGTTTAAACCATACTCGGTCATACCTAATAGACAAAAGGTATAGTGTGCAACTCATTCAGAAGGTAAATATGGGGCTCACTGTGTGCTGGCTCTTCCTTCCCTGAGGGATATCCTGTCTACTGCGTGATGCCAGATACACAGGTACTGCTTTGAGCTCCTGCTCATTCAATCTTTATTTCAATCCCTGCTAACACTACTTAGTAGTACACTCATGTAAGTGCCATTTGGAGGCCTGAGCCAATATGACCTACTTCATACAGGTACCGACGGGGCTTAATTAAATTGCCTCTTTCGTGGACATGGTATGCAGTGAATACCGTTTCCAGTCATACATCACCCGTTGCAACTTGCACAAGCAACAGACGCTTATGTTAATTGCCCACAATGTTTTTATTGAGATTAGGTTTTACAGCCCAGGTACAGCTCCCCCTCCATAATAAAAGGTTTTCCACCTTACATACACTGCAGCCTAACACCCGCTAACAGCCCCGACCACCACAAAAGCATGGAGCGCCCTCTATGCACGGTCCTGCAGCTCCTTTACCCCTCCCCCCACTACATACTCAACCCACACACCCATTCCAGACCACCAGATACAATGGGATTCAAGCAATGGTAAATAAACGAGCTTGGGCCCGTCACTCTGACTAGACCAGACCCCAACATCACCAACACAGACACCAGCCTCCACCCATAAAGTCCTCAGGATTTGCAGCCACCCATCCCCTCTTCTGGTCCAGAACAATGCAATAGGAGGACGTCCAAACGGCATCCGTGGCTCTACATAAGACAACTTTCCATTACATGAATTAAGTACCATTCAGACCGCTGGATGGATCCTTCCCCCGTGCCACTCATGGATTAGTTCTTCTAGACTTGGGGGTTTGTACACTGCAGTATATGCCTTAAATGCACCGAACCCACTAAAGAAAACTCAAAAACCATTGGTGATCTGGGATTACTATGCAGGAAACCGGCGTGTTTGATCGTTCGAAAAAGCCTTTAAAACGGTCATCTGCTGGAGCAGAGGTGGCATAGACAGCGATCCCCTAAAACATTACTAAAGAAAATGGGAATAACCAAGAGTGTGATCCATAGACCAAAGATTGCTCTTCGTCATGTACGGATACCATTTTTTGGTAGAAATGTTGGTCCATTTGAGTGGAAAGCCTGATGTAGCAGGCATAGGGCGTTGAACTCAATGCTTCTGGCAACCAGTAGACAGCACACAGATGTTCGCTATTAACCCACTGACCCATTCCTTTGAACATACAGCTTGCAAACGCCTTGCCTTGCACCTAGTGTCAAACACCTCATTCCATGATGAAGGGATCGATTGTTAAACCAACTGAGTATTGAGTAAAGGGTGATGGAAATGGTGCCTACTTTTCAAAGCTATTGGTTAGGTCATCCGGTTCTGGAAGGAATCTCCCACTTGATACCTGTCCTACAGTCAGAGCAAGTATGCATAACAAGCTGGTCTTCTGTAGTGTGATCCCCTCAAGTAGTGAAACCTGCAAGAATGTTTAAGTCTGATTGTCCAAACATTCTCAATTATAATGGCCATCCACTGAGTAATAACCAGTCTATGAATTTCAATGCGGATTTAATTGCACTCATAAGCGCTTATTTCTATATGCAACTGAACGCCTCAGCAGCCATTCACAAAAACATTTTTCCTTTAACTTTATTAGACCCAATTTGCTGTAGTTGGAATATTTAGAAAACATGCTGTCACCCCATTACCAACATTATCACCAACATAAGGTTGAAATCAGAATTACCCACCTACACGTAAAGTCTGACATTCTGCCACAGCATCTTCCCATTTCATGTATGTGGTTTATAGCCATTTTAAACGTTCATCATAAAGGAAGTGTGGGTCATTAAATATAGCCAGCCTGAGTTGTTGCAAGTAATTTACAGAAAAAGAGGTGATGGCTGGAAGTTTTAGAATAAATCTTAACCTCTGCCATTGCTCTGGGCAACCCTCCGGACCATTGTTCTTCACCTGCCATGGGGGAAAGGCCATATACAAAAACAGGCTTGGTGCCACCCCAAAAGTGGAGGTCTGGCCAGAACTGCTTGGTCACATCCCTTCTACACGAGACCACAAGTATCCCAAGCATGGTTCGGCTTTGTTGTGCCAAATCGGTGAGGAGTAGCCTGGGTCTGTAGGTGCAGCAGACACTGGACCCACGTCTGGCCATACTTGTTCCACACGGGAGGACTACTGCAAAATAAAAGAGGCGGATGGCAGAAAGGTTTAAAATGAAGCTTAACCTCAGGCCTGGTTTGCATATGGTCTTTCAAATTCTGTAATGGCTTGGCAGTTGAGGAACAATATCTGGAGGGGTGCCCAGAGCAAAGCTAGAGGTTGAGATTAATTATAAACTTTCCAGTCATCACCTCTTGCGTTTTGCTATTGTCACCCCGGGTGGGACGCGTATGGCCAGACCTGGGTCCGGTGCCTGCTGGGCCTAGAGACTTCCCTGCCAACTCATCCCAAGACAAAACCCTGACCTGACTTAAGTCTCATTTATCTTCCACTCCAACCCCAAAACCGAGATGTAGAACTGTACTCCTAGGATTGAAAGAAACTTGCTAATTATAACGTCATTTTTAGTCATTGCCCCACCAACAAGATGCACACCTACCCTTACTAATCACCTCCCATTTGCCCCTCTTAACAGGTATGCTAAAGGCCATAGCCACTGGCATTACTCAAACACCTGCGCTTTCATAAATCATCTACGGCATGGGGCTGCTATGTAGTTATGCATAATGCTAGTCAGAGGATTAGGTGGAGATGTATGTAAATGTGCACAATCCCGCATTCTGTGGATATTTGCAAGGCCTGAAAATGCACAATTTGCCTGCCCACTAATTTGTTTCAGAGAAAACCTGCCGTTTTAAACAACTTCACTGAAAGCAGCGCTCTCTCCCTCCTACCCCCCCCCCCCACACACTGCAGTGCCTATAATGTCTCCTTCAGGACCCACCTTGCAGAACAAAACGCGAGAAAAACATGTTAAAGTAATTGGAGTTCCGATGGAACGTTTTCGACTGAAAATTCGCATACGGCCCCCGTTTACCAACGGATTTCTTATTAGGCAATTAAAGCAAGCAATAATAAAAAAAATCCCCTTCTAAAATGTAGTTACAGCTATGGTCTATTTATAAGCACTATGCATTTCCTTCACTGAAGTCGTGTTTAAGTTGTGGCCTGTCATGCACGGCCTTTATATGCCTTGGTACTCAGACCGTTTTGCACCTGCAACACTAAATAGCCAGTTAAAACTATTCGGCTCCAGATGAATACTTAAGCCAAACCTTTCAGCATTTGCCTGAATAATACATTTACTATTCAGTACACCCCTACCCACTACATCACTGTTTTGTTTCATCTTGGCAGATGAATCTGGAGACATATTTGCCATTTACAAATACATATTATGAATCTCAATAACTTCTTTTTTCTTGAACACTGTCAGACATGTTTTCTTTGCAATGTCTCGGCGGACCATTGTAACATACATGTCAAATGATGGTACAAGAAAAATGCTAATTTAAAATTAATGGCTACAAAAATCTGGATGACCAATAGATGTTACCAAACACGTTTCCACCATGGGTGTCCATTTACACTGAGCACATCCTTACTCACGCACATGTTTGTCATTTCGGGCCCGGCTCTGCATGAAAATCTTTGTTAATAAGTCACTTTTCTCTTTCTATGCGTATCATTTACCCACCACCTGGGAGCAGCGGGCAGTGCATAGGTCAGGTGACTTGACAGAAACCAGAACACATCTGATTTATATCTTTATGGAAGAAAGTTCAGGCCACTCAGGAGCTGTCTGAAAACAGACAATAACAGACTTTTTCTGGAACTGAGTGGTCAGAAAGAAGCAAAGCAGTTTTCATGCGTTCAACTTTTGCTTTTACATTTCCCCCCATTTTGTGGCTGTAGATGATCATGGAGAGAGCCGAAGAATTATGCATGCATTTATTTTTCCTAGACTTTTAGGATCTCGTCAGTAATAAACTGGAAAATGTCATTAACATTGGGAAGTATCCTTGGAGACATGTCTGCTTTTTCCCTGAATGCAAACTTGCATCCACAAAAGTATTTGAATTGAAAGCAACAATGAACAGCAGAAGTTCGTAACCCCATCCTGTGGTTAGAAGCTGGCCTCCAGCACGGAGCGCGTCCCGGGAGGATAGCTCAGCGGCAACATGTTCGCCTTGCAAGCAAGACGACACGAAGCAACACAGGTTCGATCCGGGTCCATGCTTAGAAACCTCGGGGTATTTAAGCGCGTTATAAATACGCAACTAAGAGGAAAAAAAAACAATTACGCAACTAAAAAAAAACAAGTACTGCAACAGCGCCTCGATGCCCGCAGGCTGTATGAGCGCTTTAAAAATGTAAATAAATAAATAAAAGCCCAATTTAATTTTTTGTTTGTTAAGGCCCCCTTGCTACAATTGGTGGCTTACTCATATTCACGGGAAATATAGAAAATATAGTATGTGCGACCCCGAGGTCTCCCTTGCTACCCCTAAAATGTAAGCTCCTGAGCTGTGGCCAGCAGCATGTGGCTCTGTGTTTCTTGAGTGGCTCGTTTTCTGATAGCTAGAGCTGGTAAGATAGCTCAGTGGGTTGAGCACTAGCTGCTGCAATGTGCGTGTGCTCTGCATGTTGCAGGTTCGGCTCCCAGCAAGGTGAACTTCGCCCTTCATCCTACTGGAGGTTGATAATGTAGCACCAACACAGGTTGGGTGATATTGTACGTATATTTGGTGTATATGAAGTGCTTACGTGTAAGTGTTATATAATAACACATCATTATCATTTGGACGTCTGCTTGCATTCACAATAATTTTGTAAATGGGCCTATAGGCGCCGATATTAACGATACATATGGTGATCCATTCTTGTACGAAATGTATATCACTTTACAGTGATATCGTAACCATATTTTTCGTAGTGTACTTAGAAACAATGCTATGTGATGCCAATTCCAGTTTTGTCAAGGGGTGAAAGGTCGTGTTCCATCACTTCCCAAGATGTGACTTTGGGGTGTGATCAAATTACATCACCTTCTGTGATGCCATCAGAGGTCAAGGGTCGTGTGATGTCACTTCTGCTACCCCTGGCATTTTGGTGTAATGACGTCCCTGGTACGATGCAAATGAAATTGCCATTTCTGCATACGGGAAGAGGTATGACCTGTACACCCTCAGCTTCAAAGAAGATCTAGCCAATGGCTGTTCTCTCTTCTCAGCCCTGAAGCCCCAATCCATCCGAGCATCATTAAGTTCATTAACACACTTCTGTTAACTGTCAATAGCGCCAAGATGAACATACGCCCGTTACGTTACCCCCCACTCCTTTACTTGTAACCCCCCGAGTGCAATGCCTATGTTCGCTCTGTTGCTAACCAGGTAGGGACACACTTTATAAAGCCTATACATCCCAATCCACTTAGACCAAGAATGTTCATAAACGTTAAATACAAAATAAAATAAGGGCCCTCAGCATCTTTAGGCAAGGTTCTGTCAAATAAATGCTTATCCTTGGTAATGCATGCTAACAGTTGGGGGGGGGCGGGCAGGGCTCTAATGTTCCCCATACTGTCAATTCAAAGTCTGAAGGTGACGAACGGAGAGAGCAGCAAGTGGAGGAGGCACCCCGATAACCGGGGCAGGGGCCTTCCTCCTGGACGCTCTCTCGCCCCTCCCCCCCAGGGGCAGGGGAGAGGGCGGCAAAGGAGCCAGAGGAGAGGGCGACAAGAGCCCGGGAAAGCCCGCGAAGGGCAACAAAGGAAGGAGGCGGGGCTTGGGACATAAAAGCGGCGGGCGCCCGGCGCAGGGGCACTTGCAGCTCTTCCAGCAGCTGGGCGCCCGCCAAAAGTGGAGGACTTCGTTTTCGGTTGCTGTTTGTGAGTCTGTGATCCCGCGATGCTGTGGCTGCAGGAGTCCTTTTTTCGACCCAGAAAGACGAAGAGTGGTGATGTTGGGGCGATTTCCAGTGAAGGAGTGGAATGGTGTTCCAGCAAGGAGATTTCCAGTGAAGGAGTGGATGGTGTTCCAGCTAGGAGTATGCGTCGGGTAAGGAGCGGGGTGGATATAGCGCCATATATGCGCTGTTGTCGCTTCAGAAGTAGCTGGGTGCGCTCTCCGTATTTAGGAGAGTAAGGGAACGGGTCGGCGATCGAGGTTAGGTGGGTTGCTGCAGGGGTTTAAGTTTTAGGGCTTTTGAAGCGGCGGCGGGCGCATATGGGGTTAATTCCGTGTCGATCGGTCTCCTCAGTTCATAACCCCTGTGCTACTGAGATAAATCGAAAAAGTGTTCCTGTGTTCAGAGGAAAAGGGCTGGAATTTTAGAAACGTTTGGCAATGGGAACATACACTCGAGAAGAAACGCGTCGTAAAGTATCTGTTTCAAGTGGCACAGCGAGTAGAACGCTCGCTTTGACATCGGTGCAGAGCCTGCTAACGTAGGTTCGAATCCCGGCGGGGCCAAACTCAGCCTTTCATCCTTCCGAGGTCGATAAATGAGCACCACGCACCATGGGTAATAATAAGAAGCGCTCAGATACCTGAGGGTTCGTAGCGCTATATACGTGCCAAATTATTGTTTTCTTCGCGGGCACATAGAGCAGAAGCAGGCTGCCCTCATTACTCGAGTTACCCGTTGTTATGTTTCCAGGTGCAGCGTCAGCGGTTTGGATGGCCTCTTTATTAGGTGGGTCCTAGTGGGGTCGTGTGGCGGCGAGCCCGATTGATTTTTGTGCTGCAACACAGCAAACCTAAATGTTACTCGGGCTTGGTTTTGGGTCATGACATCTCCGCGCTGGGTCTACGTCATTCCGGGGTGTCTGTCCCCCTCGGGGTACGCGCTCGTATTAAACGACAATAAGGGAGCTGGTCGGCGGTCGATCTTATGGGAATTGCCGCAGGGGTTTAAGGTTTTAGGTGCTTTTGATGCAGGGTGTCCAGTCCAACAGCTCAGTCGGGCGAAGCTGCGTTAGGGCAATCGTTGTGGAACTAAGTAGGAGTATACAACTAAGGAATAATTGTGGGAGTAGTGGTCCGATTTCGCACATTAATAAGCACTGCAGCAGAACTTGCGGAGTAAATTACATATGGCACCTTAGGGGTCGGACGTGGGTACCGATCTAATGCCCACCCAGGTGACACATTTTAGGAAAGTTGGAGTTGCGAGCTGAGGTTGTCCGCAACACGCAGATCAGGCGGGTGGTTTCTGTTAACACAGCACTGGGTGGGTTGTCACACACGAGTGGTCCCGGTGGCCTAATGGATAAGAAACTGTTCTCCTAAACCGGTGGTGGTTCGGGGCAATTTGGTTTTAAGGCGGCATTCTTACTTTATAAGGAGGAGGATAGCTCAAGGGGTAACGTGCTCACCTTGGGAGCATGACGGTACAAAGCACTCCAGGTTCGTTCCGCGCATAGAAGCCCCTGGGTATTAAACACGGTATGAGTAACCTAACATAGTTCATACACAATTATTAAGAGGTTCTAGAAAGGCGGGCATGAATTCTTCCATTGCGGTTGTGCGGGCAGTAGTAGTTGTGGTCAACTGGTTTAGTATTGCAGGCACGGGAGGGGCGTCACGAAAGTGACAATGCGTAGAAGCTACTATGGTGTGTTACTTCACTGTGCGCCTAGCAGTTTTGACCAGTTACTGTACGGTAGTCGTTAAATTGCACAATTTACGACACATGTTACTGTCAAACGCCTCCTTGGGAACTATTTAAACTGTCGGTACGAAAAGGAAAGATCTGACGTTTGCAACGGCGGGACAAGCAGATACGACTCTTCCCAAGGGATGGGGGAGGCCTCTGGGCAGGGACTACAAAAGGGCACTATAAACAGTATTGAATGACGCCTTACATTATGTGTGGGAGCGCCACGAGGCAGGTAGCACCCAGTTGCGCTGCAAGGATTATGGCATGCCTCTTTCCAACGTTAGGGGGTGCATCACGAGACAGCGGGGACAAAATGTTGTTATTAAGCATTATGGCTGGACTCTGGTGTCGGAGCACCACGAGGCAAGATGGTAGGATTGAGTTGCATGATGGTGCGACATGGGCACAAATGTGGGCTAAGAAGTATAGCAGGGACGTAATAGCAAAGTGCGGGGGAATTTTATGATAGGCCAGTTGTAACGCACCGGTACGCTAGTGTTTTTAAGGCGCGATTTTGCGTTTAGGGGTGGCCTCTCCCCCCATGTTTCTGTAGCTCAGGGGATCAAGATAGATATTGGGGTTGTAATATAACTGGTCAGTTCGCTACTTACAGCGGTATAAGCAGGTGTGATGTGCATTTGGAACGAAACAGGGCGAGCTTTTCACTTACGAGGGTTCGCTTAGGGTCAATGGGCAATGCACAGTATGGTATAGGCGCAGTGTTCGCTGGTATGGTTGGAGACCGTGATTGCATAAGGAACGGATAACCCCTAAGGTTGGTGTGGCAATGTTGTGCCTTTACAAGTGAGGTCCAGGTACGGGCACAGCTTTAAAGAACTGCTGCAATACTTGCGGGCTGAAATGAAATGGGGTCAGTGGCCGTGTTTAGGGGTTGCGTTTAAGGTTTTGAGCCCATTTTGGTGCATTA